>NC_046662.1:138125460-138135349 GCF_010883055.1 Belonocnema kinseyi
TCTTCTTGACTTCGAGAAGCGAACCATGTTCGTTATCGAATTTTCGGCACCAGCTGACAAAAACATCATAACCAAGGAGAATGAAAATAAAGAGAGGTATCGGGACCTAATAAGGGAGTTGCAACGATTGTATACCGGGCGACTTCTCAGAGTACGCAGCCTTATCCTTGCATGCGGGGCTCTACAAGCATGGACGAAACCTTTTCCCTAGCTTCTCGTGGGAACAACAATGACAACACCAAACATAGTTGTAGTAAGTGCAGTTCAAAGCAACAGAACGCGCAGGGCTCCCGACAATGGGACAAACTGTTGATTTTCTCTGACCCATCTCTCCCTCCGCTCGAGACTTCTCTTAGCGTCAGATAGTATCCGTATTCTCTCAACAATATGCTGCCTGATGGTCAGCAGCTTTGACTTGTTAAGTGTGTGATAACGGGTCCGGAGTTTGCGCGCGAACTTTCGAACCTTGGCGGTAAAATTTCTGCCAGATGTGATGTAGTCAATCACACATTGAATGTGGGACGCGTACTGTCTTGCCCAGCCTATCTTTATGGCAAGTTGATGCATTCGTCTTTTGGTCTTATGATCAGCGGTGGTTTTGTTTTACGGTTCGCATCGGCAAAAGCTCTCGCTGCATTATACACACAATAATTGATAGCCCAGAGGTCGGATTCACCGGAAAAATGTCCACGAAGCTCGTCATCCATTTCAGCCAGATCTTTAGGCTTGAGAGAAACCTTGGTGTTAATGTTTCTTAAGGTTGTAAAGCATCGCTCTTCAACTATTGGATGCCTGCCCGCGGTTGGTCTTAGTGTCGCCTCTCTTTCTTTGTTGCCGGCTTGTTCTAGCTGTGGTAGAGTAGGCGTGCCGCTTACATAGCCCCTTTTACGGAGTAGTTCAGCATGGTTTCGCAGGCGTTGCTGCGAAAAGTGCGATAGCTCCGGGTGTTTCTTGCACCACAGAGCATGCAGCCGTGCCATGTAACCCCGTTCACGGGCCACAGTCGCATCGTAGCAGTCTAGCAAGGTCACGAGATCCCGCCGATCCATCGCATTGAATCCATTTTCATTGGCTCCCCCAGCTCTAGATTGGTCGGTATTGTTGGCCGACCCGTTTTCGGGAGCCCTGCGCGTTCTGTTGTTTTGACCCGCACTTACTACAACTATGTTTGGTGTTGTCATTGTTGTTCCCACGAGAAGCTAGGGAAAGGGATTCGTCCATCCTTGTAGAGCCCCGCATGCAAGGATAAGGCTGCTTACTCTGAGAGGTCGCCCGATATCCCAGAGTCACCGTTTTAGACACCTCGCCCAGGTGCCATTCAGCTTTCGGCACGGTTTTCACACCTCCGCTTGGGGGTTAATTCCTTCGGGACCACCCCTGGACAATTGTCCGCGACTGCCTATTTATTTTTGTAACCATATTCAGCAGAAACCCTTGGTACAGGGACCCTCTATCTGCAACCCGAGGACGCGTTCGGTGGCTTTATATATATATATATATATATATAGGTTTTCCACAAAGTAGGGTGGGTTGAGTTTAGTTCGACGTTATTTTGAAAATGACAAAGTTACAGGTGTAACATGATTGTGTGATTTACCGTGGTAAATCAAACTTATGGCCGCGTCTCACGACCGTGAGATAGGTGGTCAGCAGCGGCTGGTCTTAGGACGCACTTTACTCCTATTGAAAAAAGGCAACTTTTCCAACCCAGAGAATTACATGCCAATAACTTGTTTGAATAATCTGAATACGATCTTTACAGCGGTCCTAAACAACAGGATTGTTCGAAGAATTCAGCCTGTAGAGCCGAGGACCCTGAGCTTATGGATATAAGTGTTCTTACACACCTTGATACTGGAGAGACCTATACCTACTTGGACATGCCTCAAAGCCACATTCAGGATGCAACATTATTGAAAGATTCACTTTGAAGTAAATACAAGCTTCTTGTGCCGAAGATTTGATATTTAAATCTGTCAGCTCTAAACAGGATATCTGCGATTATCATGCTTCCTGTCACGGCACTACTCTACTCATTTGGGCAGTTTCAATAGAATTTTAACATCAGAAATGAGGAAAGTGAATTATTCCATCTAGATGCTTCTTGTTTATAAGCTAAAGTGACGCCAGCAGAGGTTGAAAAATTCCACCAAGAGCTACTTGACAAGAAAATGCGCGGAAACTTTTACAGAAATATAGAAGAACAGTCCTTATCAAAAGAGCAAACTTTTGCTTTTCTCAAATCATCAGGGCTCAACTCAGGTACGGAACCACCTTACTATACCTTACGACACCGCGGCCACATTTTATTTCAAGAAGTTCTCAGTGATAGGTGCAGAGCGTATCATGCACACGTTGACCCTGCCCTGCCGAAATTCCAAGGGAGATAGAGTCAATGGTCCAAAACGAGAAGTGCTGAATTTCCTGGAACTAAAATTTTCGCACAGCCTCCTTCGTTGCTCCAGCCGACTACAACATCACTACTAAGGGAAAAAATAAGTAGGAGAGCTTTCAAGACCTCAAAAGGAAGCTGCAACGACGTGTACACAAAATATTAGGTTTAAGTAATTGACCTTATGCTCGGTTCTTCGCAACCAATCAAGACGTTCAAAGGTTTAAAATATTTAGTTTAAGTTGTTAAAGTTTCAAATGACGCAAACTAGTCTTATCAACTTGAAAATAATTATTCAAAGGTTTCCATGGATGCTGATCATGAATTAACAGTCAAAATAATGATATTTGGTATAGTGAAACGATCTGGCAGTTCTGATTGGCGGAGGAGATACTCATGAATTATGTCTGTAGATTCGGGAAACGTTATGTGCCTAATACTGAACAATCGAAAGACAATCATCGTTACTAATCATCAATCATCATGCTTGGAGATGCATAACTATCATTGGTGATAGCATAATGTCAGGCACCATGCAACGTTGTTACGCATAGTCGAGATCAGACTTTCGCGGTGCTGCACCGGTCGTGTGCTATTCGTCGATGTTCCCAGAGGTGTGCTAAATCCTGTCAATGCGCAGGTTCTCCGCGACTGCTTGATCCTGCGCTGCCTATTGAGTTATGTGTGTGTGTGTCTGCATTTTATGTATCTCTGTCATATCCCGTTACCTTGCCTTTACTTTGGTGGCCAATCACCATGAATAATCTATTACAAAACTTTCTGTCTCTGTTCCCTATTCTCCCGTCGTTTATTATCTCATTTTGCACATAAAAATTGGCATATATGTTAACTCGCATCCATCGAGTTCTCGGAATCTGATGAACTTGTATTTCTTGTATCTGTTTTACATTTAAGTGAAATCGTGTTCTTGTTCAACACAAATAGCCAATTCGGAAACATAAGCGAAGACGATTATGAATAAAGTAAAACTTGTGTTTTTACACTTTAAAAAAAAATTAAAAGTACTTGAGGATTAACCTGTTTTTAAGCCCATCATTGCCACTTCCCTGCTAGCTCATGTCGTATTTTAGTGAAAACTGAAGATTTTTTTATTTTTTCACAACGTGGAATGCCCCCCCCCCAACCCAATAATACATTGAATTATGTTGAACGTAATATTGTATGAGAACATATCACTAATTAATACATATGAAACGGATGTTTATATATGGAGCAAGGATAGTGAATGTTCTCTAATCGAATTTGGGTTTTGGATACTTTAAGGTGGGGACAAATCACAACTTTTCAGCATCCCTTGGAGTCTCAACTCTTGTTTTTGTTCATTGTGATACATCCTATTTTCTATATTTCTTTAAATTTTGCTTCTTCTTTAAACTTTTGCTTCTTTCTGCACCTGACATGTCCCTCTTCTTATCCCTTTTTTCCTACCCCTCTCTCCAACAATAACAAAACTCCACACCTGGGAGAAATTTCTTTCGCCGGTCTTGCCTTAATATTAACTTTCTTTATTCTCATATTGTACTCACTAGAAATGTCCTGAATTACAATGAACAGCTTTATTTATTTCACTTATTTCACTTCTATAAAATGGAAAAAATACTGAAATTCAAAATTATATGTACATCTGATTTAAATTTGTTTAGGAAAAGTTTACAAGGGTGAGTTGCAGACAGAAGACTCGGAAAACCCTATTTATGTAGCGATAAAGACTTTAAAGGAAAATGCTAGCCTGAAAACTCAAAATGATTTCAGAAGGGAAGTTTGTCTCATGACAGATCTCAGGCATCCAAACATTATATGCTTATTGGGAGTTTTATTACAAGGAGAACCTATGTGCATGCTTTTTGAGTACATGACGCAAGGAGATTTACATCAATTCCTTGTTGGTCACTCACCAAAATCGGATGTGTCTCCTAATAATGAAAGTAGTAAAATCCTCGAACCACCTGATTTGTTGCACATTGCTCTTCAAATTGCATCAGGTAAGTTTTTTCACAGACCTAATCTCTACAAAAATATTTTTTATTTATTACGTTACATAATCGGATACTGAAATTTTGATTGCCTACTTTCGTTTAGTTCCTTTATAATGGCATGGAAACCAAGTAGAAAATAGATCTCTATAAAATGGAATGCATTAAATTTATACGATATATATCTCAGAATGTAACATTGTACCTGTATTTCCTATTTTGCATGGTGGCCAGGGATGTTCATAAGTAAAAACTCTGGAGATGTCCGCCTCCTATCTTCTTCAAACTTATACATCTTATAGGGCATCAAAAACAAAGCGATACTTGTTATATTTTATTTGCGGAAAGACATTTTTAAGGGCTGAAAACAACCCCTAAAATTCGCCTTTAAAAAATATTGTTGCCAATTTTAACGTAAACCAATCAATTATTTTCTTTCAAGTTAATTGCATTTTATTTCTCTTTGAATTTTGAATATGTGCAGTATATTGTGACCATTGGGGGGGGGGGTGCTATCCCTATGCTCTGGGAGCAAAAACTGATATTTTTTCAAGTTTTTTGTTATAATAATTGACAGGTTTATTAAATCGCCGAAAAAACTTTACTATTATAAAGTTAAGAGGAAATTGATGTTGACGCATTTCAACATGTCCGTGAAAAAAAATTTAGTGGGTGAAATAACAACTGGAATTCGCCCTTCTAATTTTAATAGAGTAAATTACCCTTACGTTATTTCCAGTTTTAAATCTCATGGGATGCTAAGTATTATTTCTTGTAAATACTTAAATTGATATGTAAAACAAAGGACCCTGCACTAAATGTATGGGCAAATTACATTCGGCGGATTTGGCAGAAACTTGGTAAATAATTAAATTATAAGTGTCTATCTAATAAAGGATCCGGAAACACATCCGGATATACATCGCGCGCTTGTGCAATCGACCGAACCCTAAGCGCTCGAGATGTAATATAAAATTCAAAACATGCCTTTATGAGCATTCCAGTTGACATTCCCGGAGCGCATATTGTTACATTCTACGCGTGCTTGCATGCCATTAGCCTCACGAGCTATTGCTAGGTATTCTGCTGTTTTGAAAATTCCGCGATATATATCTTTAGAATAACCGCGCTTTGCTGCAATCTAACGTTGGCACCTTGTTAGCGTTCACGAAAGCATGTTTTGAACTTTAGACTAAATCTCCAGCGCTTGTCGTTCGGTCTTTTAGATCAGTGGATGATGAATTACATTGTAATATTACACTTATTTGATTTTGATTTCACCGGGGCACCGTTTTTAACGTTAGAGCAATCACATTTTAATCATTTGAATTCTTGAGCGCTTAGTGTTCAACATTCTTCGGATACGCGCAAAATAAATCATTGTGAAACTCGCATTTGGTACTGACTTGGCTCTGTTGCCGTCTTTTCCCTTCCAGTATATATGGGGATTCGTTGTTTTCACGCAATTGAGCACTCAGCACCTTATAATTTATACATGTACCAAGTTTCAGGCAAATCCACCGAAAGCTATTTTCCCATAAATTTAGTGCGGTGTCCTCTGTGTTATGTATTGTGCTCATCTACTACACTGTAGGTCAAGGAGGTGTAAATAATCCCTAAATGTTTTCCTTAAAAAAGAATTTTTCAATTCTCAGCTATAAACAGATAATAAGAGAAATCAAATAACTGCCAATTAATTGTGCGTCATTCGGTAATGTTATCAATTCCGCAAAATTCTTCATTTTTTGCATTTCTTTACAACAAACTGCGACTTTAAAGAAGATCATTATCGAAGAGAATTTTTCTATATTTGAAAACAATACCATTTCTGTTTTATAATCGACTGTGCATTTTTCATGATAATAAAACAGCGCTGTGCAGTTAGTTATGTAATACAGCTAAACGTTCATTCAAAGTCGAGAGCTTGCTACAAGTGCAAAAAAAATTATTTTATAAATACACGGTCGATTATAAACATTGACATGGTTTTAAAATATAGAAATAATTTCTTCGATAATGATATTGACGTTCCGTCCGAGTCGATTCCCGACAGTACAGTCTTCTACAAGCTATAGTGCTACAGCGAACATGGGTGCGAGCCACGGAACAAGCAGTAGAAGGTGAAATTAGAAAGATAGGCATTAGAAAGAGAAAGAAGAAACATTGCAAAGCAAAGTAGTGTTAAAATTTTTGATAAATTTAAAATTCAGACTTGAAGTTCAGAGAAAAGCAGTGTTAAAATTTGATTAATATTAAATTCAGACTTATAGTTTTTAGAAGATTCAATTTTGCTGGGAATCTTGAAGAAAAGAAAAAAAAACATGAGAGAGAAAAATCAAAAAATCCTTCGTTGAAAAATGTGTTAAAGGGCAGATTTTTTGTCCCGAAAAGGATAAATTAGCTCCAATTAAATATACTCAACTAAATAATATTTAGTCCGACTGACATTTTTCCGTTGCGTATGCTCAAGTTCCTTTTGATTTTGGACCAGTGAGACTCAATGTTTTGAGTATGAACATTTCGGTTGTTGGGATTTACAAAGTTTCTCGAATGGTTGACAGTTGATTGTTTATACCCCAAATCACTTAAATAACTGTACCCGCCCCACATATCGGTTATAATATGAGTTCCTGGTTCCACATACTGTTGAATCACACGTTGTATTGTTTTAGCATCGCGAGATTCAACGTACATCAAGATGCACTTTTTCGAGATACTGTTAATACTACCGACAATCTATCTCGTACAACAAATAAAATAATTATATGGAAAAGAATGTTTATATTGCTTGAAAAAGGAAGGCGGGAAATAATTTGTCACGTGTTAAGTTGGCAGAATCTTGCTTTTATTTTTATTTATTTTTTATTTTGTTGCTATTTATTGTTCACATCTATGTTTTTGAATACTTTAAGCCTGGATATAATATTAATCAAATTTTAACACTGCTTTGGTCTGCACTTCAAGTCTGAATTTGAAATTGATCAAATTTTAACACTACTTTGCTCTGCACTCCCTCTTCTTTCTCTTTATAATGCCTCTCTTCCTAATTGTACGTTCTACTGCTTGTGCCATATTCGCATTCATGTTCGCTGTAGTGTTGTAGCTTGTAGAAGACTGCACTGTAGGGACTCGACTCGGATGGAACAATAGGCCCCACAAAGAGCAGTTCAAGGAAATGTATATGAACTTTGGAGTCCCTTTAAGCAGTATAGTTTTTTTGTTGTGGATTTAATAGAATTAATAAGCAATGTTGTTTTAAAAAGCCTAAGATAATAAATTCCATCTAGTCTATGATATCAGCAGACGTACGAGCGAGCCCGCAAGGAATTTATATTTGTCATCGTTAGAACTACTTTCTATAGTTTAGGCGGTAGTTCGTCTTAAAATGTTATTAGTTATTATCGAATTCAAGATCTTGACTGATTATCAAGCAATAATCTACAAAACCAAAAACGAATAACAAAACCAAGAACCCATAGATGATTCGTTGACATAACTTACTAACTGAATACGAATATGAGATAAAATAAAGACCCGGAGTTAGATTACCTCACGTAGACGCGATTAGCAGAGCACCAGTCGAAAGTGAAGAGTATAAAGGTAAAATTTTAGATTGAGTTTCAAGGATGCTTTCAATAGTCAACGAAGAAGAAGAGGTTGTAATGTTCCAATATATATGGGAGCAGTTAATGCACAAGATAGAAATATTGCGAAAAATAAATGGGTTCGAATGAAAAAGCAAAGTGTGTGATTATGAATCACTAGAGGCGATAACAAAAAGTTACTTTATGTGATACCTAAGGCTAGGTGTAAAACTTCAACTGTTAGATTTGATTATTTGGAAGGTCATTTCGATTTAGACGTTCGCCAACATGTAAACGCGTGTATTCAATGTGCAGCCACAAAAGCTAAGATTGAAAAGCAGCTTGGTATTCTGCATCAAATTCCGGCAGGTCATTGACCTTTACCTATCAATTACATCGATCGTAATCAGAATGTTTGATGATTTTGTTCTGAACTTTGAAACACCGATTTGAATGATCTAGGATCGCGGATCCTGTTTTACAACGAAACAATTCCAAGACTTCCGGAGAAAGCGTGGAATAAAAAATCCCCTGAACTCACCGCGAAACTTATAACCCAATCGATAAATTGAGCGCGTTAATAAAACGCAGATTTCAGTTATTATATTGACCTTAAACAATCCAGAAGATTGAAACTGAGATATTAAACTAAATAAAATGCATCGTAATCTAAACAATCGGTTAAGAAGATAACTGAAAGAAGCACCTTTGAATTGGTGTCCGGCTAGACTCCACGCCATGATAAAGGGTTGCTACGAGAATTGACGATCGATGATGAAACCAGATACAACAGTTTAACGGAACTACAGGCGCAAGCTCAACTTAACTTAAATTGTGGAAACCGACAAACTACGAGTGAGAAGAATATCCAGTTACTGACGAGGAAAGCTAAACGGTACCTGCGTGAGGTGTCTAGAACGGTGACTCTGGGATACCCGGTCGACCTCTCAGAGTACGCCGCCTTATCCTTGCATGCGGGGCTCTACAAGGATGGACGAACCCCTTTCCCTAGCTTCTCGTGGGAACAACAATGACCACACCAAACATAGTTGTAGTAAGTGCGGTTCAAACAACAGAACGCGCAGGGCTTCCGACAATGGGTTGGCCAACAATGCCGACCAATCTACAGCTGGGGGAGCCAATGAAAATGGATTCAATACGATGGATCGGCGGGATCGGCGGGTGTGGCCCCTGAACGGGGTTACATGGCACGGCTGCATGCTCTGTGGTGCGAGAAACAACCGGAGCTATCGCACTTTTCTCAGCAACGTCTGCGAAACCATGCTGAACTACTCCGAAAAAGGAGCTATGTAAGCGGAACGCCTACTCTACCACAGCTAGAATAAGCCGGCAACAGAGAAAGAGAGGTGAAAATACGACCAACCGTGGGCAGGCATCCAACAGAGGAAGTGCGATGCTTTACGACCTGGAGAAACATCAACACCAAGGTTTCTCTTAAGCCTAAAGATCTGGCTGAAATGGATGACGGCTGGGCAGGACAGTACATGTCCCGCATTCAGTGTGTGATTGACTACATCACATCTGGCAGGAATTTTACCGCCAAGGTTCGAAAGTTCGCGTGCGAACTTCGGACCTGTTATCACACATTTAACAAGTCAAAGCTGCTGACCATCAGGCAGCATATTGTTGAGAGAATACGGATACTATACGACGCTAAGAGAAGTCTCGAGCGGAGGGAGACGTGGGTCAGAGAAAATCAACAGTTTCTCTCTGACCCATCTCGACTCTTCCAAGACCCTCCAGTTTCTGTCGAACACCCACCCAAACCAGAGGAGGTCGAAGTATTTTGGAGAGAAGTTTACGAAGTGCAGCATAGACTGGACGAAGACTCAGAAAATATAAATAGCTTCAAGGAGTTATGTGTTGCCCTCATAACACCTGATAAAGAATGCCCACCC
>NC_046662.1:138135449-138180307 GCF_010883055.1 Belonocnema kinseyi
GCTATCCTAAATGATAGGATTGTTCGGGCAATTGAACCTGTGTGGCAAGAAATGTATGAACAACGAGGCTCAAAGAAAGGTGTAGCCGGATGTCGGGAGAACGTGCTCATCGATAGATGTGTCTGCAAAGATGCAGCATTCTATCAGCGTGACCTATCGATGGCCTGGATTGATTATCGGAAAGCTTTCGATTCGACCTACCATAGACTTATCATCTGTCTTTTGGAAATCTTAAAGGTTCATCCGTAAATAGTTAGGTTCATAGAGAGATTGATGCCGCTTTGGAAAACCAGATTTACTATCTCATCTGGAAAAAATCGTTTGACAACTAACAAGGTCACCTTGCAGAGAGGTGTCTTTCAGGGCGACACCATAAGCCCACTCCTCCTTTGCCTTACATTATTGCCACTATCTCTAGCACCTCGCCCTTCCGACGGGTACTTGTGCGGCAAACGTGCAGATCGAAAGTACAAGGTCTCTCATGTATTTTACATGGACGATCTTAAGATCTGTGCTAAAAACAAAGAGCAACTACATCTAGCTCAAGGGATTGTCGAACGATATACTAAGGAAATTGGAATTGAATTTGGGTTAGATAAATGCGCCAAGGTTTATTTGAAGCGAGGAAAACTTAATGGCATCCCTGAAGATCCTGAGCTCGTTGATAGAAGCGCCATACGACATCTTTGCGCTGAAAAGACTTATACATACCTGGGCGTGCCACAGAGCTGCATGCAGGATGTGACATCTATAAAGGATACTCTCCGAAGCAGATACAAACGTCTCATCCGACAGATTTGGTCTTCTGAACTGTCGGCGAGGAACAAAGTATCTGCAACGAACATGCTTGCCGTCCCGGTACTACTCTATTCATTTGGAGTAGTTCCATGGACGAAGAACGAGCTCAGATCCCTTGATATCGGGACAAGAAAGGTTATGCACATGAACAAAAGCATCATGCATCTCAAGTCTTCCGATCCGCGACTGTACGTCTCACCCCGTCAAGGGGGTCGTGGAATATTGAGTCTTGAATGTCTTCACAACAGGATCATTCTGGGTACAGCACGTAGAGTTGCAAATGGAAGAGACCCTCTTCTTAAAATGATCAGGAATCACGAAGAAGTGGGCAACGAATGGAGAATGAAAAGAAAGAGAGGTATCGAGACCTTATAAGGGAGTTGCAACGATTGTACCCGGAAACTGTGGGGGCACAGTTTTTTAAATCTACTATATAAAGTTCAAATTTGTAGTTTTTAAAATATATAAAATCAAGTGGCCTTAAACGTATGCTCTTTATAAAAATACAGATTTTGATAATTACCTCCAAATTGGTCACGCATTTTCTTTAGGCCCCCGGATAGATCATAAGAAAATTTGGTGGGAAGGTGAATTAACATTTTCGGTGTTTAAGTCCATATTTCTGTTTTACGTTCTCAGAGGCTTTTTAAAGTTTAGTTCAAATTTCACGATAAATACTTAAAATTGTATGTTCATTTTATTCCACTGTTATGCAATATACAACTTTTCTGGCATTTCCGTGTTTTTTTTATGCATACCATTAACGACAGCGGGCTTTCCGTGGTGGTTAAGCTGCCGCCATGGGGCGCAGCCAGGTTCAACTATCCCACTGATTTATTCTGTTTCCATGATACTATCTTCTATTGTCCTAATTAGCTGTAAATCCTTCCTTG
This sequence comes from Belonocnema kinseyi, assembly GCF_010883055.1. Lineage (NCBI taxonomy): Eukaryota > Metazoa > Arthropoda > Insecta > Hymenoptera > Cynipidae > Belonocnema > Belonocnema kinseyi. Next base: position 138,137,141 of record NC_046662.1, read on the forward strand.
AGGAGCCGAGGTTTACTCTGAATCTTTCCGACGGATTCGTTTACTTGCTTCGACGATGTGTCTACAGGTTTTTGTAGATTTGAGCCTCTACTACAATTTCTATATGCTTGAAATGTCGCGTTTCCAGAGCCTGAATTTGAGGACTGAAGCTGTAACGTGGCTTCACATTCAGCACTAATATTACAATAGGGCAGGGTTACATTGTCCGGGCGTCCTTGGGTATTATAGGGTCCCAATTAACCGTAAAATGTACTTGATTGTGACTGACATTGTGATCTGGTTCGATGGGGTTAGCCAAAGTTTCATTGACCGTCCGTGGTGACTGAGGGGTGGCAAAAATCGTACTCACTGCTTTTATATGCCATTTTACGAACACTTTGGACAATCCCTAATGGTAAAGCCTATACCTTTCTTTTCAAATGCATCAGCAAAAAAATAGCGTTCTGATGACATCTCCCTTCTTTAAAACTATCGTGGGGGGTCTCCTGCTTACCGTTGCCCTAGTTGTTTTCATGGCCACTGTTCGTTTTCCATTTTCTCTCTGTAATAACTGATGCGGACTTCATAATAGATTTAATGGCAAAGTGTGGAGCAGTTACTTGTATGAAATGCCAAGTGGTATTATCAGCGGCTAATCGAGCCTTTAAATTTTGATCACGAGTAATTGCTTAAAAAGCGTGCCTTAATTTCCTATCAGCGCCTTTGAAATTAGTTCCGTTATCGCTGTAGAGATCACTAGGTTTGCCTCTTCGTGCAGCAAATCGCTTGAAGGCCACCAAAAAACTTGCCATTGAATAATTATGGGCCAGTTCCAAATGTACAGCTTTGTGGAAAGACAAACATATAAAGCTATATAGACTTTTCTAATATGTTGAACGCGACCGGCAATTGGCAATACAAGGAAGGGACCTGCAGAGTCTAACCCGCTATGTTGGAAAGGTCTAGATCTGGTAATACGAGCAGTAGGTAGATTTCCCATAATCTGAGTAGGGCTTGCGGCACTTTCATGTGTGTATGGTACATACTTATGAATAAGCGCTCGAACCAAATTTCGAGATCCTAATATCCAATAAGTTTGCCTACGAACCGTCAAGATCAGTTGAGGTCCTCCATGTAAAGTTTGTTGATGAGCTTGGGCAATAATTAAATCGTTGATGCGATGTTGTGGCAGAAGAATTGGATATTTTTCATTGTAACTAAAAATGGAATTTTGGAAGCGTCCTCCCAACCGAACAATATCATCTTCATCTAAAAACGGATTTAGATTTTTCAATTTACTTCCGGATGTCAATTTATTTTTGTCTCGTATACGAAGAATCTCCTCACTAAAATTTAACTTCTGGACATATCGTATTCCATATTTGCGAGCAAGATTAAACTCGTTGGGCTTATTATCAGGTAATTCTGTTGGAGGTAATTTCATAATTCAAATACGAATAAAGCGTAAACAATATAAAGTTGTACGTAACTGACGTGGCCATGATGAGGTTGCTGGAGAAAACTGCCACTGGGGTAGTTCTCCTACGGCTACATTAGCGGACATTTTACGAAGTCCTAATTTAACTTCTTCTTTTGAACGCGGGCGTGGTTCTGGCCAGGTGGTGGAATGCGTTTTCAACCAATTAGGTCCTTCTCACCAAAGTTTAAGAGAGAGAGAGAGAGAGAGTAAATCAGAAGTCAGACGACCTCTCGAATCATAATCAGCGTGATTCTGCTCTGAAGGTACATGTCTCCACTTACCTAAAGGAAGTTTAGTCTGTACTTCAGCGATTCTGTTACCTATAAAGACCTCGTAACGAGAGGGATGCTGCGATATCCAACCCAAGACTACAGTTGGATCTGACCAACAATAACTAGGAACACCAGCAATTTTCTTTGCTTCTTGCACATATGCAATCGTTTTTGCCAACAAAACAGCTGCATTAAGTTCCAGTTTGAGAATGCTACGGGTTTTGATTTGAGCTACTTTTGATCTAGCATAAACTAAAGTAGTATGAGCACCATGCAAGTCGTTTAATATGCGAACATAAACTACAGCTCCATAAGCTCTGCTTGATACATCTGCGAAACCATGCAACTCTATGGCTAGATTTGACTTAGATTGACTTGTCCAACGGAGATTATTAAATTGATTTAATCATGGAAGTTCCTGACTATATTGGAGCCAGTGATCCAAAAGTTCAGGAGAGATTTTTGCAGCACAATCGATTTCACGCAACCATAATTCCTGCATTAAAATCTTAGCGGTTATTATGACAGGAGTGGCCCAGCGAAAGGGGTCGAAAAGTTTCGTCATAGTGGACAGGACCATACGTTTGTTTGGAATAATTTTCTCAGGAAGTTGATTTTTAAATTTAAAACAGTCCGATGTAGGATGCCACATAATACTTAATACTTTAAGATTTTCATGTTCACCGCTAGATTGATCAAATGCTAGCTCATGATTTCCTGATAGAATACCTTCCAGTAACTCGGCATAATTACTGTCTCATTTACGTAGATGGAAACCACCAGACGCCAATAAATCAGATAGTTGATGGCCGCTCTCACGAGCAGAGTCACTGTCGTCTGCTCCAACAAAGCATCATCCACGTAAAGATCATTGCTTAAGATATGGGCTGCAAGTGGAAATCGACTACCTTCATCTAGGGAAAGTTTCCTAAGGACTCGAAGTGAAAGATATGGAGCACATGCTGTTCCATGTCACTGTTAGTAACCGGTAAGATTCCACTTGCATTCCTAATTTAGGGCGACACAAAATACGTTGATAATCACTGTCTATTGGGTTTACCAAGATCTGGCGGAACATCTTTTCACTATCACCTTTATAAACAAATTGATGTCCTTGCCATCGTATAAGAATTAAGGGTAAATAATTTTGTAATTTAGGGTCTATCATTAGATGATAATTTAAAGAGATACCATTAAAGGTTACGCTTGAAGAGTTGAATACTACACGAGTGCAGGTGGTAGTACCATCTTCCCTTAAAACGGGATGATGGGGAATATAAACAGGGGGATAATTTGGTACATTGTGAGGAGACATTAATTTCATATGTTTTAACTGCTCATATTCAGTTCAAAATTCAGTATATTCCTGACCTTCAACTGGGTTAATCGTTAAGCGTCGTTCAAATTTAGTGTAAAGAAATAAGCCCTAGAAAATGGAACACCTATGTCTAAAGGTGGACAATTTTGGAAGGGTAATCGAACAATGTATTGGCCGGAATCTGTCCGTGCGTGAGTGGAGTCAAGTGTACTTCACACTCTTTTTCCTCAGGGCTTAAATGAATCTTATTCGGTACTTCTTCGGTTTCCCAAAAGCGTTAAAGCTTTGTATCTAAATGTGGACTTACACGTCCATGGTGAACCAACATAGGCGAAATGGTATCACCAGTTGGCAGGGATGTCGGACCTAAAATTATAAATTATTAATTTATGTCAGCATAATAATCAACGCCGATTAGCAGATCAATGGGTGTGTCAGCATTAAACAGATCCCTATCTGCAAGTTCCAAATCTTTTAAATTTTCATAAGAATCCCAGTTATTAGCTTTACTTGGTTTGTACCCTGATAATATTTTAAACACGTACGCAGTAACAGGAACGACTGGCCCTGTTATATAAGCTGACTCTATAGTAAAAGAAACTGTGCTTTTGGCGATACCCATTAGAACATCACCCATTCGCTCAACAACAATATCAACCTTTTGACGTGAAATACGCAAAAACTGAACAAGAGATTCTTTAATAATAGTAGCCTGTGACAATACTCACCAACTTACAACCTAGCACACTTCCTCGCTACAAAACTTAATCGTACAGGAAACTCCATTACTCACGTTCAAAACTCATTTGACTGTATCAAAAAGATACAACAGATTCACATTCAACTCCAAGACATCATAGTGAGATTCGACAGAGTATCGCTCCTCAGGGGCAGGTATTGGATCTCCAATCTCAACTGTAATAGTCAATGTCTTTATGGAACATCTAGAAACTAAAATCTTCAACCAAGCCAAGCTTAAACCAGAATTTTGGTTCCGTTACGTTGATTGCACTTTTGTCATGTGGCGACATGGACGGGATGAACTAAATAAATTTTTCAATTTTATCAATCAATTACTCCTAATATCCAGTTTACCATGGAAATAAAACAAAACGGGAAATTGCCTTTCTTAGACCTATTAGTTTACAAAAAATCTGATAACACATTATGTCATAAAGTTTACAGAAAACCCACGCATACAAACAGATACCTACATGCCTTAAGATAACTTACATAAGGAATTACAAAACGTTATACAAATCCTAATACAGAACGATTACGCAAACAGACAAATTGATAAAGCTATAAGAAAATATACTAAAAAAAACTAGTCAACATAACCAACGAAAGAAAAAGATAGAAGAATTACCACCACCCTACCCGACATTCAAGGTCTCATAAAACAAACACAACATACAAACCATATTTAAACGACCTACGAAAATAGGACAACTACTAAATAACCCTAAAGACAAAAAGGCACCCCTAAGTGATCCAGGAGTATATAAAATCCCTTGTTCTTGTGGAAAAGTCTTTATTGGAGAAACCGGCAGAGCGGTGAGCCAACGTATAAGCCAGGGCATAACATTTTATTTGACAGAAAGACAGTCATTGCAAAAATACACAACACCTTTCCAAGAAAACATAGAAAAGCAATCGAAATATTAAAACACCGTAATAACGTCAATAGGGACAATAGATATAATACCAATCTGGTTTGGCTTTCCGTCCTCCCGGATTTTAAAATGAAAAGACTTAATTTGCCAATCAGGTTCGACCGCACAGTTCACGCACAGTGCGGCGAATTAGAAAATTGGAGTTCAAAATGATCCAGTGCCCACAATTTTCATCCGATTCCATCCTTTTTTTAAAATTAAAGCTAATTAAATTCGGAAGTAATCTGTCGAGGGCGGTTTTGCTAGAAAGGCTGATTTTACCTCAAAAAGGTGAAAAACTGATAGATTTACAATCGATTAACAAATCCTAATAACTTAGGTGAAGTTCGTGCAATCTGTTCAATTGTTATAAACAAATTTGATTCACAAGTGGTTGAAGTAATAGCTTATGGTGATATTTTAAAGTAGACAAAAATTTCAAGTTGAGCATAGCTTTTGTTTCAAATGTTTGATCTGTTATTGGACCTGATAACTCCAAGATGAATTTAACATTCTCGGATTTGTACTGAAAAGATTGTATTAATCGGTCTATTCATACTCGAAACTTAGAAAATCTCGGTAGATACTATAAAACTTGTAACTGAAGGCTTTTGAATGAAAAAGAAAATGTATATTCATAAGAAACATTAGATTTGGTTGAAATTTATTAGGTCTCGAGTTTGACAATATTGATTTATCTAATGTTTTCAGCAAAAGTCTCGATTGTTTTCTGTGGGTCAAAAATAAAAAGAGAAAAGAAAAATGAGAAGGCAGCCAACCACATTCCCTTCCTTCTTTTTTCTTTCTTTCGTCTTCTTTATTTTTATTACCATCAAATTACAATATAATAACATTCAAAATAAGAATAAAATAATACAATTGTATTACCAACGGATATGATTGATTTATGATTTAGAACAATCAATCGATTTTGAATAAAGTGTGGGAAATTGAGTTCCCAAATTCAATTACGTGACTGGTGGTGGGGAGGTCTCCCTCCCCGCTTCAAGAGTTGAAGCTGAGTGATTGAAATTTAATTTAGGTTGAGTCGATTCAAGTTAAGTTTCAGAAGGTAACTTCTGAGACAGTTCAGGTTGAATAGTTGAATTTGAAGTGGCTATATCAGGTATATCACTAATAGCAGAAATGAGGGTCTTCGTTGAAATAAATGGAGTTGCGTCGACCCTGAGACGTCCCTCATTTAGTGGTTTTCCTCACAATGAACTGAATCACAAGTTCGCTTTATCTGGCCGTGTTTGCCTTATCATCCCCTATTTAGATTGGTTAGTGTGTGTTGAATGCCCGATTGAGATGTAGGAGTGTTACTGGTTACTGAGGAGAATTTTGGGTTCTCATATTGCACACGAGAAACTGTGGAAGGTCGTGGTACGCCTTCGTAGTGGCTAGGAATGTATTCAGAGTCACGGCCCCCACTAGTAGCCCTAGAATGTGATGGAAGAGGATGTGATTCAAGGGAATGTATACTTACTTGCCCCTCACTCTATGCTATACGCGGGAGATTCAAATAATATCTGAGTGGCACCGAGACATTCGTCGTCAGGATTCACCTCGCTACCATTGCGCGACCCGCCTTGATCCGTATGCAGTAAAACTCATCTCAAAATTTCATTTATGGCCCCCTGTAACTCGACAGAGCGATGCCCACCGCCCGAGTCTATTTCCGATTCGTATTTCAGTGGTTGAAGTACTTCCGATATCGAAACTGTCCTTCGCAGGGACCGTATGGCCCGGGCCCGTAGAACCTCTAAGGATCCTGAGAGGTCATGCCCCCTTTCGCCCAAGTATCGTCTGAGGTCATCCTCAGACACTGAAAAGGCGTAGGGTGGAATTTTGAAAAATTGTAATTTCAATATAAAATCGAAAAATTCAAAATTTCAAAGAAAAATCGAAATATAATCACCGCAATCAAGGTACGGAATCAATTACACCTAAATCTATTATACCCAATTATCATATGAAATTCAATTACATCTTTAATTATCCTGGCGGGTGACACAAATCCATATAATTTAAACTTTTAAAGTCGGAGGTGAACCTGGGTCTATTGTTGTCCAGTATCCCCAAAATCGCCTTAATTGATTAGTGGATTGTGATTCAGACTGCATTGAGATTATCTCAATGTTTCTGCAAAGCAACTCTGGTGTTTACTTGTTTGTTGATACTTGAGACATCAAAAAGGAGACATCAAAAATGCAGCTCAATTTTCATCTGTATGCTCATCCTTGACACTTTAAAAAGGATAGCAAACAATCAGTAGCCTGTTTGTCTTTAATTAAAATTGGTTTTGAGGTTAAAAGCTTAAAGGAATTCCTTTCCCAACACACAGCTGTCGGTAAAGTTCTCAAAAACTAAAAATACTAATTCCACTGTCCTATTTTCTACCGAGACTGAAGAGTTACAAACACCCAAAACTGGAATGTGATTAACTGATAGATCCAAAATGTGTGTTATTTCAGATTGCTATAAATTGAATTTCAATAAATTTCGGTCCTATTTTTCTTATTTCAATCTTCAACCTGCTGAATTTTAGTCATTTATTTGACTAACTATGACAATCACATTTACATGACATTACCTCGACATAATAACGGTTGTTTTGATTTGGATTTATTTAATCTCAATTATTTTTACTATTTTCCAAAAAATATACTACTCCAAAAAAGTAAATTGCGATGTTATGGACCATTAAAAAAATGTACTTGGTCTAGATTAATTAAATTATTTTCTTTAAATTATTACTTAAATGAATATTTAATCAAAGAATTTAATTAGTTTGATCTTATTTATTGATTGAGATCAGTTGATTGGATTGTTACACAATTTTGATGACCAATTAAACTTTAAAGTCTTATCCAATATAACTCATTCTGTCCTTTTATGGCGAAGGTCAAATTCATGGAATTAAAATGTTTCGAGTTTTGATTTTACCTTTCATGTTACAAACCAAGATTTTATTTTTTCTTCGCCCAACCTCACTTTTGCATCTCTTACGCCCCTACCTCGAGCGTTATTTGTAAACCTATTTTTACTGTATAATTTATGTTTTAAATTTTTCTTGTGCTTGAATGTTAATTTGGACTCGTAAAGGAGTCCTAAAACTGCCTGAACACGTCTGATTTAATATAGAGAATATAATTCATTTATCAATGACTGAACGCACAGCAGAATTAAATGAGGCACAGCAAGTGCAATTAGAGAATTTGAATAAAAGAAAAGTAATGGATCAGGGAAAATAATTACAACCGACACACTTAACTAGCCACAAAATAGATGTCCACGGTGGCAGCATTTGAACAGTGAAAATCGTTCGCAAATTAATTTTTTTACCATCATTTCTGGCATGATAGAAGGATTCTCGACCCTCATCATTTTTTCGAAGGGCCACGACTTGATGATGGAACCCTAAATTTTGTGAAAAGCGTCACGAAATGGAGAAAAAAGGGAATAAACTGACATGCCCTATGTGCGTTGTAACTGTAGTTGTAATCAGTCACAGGCTAGCTGTCACCTTCGTGCTATGCACGGTATGGGGGGATCTTCTTTATCGGCCGCGGGTCAGGACTACGATTCTCAAAGAGAAAATCCTCTTATGCGACATTAACTTTTTTGTGAGACTCAATCGATAATACGTAAAAAAATAATTAGACAATCGTCCCGGATTTTTTTATTCCTTGTAAGAACTATAAAGGTTTGTAAATCACGTTAGCGATGGTTGCCAAACATCTACCAGTTAGCGCGCATGTATTCCCATCAAGCACCACCGGTTCAGTGGTAAAGAGCTTGGCTGGCGACCACTTTGCCGCGGGTTTAAATGTTATTGTCAACTTTTTTTTCGTATTGTAAGCATGTCAGTTAATCCTTTTTATTGCTTCTCCGGCGATTAAACATTTTTGTTTTTAAAAATATTGCTGGAAAATAAATAACATGCAGAAACTTTTCAAATCATTTATGTGTATAATCGTAATTTATTTTTCTTAACATATTTGCGGCTTATAATCGGCATAGATTATCACGCAACTGGGCGATACGCTATTCAATGAAGCTACGGAAGAAATTACAATCAGTCAAAGATTAGGCAGTTTTCAATTAGGAAATAAAAACAGAAAATGTGAATACAATTTCCTAGAAAATGTTGCAATACTTCTTGCAGAAAACATTTGCAAACGCACACATTTTATAGATAAACCAATAATGATAGTATGTGAATTTTTTCATTTACCCGGTTTGAAATAATTATAACTAGAATATAAATTTAAAATGTGTAAAGTTACCCAGCAATAATTGTCAAGGCTATAAAATTTCAAAATTAGGCCCTCTGCAAATTTATTTATAGATTCCAAGCTTATTAAGTTGCCCAACAATTATTCTGGATATTGCAAAATTTTGCCAGTCTTGTAATTTTAGAATAGTTATCAGTGTGGAAAATTCTGCAATATTCAGAATAGCAGTCAGACGACTTGATAAGCTTGTAATTGATAAATAAAATTGCAGAGGGCTAAATTCCGAAATTTGATAGTTTTAAAATTAATTGCTGAGTAACCTGATACATTTATAATTTATAACGCGGTTATAATTTCAAACTGGGTAAATTTTCAAATTTACATGCAATCATAAATTGGTTTAACTATAAAATTTGTGCATAATATTTATTTATGATATTTATTTCCCAGTAATATTTTTGAAAAAAATAATTTAATCGCCGGAGAAGCATTAAAAACTATTATTTCACATGTCTTTAAGAGCATGTGATACTTCGTCGTGTTGTCAATCGGGTACAGTTCCACCTGCTTTTTTTCTACAAAAATGAAAATTTTTAAAAGCTGAATTCGAAGATACTATAAAATATCATAACGGACGTCCTCGGACTCTTTTTTAATGGCTAATAAAAAAAATGCATTGTGCTAAATAAAAACTTCATGCATTATTTTGAGGTTACGTCGTTTTTCATCTCTGCCTTTCAGATAATTTGAAAATTATCACACGTTGTTAGCAAAATCAAAATTTTTTTGAAAAATAAACACAAAAAAAGTGTGCGGGGACAAAATATTTCTTATCCTAAGAAAAAAGCCGGGGGAATCGAACACTGAAAAAATATATACTGATTCCTAAGCGCTATGCAAATTATTCAAATTTTTCTAAATTAAAACTTTTTTTGAATTAAACCACAAAATAAGTATCGCATGCCCTTAACACGAAAAAAACTGAACCGGCTGTGCTTGATGGAAGTAAATGCGCGCGAACTGGTAGACGTTCGGTAATCATCGCTAGCGTGATTTCAAACGCTCATAGTTCTTACAAGGAAACAAAAAATCCGGGACACTTGTAGTGTAACTTGTAGTGTAATTGCAGTGTAATCCGCGACAATCTTAGTCCTGACCCGTGGTCGATAAGGGAGGGCGCCCCGATACCGTGCGTGGCGCGAAGGTGACAGCTATCCTGGTGGCTGAATACAAAACAATTACATCACGCACACACACACACACACACACACACACACAGAGAGGGCATGTCAGATTATTCCCTTTTTACTCAATTTCGCGACGTATTACGCAAAATGTAGGTTAACCGTCATCAAGTCGTGGCCCTTCAAAAACATGATGGGGGTCGAAAATTCTTCTATGCTATCAGAATTCTAAGGAGAAATAAATAAATCTTTTAACGATTTTCACCGTTTAAATGCTGTCGTCTTGTACCGGCTGATTTCTCTCTTTTGCAAAATTAATATTTTTCGTGAAACTAATGATTTCCTCAACAAAAGGTTTGATTTTTCAACATTTTATTGATCCGAGGATCTCAGGAAACTCCGGATATTCGACAAGTTTTTTTTTCGTTCTTAAATCGTTCGGAAAAAAATATATATCATTCTCTAATTTTATTTGTTTTGCCTAATTTAATTCTACTATGCCTTCAGAAATTTCCTCGCAAAATTCTACATTTTTCTTCCTTTCTAATTATGCGAGTTTAATCTTATTATTTATTATTGCATTATTTTAAAAATATATACAAATTGTTTTTTCTAATTGCAAACAATTTTTCTATTTTCGGATCATTATTTCCTCTGCTTCATCGATAACTGTCTTCATTTTAGAGTCCATTTTTTCTTTATCGCATTCCAATAGCCCTTTAAATTCTGTTTCCAATTTCCTATCCTTATTTTTCATACATAAATTCGAATTTATTTAGCTCTCGCTCACTAATTTTGTTTATATCCTGGTTTATTTTTCTCCTACTCTCTCTCTCTCTCTCTCTCTCTCTCTCTATTTTGACTAGCCTGCTTATCTAATCGACCGATGGCCATGTTGGCTAGTTCCAACCCTAAACCCTGGGTGTGGGGCACCATTCCCCCGTAGAATCTGTGCCGCCTGGGTGCTGGTGAGACTGAAGTTAGTGCATCATCTGTAGCAAATCTGTCTCTTTCTCTCGCATGTGGTTTCGCAAACTGATCTTCTTTCCGAATTTCAACTTAATTTCCTCGCTCTTCCTATTCTTATGATCCTCGGTATCATTCATGACCAATACCAGCATAATAATTACATTCCCTTTTATCGCATACTTAATATTTGGTAATTATGGTAACCAGCCAATCTTTTTTTCATAATCCATTTTTAAACTTAATCTTTGTATCATTTCAGTTCATATTGTGCCTATCGATCTTACACTGGTACCAGCCTGAAAAATAAATATTTTTCCATATGAACTACTTTGATTCAAATTGAAGCCTGTCCTGTAATTTTTTATTTTTGTCCATTTGCAACTATTTAAGTATGATTTTGGTTTTTATAATTTTATAGTCTAACATCCATCTTGAATAACAACCGTTTGCGTTTCTCTGATCTAGAATATATCAAAAATGACGAGGGAAATGGCCTATTTTCTCACAATTGTAGCAGTACAAATGTAGCTGTTTGTTTAGTGAGATCTGTCTGACCATCTCGCAGCTCACCATCGCCACCCTCCCGCATGCTGTGGCCCCCAGCTGTGAATACAGGGGCGCTTCGACGATCTTTGGGAAGCGACAAGCATTTCAAAATCTTGAATCTGCCCTCCATTTTTCATTTATGGGTCTTGGTGTTCTACTTAGTCTCTCTCCTCTTCGTTATCAGCCTGCTTGGCATGGGAAACCCTGTCAGTAGCATATGGTCGTTACTTCATGCCTTAACTCGCTATACTTGTGGATCTTTGCCTTCTAAAACGGGCATTGGAATGTATCTATAGAAGGGCAGCCATTCTTTTAAGAGTTTTAGGCTTAGGGCAAGTTGTTGATGTATATATATCCCGCTACATCATTATGTCTGTGCGTATATTCTCTCTGAGTCATTACGCGACAGCCATCAATAATGTTCTCGATGGATTCGTTGGTATCTCCACATAATCGGCACCAGTCAACCACGTCTTAATGTAACACGTGTTTGCGATCATTCCTGGTGCTGACAACCTTGTCCTGTATTGCAACGACGAATCCTTCCGTCTCGGGATACAGAACACCCTTTTTTAGCCAAATATTAGATGCCTCACTATCCACTTTATTTTGATCTAACGTGTTGGGGTGCTCGCCATGGATGGCTTTCTGCCTCCATTGTATTTTTAATTCCTCTATGGTTTCTGCCCTGATATTCAAGGCTCCATCTGAGGACAAATTTAAGGGCGTGTATTCAAGATCCGCTTGACAGATGGTTCTGTAAAGCGCAACATTTCGTTTGCTGTTAAAATAGTCTCGTAACTGTATAACTTGTTACTCACACAGTTTTTTGACATCTACAACGCCCCTACCCACTAAATGTCGTGGTAGAACTACCCTTTCAATCGCTGAATTTCTGTGGTGCATTCGGTGCTTCGTCATTTCTACGCGAACAATTCGGTTTAACTTTTCAAGGTCAGGGTTAGACCATTTTATGAGCCCGAAGGAGTACGTGAGGACAGGGATGGCATATGTGTTGATCGCCCTGATCTTGTTTGCCGAGTTGAGAAAAGTCTTCATAATTAATCTGAGTCTCGTAGTAAAGGCAGTCATTAGGCTTGTCTTAACTATCGTATGTTGAATACCCTTAGATTCAAGAATACCCAGATATTTATATGATTTGCCTGCAACCATTGCCTCGATGTCATTTTCGAATTCGTTCTCTAACTCTGCAGTCCCTAATTCCCATCTGATTAAATGCACTGTTTTACATTTATCTAGTCCAAACTCCATGTGGATATCATTAGAAAACTGCTTTGTGACATCGATCACTTGCTGCAATTTCTGGGCTGAAGTAGCGTACAACTTCAGGTTATCCATGTAAAGAAGATGGGTTACTTGATGACCGTCCTCATTATCATGAATTCTGAACCCATTAGTCGCCCGTTTTCGTCGCTTTTTTGGTTTGCTGAACTTCTGCGTCTGATTGTATAAGGTCATTCGCCTCTGTTGGTGTTGGATCATCAATAGGTTGAGGAAGAATATCAATTGCGCCTGCTTGACCGTTTGACGCTGCTTATTCTAACTGATGTTTGTTGCCGTCGTTTTTTGACGCCAAATCAACCTGTTGTTTAATCTCCATTGGTCGATATTCTGTAACATGTAGATTAGTCCTGATGTCCTTCATCTTAGCGATAAGATCTCTTAGTGCGACTTTTTGTATATTAGGATACTTTGCAGCAAATTTTGTTCCTAAATTGTATCCTTTTTCCATTTTTGGTTCAAACGCAGTATGCGAGCCTCTGATTTTCTGGGTATTTCGGTGATTATTTGTAAAATTTGGATTATTATTTCGAGATCTTAGGTTAAAAAGTTTTGGATTTCCATTTGAAAATCTTGCCCGAAATTGTGGTATATTTTGTTCGTTTTCATACATCGGTCTACATTATCTTTGTTGATTCTGATCCTAATTTTGTTTTTGCTATCTATTCTGATTTTGCATTTTTATTATTAATTTGACACTGATTATTTACGGTATTTTCATTATTTTTGTTATTTTTACTATCAACTTGATCTAAAATGCTTAACTGTTGACCTCTAATTTTAGATTTTGCTAATGCTGTTCCCATGTACGTCCTAAAATTTCTAATTCAGAAATTTTTGGAAAAGCATTTCTGGAAATATAAACTTTACATTGAATTCTTAAATTGTCGCATGTTTTTCTTAATTTCCACTTTAGATTTGGACGTGACATTAACTTTTCGAATAGTTGTTTTATTTCTGTTTAAAACGCTTGGATATTTTGAGATTTTTCTGGCTACAGAATTTTATTTGATTTGTCATAATCTCCGAGTACGTTTCATTAAAATACGAATCTTTAAATTCTTCGAAAAATTGGTTAAAATTTCGTCAATTATCTCTAGCAACCTGAAAGTAACTTGATACTTTTTCAAAAACGACATTTATATATTCTACAATATCCGTTTCGTTAATTTTATAACCTCTTTTAAATCGCATAAAACTATTCAAAAAATCGGTGGGACTATTTTCCGTGTTATTTTTAAAATTAACCGGTCAGTTCGACATTATTTGAAAAAGGGTCTGAATCATTTTAAAGGGAACAAGAGTTGCTGAAATTTCATTCAATTTATTTAATATTATCTTCTCTCTTTCGCTATCGGGTTTTCTTACTTCTATCTATTCTACTTTGCAAATCTGTTTGGAATTAAGGCAAATTTGATTTTCTCATCATTTATTCCCTATATACCGGTTTCGGTAAAGAGCATCCGTCCCCTTGACCGCTGCTTTTATTATTTATTATTCTTTTTCTTGCGCATGTCAACGCGTGTCTTTGCTCGTTAAATTCGAAATTTGTTTCTTTGGAATGAGCCGTATTGTGTATAATTCGTGACTTATCACTTTGAATAAATTTGACATTGTATTGAAAATTCTTTCCATTTTATCATTTATATTTTTTATTTCTTCTCACAGTTCTCTTATTTTCATTTTAACGCTTTTATTTTCTTCAAAATTAATTAACTCCTCTGCATTATTCTAAAATGCATTAATACTTTCCAAAAATGAAACAGTTTCAAAAGGAGCAATATAAAAATGTCATACAAAATGGCAGATAAGGTAAACCACAGTCTTAATAAACTCCGTCTTTTTAAAATGCAATATACTTTAAAAACTTCTTTTGAATCTTCTCAAGAGCATCAATATGACTTGAATCCCAGATCAAGTATCGATTCAGCCCTGCAGAGCTTTAAATTATTTATCATATAATCAAACGAAATGGGATTTCATACTCGATAATTAAAGAATATAGAGAATATTATGTAAAATATTGGACTCAAATTAGACCCCTGCGGAACCCCAGAAGTTGGCTTAGAGCAGTTGGATGAATAAACAGCATAGTGAACATAACATTTCCTTTTTTCAGAAAGTTCTCCAATAATATCACTAAATTAAATGGTATACCAAGATCGATCAATTTATCAAAAAATAATGTATAATTTACTTTATCAAAAGCTTCCGAAAAATCAAGATAGATAGCATCAACCTGATCTCCTTCAAACAATGCATTGGCTGTTTATTGTGAAAATGTAGCTAAATTAGTTACCGTCAGTCTATCAGAACAAAGCTGTATTTCTCAGATATAAAATTTGGTTTTAGATAAGACATTCAGATTTCAGAGATACCCTCGTTTCTTCTTATAATTATGGATATTTACCTAGTTTTATTGCAGTATTGAAAATACGTGTAAGAGGATCAGTTGATACTGAAGAAAAATCCTTGACAATGTAGCTGGGAATTTTATCCATGCCTGCCGTAGGTTAATTAGATAGTTTCTTAATAGCACCTTTAACTTGAGCTGAATTAATCTGTATATAGCTACCAAAACGATCGTCACATCCCGTACCATAGGCATTATTATTAACAACCGATACATCTTGATGAAAAACAAAAATCTCAGGTGTACGTGATTAATTTTTTAACTAAGAGGTTACGTTCCAAACTTCAGGGGGATCCTTTGTTAAATCGTTCTCAGAATGTGATATATATTTAATCAGATCCATAGAAGTTAGTATTTTTATTATTATTTTTATTCCTCGAACTAAGGTGACATAAACTACGTATTTAGTTAACTTTCTTCTTAGTTTCTCTTTTATTTTAACCATGGCGGACCGAAGGAACCGAATGGAGCCTCTACAAAGTACCCGTAAAGACCCCATTGGGTCCCCATTCGGTTCCTTTTTAAAAAACTCAGAAAAACAGAAAAATCATCTTTTAAATTGTTGAAATTCGAATTCTACGCTTTTTGCAATTTTAATCGCGGATATGAAAAGTAAGCTAGCGACCGGATTGGTAGGAGGAGTTAGGGTTGGAGGAATCAGGATAAGGATACGCACATATGCAGATGACCAATTCCTGCTAGCGAAGAGCGAAAAGGCTTTAAAGGAGATGATGAAAAGATTGAGAAAATACCTGGACAAAAATAGGTTAGAGTTAAATTCGGAAAAGGCGAAGGTCGCAGACGATTTTGTAAGGAGAGTGAAATCGTTTGATTCGCTAGTGATGAGTGTCTTATTTTACGAAGTGGAGGTGTGGGGATGGAAAGTAAGTGACGAGGTAAATAGGATACAGGAGAGGTATGTACAGTGGACACTGGGGTTTGCAAGGAATACGCCGAACTATATTGTCAGGAGGGAGACACGAAGAACGCAGGGGTGCGAAGATGGAGGTGGAAAGGAAAAGCTATTTTAGAACGAATGGATTGCAGATGGATGAAGTGAGAAGGATGCACGAGGAAGAAAGGTAAGTATATGAGTTGGTTCAAAAGAATGGCATAGAGAAAGAGAAAGCAGAAGGAGAGGAGAGAATAAGAGAGTCAAGGTATAACGAGAATTATATGTGGATTATGCCAATGGAGAGAGCACAATCTTTGTGTGAGAAAGGAGAGTAAGAAAGTCAGGAACTTATAGCGAGAATGAGATGCGGTTGCATGGAGGATTTTAATAGGTTCTGGCTTTCTAGAGAGAAGAGAATGTGTGAATTTTGCGGGAGGGGGGATGCAAAAGGTGATCATGGAGGTACTGTTACATTAAAGGGGGGGAAAGGACAGTAGCATGGGTGAAGGGGGTTTTGGATAAGATTGAGAAGGAGAGAAGGAAGGAGCAAGATGAATGGAGAAGGAAAGATGCGTGCGAGGCGAGAAAGCTATGCTATACAAGCGAGCGGATTAGACATAAGGTGTGGATGGATGCTAATCCTTAAGAGGTAGTTGTAATAAATTTCTATAAAAAATGGAAGTGTAAGAAAGTCAATTTTTTAAGGCTAGCAGGCCAATAAATAAACGTTTGTCTATCTTGTACTCTTTATTTATATATTACATATCTCTGTGGGATTACCCGATGGGTAGTATTTGGACACACTCGGATGTTTAATACAAAACTTCTGGGCGAGTTCTCTAATTGTCTCATTAACGAACTCAGTCCCTTTTACTGATAACAAAAATCTGGAACTTCCTCGCTTCGAGATTATTTTCTTGTGAAACTCCTTCTCGATTGTCAGGCCATTTGACTTTTTGTTTGGAATGATTTGCACCTATTTTGTAAACAAATAAACGAAGACCAAGATATAGTTATATATTTGTTTCTGGATGTTGAATTAGGAAGTGGCCCCATGATATCAGTTTCCCCATTACGCCTATTTTTCTCTGATTGCTGAGTTTTGTTTTTAAACAGATTTCGAATTTTTTAATATGTTTTAAAATTCTCTTATTCGCCATTTCTCGAGGTCCTCCGGTTTCTTTGAACTTGTCTATACATGGTTTTATACCAGTCCTTCATTTCTTCAATGAACTCTGATTTCGTTTTCTATGCCACTGGCAAAAATGAACGCAACCGATTTTTCTGTTTCAATAATCCTGGATAACGCGTCTGGGACAAAATTCGCGCTACCTTTTCTATATACAATCTAATAGTCATATACGATTACTTCTAGGGCCCACCTAGCCAAACTAGAAAGTTTATCTAAAATCAGGGCAAGCCAGAATAGGTGCTGTCCTCAACAACCCCTTTATCGTTTATATCCCCCTTTATCGTTTATATCCCCCTTTATCCCCCTTTATCCCACAGACATATGTAATATATAAATAAAGAGTACAAGATAGACAAACGTTTATTTTTTGGCCTGCTAGCCTTAAAAAATTGACTTCCTTACACTTCAATTTTTTATAGAACTTTATTACAAATACCTCTTAAGGATTAGCATCCATCCACACCTTATGTCTAATCCGCTCGCTTTTATAGCATAGCTTTCTCGCTTCGCACGCATCTTTCCTTCTCCATTCATCTTGCTCCTTCCTTCTCTCCTTCTTGGAGAGTTTTTTGAGAAACCAAATGTAAATTTGACAGAAAACACAAAATCCTTGCAATTTTGTAGGACAACAACGAAACTATAGCAAAGTAGACAAGAGACATGCATTAATGCGGTAAATTGATTAATTCAAAATAAAGGCGTCATTTAAAGGAACCGCGAATGAGGAAAGCGCACCAAAGTCACTGGAATTTTAACTTAGTTTTGTTTATTTTATAATATTTTCATATATTATGTTAGCATTCATAATCTCCATCTGTAAGTTAATCGAAATATTATGATATTTGTTTATAAAAATGGATTCTATTATGCGTCTTTTATATGTATTTTTTTCTCTGGGAAGAGTTTTAATATTGTTTAAATCAAAATCCAAATAATGGTTTAAGTTTCAACAATGTTTTGGAAGATCTGTATTGAAATTTCCAACTCTACAATCTCTTTTATGTTCCAAAACTCTCCTTTTTAATCTTCTACCTGTTTCACCAATATACACTTTTTCACAACAAGTACATTTAATGACATATACAGTTCCAGACAAATTTTCGGTACTATAAATATCTTTTTGACTAGGTAAAACTTTTTAAAGAGAGTTTTCATTACTGAAATAAACATTTATGTTGAATTTTTTTAGCGATATTTGCAACATTTCAGAGAGTCCTTGAACATAAAGTAACGTAACGTTCAAATCCGGTTTTTTGTATGTGTCAACCCAGTTATTTTTCTTACTGGAACTATTGTAGATTTCATGAATTCGTTCTCGAATAATACCAATCATCAAAAGAAGCGGATCATTATTTTGAACTAAAGTGATTTTAATTTGATCCGAATTTTCTTTCCTTAAGCTGATAATCACTCAATTTTATGCATCTATCGATTACACCTTTTATAAGGCCAACTTTTTCACAATATAAATGATGGGAAATAAAATTTAGATATCTATCAGATCATGAAGCTTTTTTAAACTAATTGGTAATTAACTTACGTTCAGTTGTTTTTATACTATATAAATCAAGGTAATTTATTGAATTATAATTTTCAAGTTCAAATGGAAACTGTATGGAATTTTCAATACTGTTAAACGTATTTATGAGATCGACAATTTTTTCAGTATGGACAATAGATAAAACATCATCCACATACCTTTTATATAAAACAGGTTTAAAATTTAATTTTTTCAAAGCTCTTGTTTCAAAATCTTCTAAAACCAAATTTGAAAATATAGGAGACAATGTTGAATCCATAAGACAACCGTTTAATTGTTTATAATATTTCCCATTAAACGAGAAAACCATGTTATTGAAAACAGTTCTAGTATCGACTAAAATTAGCTGCTACCATTATGTTACCTTTGTCTGCATTAAACAAAAACTAAATCTTTATTAACCTTCTGAACATTTTTCACAAGGTCAAAAGATTTTTCAACGTTCTTGAAGTTATTATTTCTTTTATGGTTTGAGAGTAATTGTGTAACTGTTTTTCTGATGCTAAGTTTCTGATCTTCATGCTCTACATTTTTCAAGAAATTTTCTATGCTGGCAACCATTTTTATTAAAAGGTAACTTATTGACATTGAGAAAAATACCAAACTTGTCACTTAGTGCTAAGGTTTTAGCTACCTCATTGACTCCGTTGACGTTTGACTCCAAAACTAAATATTATTGTTTTGTACAAGAAAATAAGCACAAGTATTTTTATTTTGTTACTTTTTGTAAATCAAATTTTCTTATTTATATATTATTTATTTAGATTGTCTGAAAAAGGCAGGCAGTGATAGCCAAAACGTCCGAATTTCAGTAAACAAACTTTCAAGTAATTTCGTCTTATTCTTTTAATTATTGAAGACCGTAAGACCTACAAAAAATTCTTACTCATATGTTCATAGTGAGTAGCTGCTTGGGCTTTTGTGCTCCTGGGGAGAGCAGTCTTGTTAGTTCTATGACAGTTTCTGTGTGCATAGGCCTTCAATCGATGATGTTAGGGACTGTTTACAAGTAAGTGAGATGTGTGTCCTCCTTGATAGCCTGAGCAAAATTGTGATGTGCTTTGCTCGAGATTAATATTTTCTCTTATTTTAAACTCCTTTTTCTTAACTTAATACAAGTTTTTCTTTTTTTTTCAATAAATAAGTTAGATTCGAAAAAGCTGTTTCGGAGAAAATGGCTAAGTTTTCTATGGGGTAACAGTGATTACCCCTCGGCCTACTTTCTTTCATTTAAGAAATCAATATCAAAGCAGGAAAATAAAAAGAAAATAAAGCCTAGTGCTCCCGAAAATGCTTATTACAATTTATGAAATAATGGCTTGTAACACTGATTCTCTGGCTTGAAATCGATGACTGTAAGACTAAGATTTTCCAGTAAATCAAAATAAATTTCTTTTAACCGAATATAACCGAAGGGTTTTGGAATTTATCTCATTCACTAAGGTGTGGAACTTGTAAGACGTTATTGTAATCTGAAATTCTCAATTGCAATAAAATAGCTGCCTACTTAAAATTGTATTGTATTTACAATTTATAGACAGAACGTAAACGTTTCTCTTTCTAATTGTCTTTAAATTAAATAGGCAGTGATTTTTCGTAATGCAGACTATTGCTTGATATTATTTGTTTACTTTACAAATAAATTTTATGAACAAATGCATAGTTTGGCAATTTAAGGATGGAAGATATTGTTTTTTAGTGTCAATGCCCTTAAATTATATGAGTGATGGTGTTTGGTTATGAATAATTGTCATTCGATATTATTTGTTTATTTTATAAATTAATTTTATAAACAAATGCATCGTTTGTCTATTTCTTGACATAAAGTAATCGATTTCCTTTCTTATGAACTTCAAATTATATAAGTGATATACTCGTCCCATAGGGCTAAACTCCTCACGTATCGTCTCAGTATAAAAAATATCGCTCGGTGGCATCACTAAATTGCACGATTAATTAAGATATTTTTCTAATTGAATTTCTTATTGTATTTCATCCTTTTAACATTGCTTCAAACACGTTTGAAGAAATGTGTAGAAAACCAGAAAGTTTATTTTTCGTTAAGGGCAGTTCTTACGTTTCTTCAAAATGTACTTCAGTAATTCTTTACAGTTTTCAACTTTCGCTATTAATGTTGGAAGAAATGTATATGAACTTAAAAATGGTATGTTCAATAAACTGAGGTCGTGACGTTTTATTAAAATTGCACCTTAATCATTTTGCGAATTATACACTTTTTCTGTACCCAAAGTGGAACTTGACATAAAGTTGAAGTTTTCCAATACACTAAAATGTTTTAGAACTGAAACTTGTTTCTAAATGTGCGTACGTTTCCCATATTGAGAATCCTAATTATAAAATATGTCCACATTTCTTCTACGCTGTGTTTATAAACAAATATTCCGACATGATTGAAGAAACTTTAAAACGACGAAATACATAACGCTAATTAATTTTGAGCGCAAACACAAGCCACGCACGAGCTGCTTCCCCCACTCCGTCGTCACTCAATGAGTAATTGTTATTGAATACAAATTATATTTGCTCCTAATTATCGTAGTTCAATTTTTTTTTTTATTCATTAAAAACTGATGACTGTGCCTTTTCCTACTTTCAGCCCTTTTTGACCTACTTCATTCAAAAAAATATATCTGAGTACTGCTCTAAGTATTGCAGATCTTAGGTATTAAAGTTCTAGACTTCATTGGTTTTAAGCATTTTTCTGAAAAATACAGCAAAAAAAAACAAGATTTCCTGCTAAAATATTTATCATTTGAGCTAAAATTTTAAACAAGCTTTTAGTTTCCAAAAATAAATATTTACACAGATTTTGAAGGATGTGCGTGCATTGTTGCTAAAATTGGAAAGTGATCAATTTGGATCAAAAAACATGGTTTCGAGAACTTTGCACAGCGCACAGTTTCTTGTTTTTGCGAATTTGCTTTTGAAAACAGACTGGCCTCTATTCTATAGAACTTTTCGCCGAGAAAACGTTCGCTAAACGGCATATTTTAACATCGAATCACAGTAGTAAAATAGTTTGAACTGTTATTACATAATAAAAATGTCATTGCTGGTGAAAATTTTCACAGTAAAAATATTTAAACTCTTATTAAATTAAAATTGCTATTATCAAAGATATTTTAAAACTATAGTCATATGTCTTATTTCTTGTCCAACTTAACCAAGCATTTTGGATTTCCTGAACGGTCCTCAAGACAAATTTATTCATCAATACACCATACAAGATGTCCAAACTCTGCTTTTAATTATCCAAAAATGAAGTGATTGTTTCATTATTTAAAGAGACATTTTGAAAAAAGTCAACATTTCAAACTTTTTGAAACTATAAACAACTTCTAAATTACTGAACATTATTTAATAATCGTGGATTCATTTAAAGCCAAATTTCTACTTTATAAGTCTACAATGCACGTCGGGCGTTGCGTGCGCTTTGCGTTTGGATATTAATTCCTTGCACTCGAAATGCTTGCTTGCGACTTTAGCAAATGCATTTATTTTAGATGCCAGTTTTTATATGCATCTTTATACTCTGAATTTTCTACTCAGTGAAGTGTAGTTAAAGTTGAAGCTGCTTAAAGCTCTGTAGGCGTCATTTGGCTTAAAATTTGTATTGTTTTTATCTTCTGCAAATAAAACCAAAGTTGTAAGTCATGTGAAAAAATGCTGGTTAACGAACACATTTTTTTCTTTAGGATCCAAAAAAGTGTGCCAAATCTCGATCTGATCCGTTCATTTCTTCGAGTGTTATCGTGTTATAAAAATAATTAAAGCCGCGTATTTTTATGGCTAAATTTCAAAAAGTTCTGTGGAAATCAAATTCGGCAATCTTAAGAATCCTTTAGCGACCTTTCATTTTATAAGTATTTAAAAAATTTTTTACTTTTTAGGCATGAAATATCTTGCTAGCCATCATTACATCCATCGTGATCTGGCAGGCAGAAACTCCTTAGTTGGAGACAATTTAACAGTAAAAATGTCAGATTTTGGTCTATCACGAGATATATACAGCAGTGATTACTATTGAGTACAATCTAAGAGATTACTGCCAGTTCGATTAATAAATTGGGGAATCTTAAGAATACTTTTACGACCTTTCATTTTATAAGTATTTAAAATTTGTTTTTTACTTTTCAGGCATGGAATATCTTTCTAGCAATCATTACATCCATCGTGATCTGGCAGCTAGAAACTCTTTAGTTGGAGACAACTTAATAGTAAAAATTTCAGATTTTGGTCTATCGCGAGATATATACAGCAGTGATTACTATAGAGTACAATCTAAGAGTTTACTGCCAGTTCGATGGATGCCACCAGAATCGATTCTGTATGGAAAATTCACAACAGAATCGGACGTTTGGAGTTTTGGAGTCGTTTTGTGGGAGATTTACAGTTACGGATTACAGGTTGGTAGTACAATTAAAATATTTGTGAATGACATTTTTTAAATTATTTTTGGTAAAAATTTTTAGAATGCGAAAATTCGTTTGCCGAGACAATTACGTGCGAAGTTTGAGTTCTCGTTCTTCACACACTGCTGATAGCTAATCAAATAGCGGAATTCATATTTAAGTACGGCTCTGCTTTTGTTCAAATTTCAGGTTAGACTTTCACTCCAAAAGATAATAAACGGTAAATTACAACGTCTGTAAAAAATGGCGTGAAAAAAACAAGTTCGTTCTCCTAAAAGTTATTCTTTTCTATTTTCAAGAAACTCTCGTAGAAGTCAAATATCGAAGGATATTAAAAATATTCCCGGTTTATTTTAACTATTAATTTTTTATAATTATTTACTATTACTATTACTACCCTACCGAAAGAAAATCTTGGAAATACCTCAGACGAAAATTTCAGACTGGGTCATACAAATTTCAGTGAATTATCAGTCTGTATTTGGATGATGTTGTCTTAGAGGTTGCCTCAGTGATGTTGGTCCTTTTTCTATGTTTTAATTTATGGTTGCTAAACCTGTGAATTCAGAAACACGAAAGGCCTCAAAAAAGCACGAAAGGTTAAAAACACGTTTCGTCGGGGCCATGTAAAACGCGAACCCGAGCCTACGTGAATATCTCCCGTTTTCGCAAGGCCCAATGCTGTCTTTTCTCCCTTTGATACTCTCTCCTCACTAGTTTCGCTTTCTTATTTCTAGTTTTCCTCTCTTCCTCTACCCCCCCCCCCCCCCCCCCCCCTCTCTCACTCGATCCCTCTTCTCTAATTCTTAGCAGCTTTGCACGAAAGGAAATATTTCATACTGTAAACTTCTAAAGTGAGCCGGCCAACTTATTGTCTCGGTTTTAACAGCAACTAGTTAAATAAACCAAAATAGATATATGAAACGAGGTGAATCGAATGTGAGAAAATAATTTCTAATGTATTCATAATATATATAATCGAATATTATTATTAAGACTAAAATTCTTAATATAATTTTGATTATTACATTTAATAATATACTTCGTCTTGAAGAGTATTGAGGTATAATTTTATTAACGCAAACATTATCAATGACTACTTAATTATATTAATAATAATATAATATATTTTTAAACAAGTATTTGAGAAGTTGGAGGCTCCGCAAGCTACGATCATGGTTCCTTAAAGTACCCAATTCCGGCGCAACCGGAACGTGTACATCGTCCACTTCTGACGGACCAGATGAAGTGATGCCAGAACAACAGCCTTTTCATATGGATCGTGATGGAATGGGGTTGATGCTGGCAAGCCAGGATTTTTTTTAGTTGACTAAGAAATAAAGCTTTTATACCTCCAAGACAGCCGATTATGAGAACCACGAGTTGGAATTTGTAGCCTAGGTGCAGCCTGCTCAGCTCGAAAAAAAGAACTTGATATTTCGCCTGTTTTTTCTTCTTTGTCGTGATATTACCATCAGCTGGTGCCGAGAATTCAATCACGTAAATTATCTTGGTCTTCAGATCTTGGAGGAAAATATCAGGCTTTGCAGCACTGATGCGTTGAGTGGCGAGAAATGACAAATCCCATCAAGTCTGACACTGATTATTCTTCGCAACGGACTCAAGCTCTTCCTGGGCATATGGCAAGACGAAATAAATGCGGTTTTAATTGGACACTGAAGATGTGCAATACGACTGCGAGTTTTACTCAGGCGTACTGAAGTTTCATTACTTCTATTGTCACTAAGCAGGGAGACTGCCTTCTCGTAAACTACACAGTTCAGATTCTAGAGAGCAACATCTTCAGAGATCAACTCAGAGAGAGAGAGAGCAGTATTAGCTTCAGCTAATTTGTCTATCCTATGAAAGACTTTTTGGTGGATTTTTATCTCCTAGTTTTCATGTTAGCATTGTCGGCTATGTTTAAACGTAGTCTTGCTAAAACGGGCGGCATGTTCGCTGGAGGTGTTGCATGATAATTATATTAGGGTGCATCTTATTAATAACAAAAGAGTTTTATTAATGATAATAAAAATATAGTCTATTGATATTATGACGTTTTAATGTATTTTTATTTTTATAATAATTCATCTTTAATGCACCTGCGTTGTAATTAAATTTGCGTGAATGGTATCAATAACAATATAATTGTAACAATGATAATAACATAGTCCATTATTATTATCATGTTTTTTATATATTGTCATTTTTATATACTTCGTCGTAAGAAGTATGAGGCTTTAATTATATATAGTTATCAGAAGCGTACTTCCCATTAATCAAATATCACAAATACAGTCTTATAAAAAAATAGAACCTTATTTATTGTAGAAATCTTCATAATAAATATTATGTCGTAATGTGTTATATTGTAAGTTTACCCAGATTACAATATGCGCGCACGGTGTCACGCACAGTGCAAGCACGAATGCGAATATACCGTCACGTGCATCACGCAGATCACCAAACAGATGTGTCCGCATATGCGTGAGATATGTGTCGCACCTCGTGCGATTCGCACACGTGCCCATGAAGTGCATCCCTTCCAATTTTATTGTTTTGTGGGGTCCAAATTTGAACTTAAGACTTTTCAAGAAAATTCCAAAAGTGGTTATATTAATCTTGTAGGATTTTCAAAAATTAATGTGTTATTTTTTTCACTTTTTTTCATAACGGGCGTTTTTCAGCTGAAAATTTTAAGTTTCGCTTTTTTTTTAATGTTGTAAATGTTATAACTTTGGCGATTTTTTTCCTGTGGTTATGTTTTAGAAAATAACTGTATAAATATTAACCTCCAATTTGAGTAGATTTAATATTTTTGAAATATTCTTATTGTATCTTCAAAAAAAGTGAACGACATACGTATCTCTCAGTGAACGACACCCAACAGAAGAAAGTTTTTAAGGAATTATACGTATTTTTTTATTGGTGGTCATGTTGCTATGATTGCTATTTTCTTTCTTCATTCCCAGGACATCGCCTTCTAAGAATCTTTAACATTCCATACCTTTTTAATTGATTTTGGATTTCCGAACCTTAAAAATCAATTACCGTCACCCCAGAATGAATTTGCAAATTCGTGAACTAATGAAATGAACATAACTACACAATATCGAAGGTATTCCTTTTCGCCAAAAATTTCGTCTTTTATAAACACCCAAAATTGTACAAAAGGATGTTTCTTATTATCTAAAGCAGCTAAATTGCATAATATTTTTACAAATAAACTTTGCACATAACTTTAACAGACATTAACATGAAAATAACTTTAACAGATATTATATATTTCGATGCAATTTTCCACTTCAAAAGCATAACTCGAACACCACAACTTGACTCTCAAATAACCGCCTGACGGCAAGGTCGGCAGTGACGTCCGATGAACCGTCAAGTTTGGCATTTGTGCATGTACAATGCGCAGGTATAAATATCATTTGAAATAAGATAAAGACATAATTTATTTGAAATAAAATATTAATTTGATTCCACTGAATCGAATTTTCTGCGTACAAAATATTATTGATACATTGTTTATATGTATTCATAAGGACTCAGATGAAATAACATCACTTAATCGCGGAATGTGCTTGCCATCTACGTGCGATGTGAGTCGCATCATGCGAGTCGCAGGCTTGCTTGAAGCATGCGTCGAACGATTGTTATCTGGGTATCTGAAACTATATATTAAGCGAGGATAATATCTTGATAAATTGACTAATTTTGGTGCAATCCATTTTAGTAATTTTATGTTAGTGTTTAGGTTACATAGTTGCGTGCATTTCCTGGCACGCGGGTCCGAGCGGGTGGAGAGTAGCTCGTGCACCTCACAAGAGTTCTCTCCGTTCCTGCTTATAGTCCGGGCTTATAGTCCGGGATTTCCTTTACACCACCTAAGGGTAACGTAATTGTTTTGGGGTGATTTTGTTTAATAAGTAAATGTTTAATACATAAAAAAAACTGTTTATTAAGAAAAGGTATTGGACAATAATCGAACCGAAAAATCTACAGTAACAATTGTAGTTATGCGGGAATGACAAGATAAGTTCTTAACTAGACGAAAGTACAAGAATAATTGAAGTCGCTTACTGGAATATCGAGTCTCGAATGAAAGGAAAAGTGGAAAATTTTGGTACATAAGTGGGAGCGTATTTGAGCCTTTATCTCAGTGCGAAGAATGACAAATATTTCGAAAGCAGTATTCATAAGAAATGTAAAAATTATAAAAATATAAAAAATAAAATATAATTGTTACGACGTAACATGCCGGCACCTTTGAACGGTCGACGTTCGAAATAAAATAATAAAAGTCGTTGATTAAAATTAAGCTCCTCAGCAATTATTGAACCTATTTACTAGCTTACATTTCACCGTAAGGTGTACACATTTACTCGATGGGTAATGGATACAATGATTTCAACGCTCTCCTAGCGGTTCCAGATGTATTCTCAAACGTTACTTCTAGGACGATTCCATCTCGTTCAGGGTGAATCTCGATGATGCGTTCCGATAGCGATTTAGGTTTGAGCAGTCGCCAATTGGCACTTGCTGCGAGCGATCATCATCTAGTTCAAATACTCTTTATGCCATTGATCCCAGAAGTGTTGTCGTTTTTGTTAAGCCAATTCCCAACAGCTTAGGCGATATTCTGGAACAAGACGTAAATCTTCTTGCGGCAAAGTAGTCAAAAAACTTCTAATTAGGAAATGAGGTGGAGTGAGTGGGTGGATATAGTTTGGATCGGATAACAATGCAGTGTGTGGACGCGAATTGAGGATTGTCTTGATCTTAACGACATATGTATGTTCCAGCTATTTAAACAAAATGGCGCTTAAAAGATTTCACCGCAGCCTCCCAGAATCCTCCAAAGCGATGGGCTCTCGGTGGTACTATTACTTTCTATCATGTCCGTTACCTACTTCGACAGTTTCTTCAATTTATTGTTCGCTCCAACAAAGTTCGTAGCGTTATCAGAATTCATTGATTGTGCAATTCCGCGGCGAGCAAAGAAGCCTTTTAAGCAGGCGATAAACGCATCTGATA
This sequence comes from Belonocnema kinseyi, assembly GCF_010883055.1. Lineage (NCBI taxonomy): Eukaryota > Metazoa > Arthropoda > Insecta > Hymenoptera > Cynipidae > Belonocnema > Belonocnema kinseyi. Next base: position 138,165,600 of record NC_046662.1, read on the forward strand.
AACGCCCACGTGAAGAAAAGGTCGCGTCAATGAAAGTCGAGATTTCGGTAAATTTCCTATCAAATAATTTACTTCGCGACGCTGTTCTCGGAAACAAGTAACGCAATCTCGAAAAATATGCCGAGTCGCATTTCGACGATCGATAGGCCAGTATGCTTCTCGAACTCCGTACAATGTTGCATTTGTTTCCGCATGTAATTGTTTTAAGTGTTCATCTCGTATGATTAATTTCGTGATGTGATGATTTTTAGGGAGAATAATCGGATGTTTTCGTGATTCGGGGAACAGAGCTCTATCGAATCTTCCACTTGCCTTAATCAACCCGTCGTCCAAAAAAGAATTCAAACGGAAGAGACTGCTTTTTTAATTCACCTATTTACCTTTAAACAAATATTTTATTTCTTCAGAAAAAACCTCAGATTGAGTTAATTTGAATATCATAAGTGACGGTACAAGTGACCCGTTTAGCTAGAATTCTTTTGTTTCATTTTTAAATTACTGATAAATCTCAAGGAATATGCGAGGAGTCTTTGTACCTTTTAAACTTGCTCTACTTTGTGGGAATATTAATCCCTGGACCATTTGTCCAAAGAGTGTTATTTAGAAATTCACGAGGACTTTGACCGCGTGATTTTCAAGAGTTGGAACGTGTCTACAGTCTGTAGACTGAGTCATTTCCTGAATTTCGGAAACTCGATTGGCTACAAAGGTTAACAATGTATTAGGAGGAGTGTTAATCGAATTTAAAGCTATGGTTGAATCTGACCAAAAAACAGTCTTCGAAAATTCTACTTGAAGTGAGCCTCTCGTGGAATTGAATAACTGAACGAGTAACGTAGCAGCGCCTAACTCTAGTTTGGACAGAGTGATTGTTTTGAGTGGAGCGACGCGTGATTTCGAGCCTATTATCTCAGAAAGGGAATTTCCACGATTACCTGTCGAATGAAGATACCGACATGCCCCATAAGCCTTCTTGCTCGTTTAACAAAAACCGTGCAGTTGGTGTGCAATCGTGGACTCAAGAGTTATGCATTCTAGAATCTCACGATATTGACTAACGGTAATTGCGTCTTATACTCTAACCATGTTTCGTTAATCTTAGCTGGAACTTGATCGTTCCATCCTAATTTATGTTTCCAAAGCTGTTAAATAAAAATCTTGCCTACGACAATGACTGGGCCTAACAATCCTAGGGGGTCAAAGAGTTTTGAGCACTGAGATAAAATGGATCGCTTCGTAGCGCGATCAGTGGAGTCTGACAAATTGACAGAATATAAAATACAATCACATTTAGGATCCCAATAAATTCCTTACGCCTTGATTGTATCGTAAGGATCGAGAGACATATAATTATTTGAGGTGTCATTTGTAAAATCTTCATATAATTCTGACTTATTCTAAACCCATTTGCGTAGATTGAATCCCCCTTTTTTAAAGAGATTAATAAGATCATCTCGAAGTTGACGAGCTTCTTTAATTGTTTTTGCGCTGGTTTGCAGGTCTTATACATAAAAGTCGCGTTTGAGAATTTTCTCCACCTCTGGAAAGGCATCTTTTTCATCGTCAGCTAATTTATGCAATGTGCGAATCGCTACAAAGAGTGCACGTGCAGTACCAAATGTAACAGTGTTTGATGAATATGTTTTAATCGGTTCATCTTCAATCTTTCACCACAGAACCTTTTGATAAAACCTATTATTTTCAGTAACGCGGATTCATTCTTCGCGGAGCCGTCAAAAACGACTCGCGTTTTTGTCGTCAGGCTGTCTTCCTTAATTACCGCATTATGAGGAAGACAGTATCCCGGCCTAGAAGCCTCTTGGTTACTGAGCAATGACATGTGGCCGTCATCCAAGTAACCTTGAAAACAATCAATATAATGAGTTTGAACATCAGGATTTCTTGCAAATTTCCGTTCAAGAGCATAAAAGCGTTGAAACGTGGTGTTCTGTGAATCTCCAAGCGATTCGAAATTTTTGTTAAAGGGCAGTTTCAGTTTATATCGCTCAGAATCTAATCGTTTTGTCGACTGTAAAAAATGAGATTCAGCTGCCTTTTCTTCGTCTGACCTCAGTTCACTCGAACTTTCTTCACTTAGCTCCCATCATATAGGCAAATGGTCAAATTTAATAGGATTGCATGCGATTTTATTTTATGGTTGAGACTGCCGTTTAGGAAGTTGAGGATTATTATATCGTCCCAAAAAATCCAACCGAACACAGTTTTCTAAAGCACTGCGGTTTGATTGGAAACCCTAATTTTGCCTACGATCAAAAATATATTCAGCCCCTATTAAAGTATCGACATTGGACGACATATGAAAATCGATATCGGCCAAAAAAATCTCATTTGGTACCTTCACGGAGTGCCGGTTGATAGGCATGACAGGCATTGCATGGGAAATTTCTTCGAAAATTAAGAAATTTAAATTTAATTCAAAATTTGTGTCATATTGCGATTTAACCTTAGCGGTTATGGAATACATCATCTGCAATTTGTAGATGCTGCGCTCCTTTTAATCGAATCTCAATTGGCTTTTTAAGTAACCCTAGCAAAGTTTCTAATTTTTCAGTTATCGAACAACACTGAGAGCACGAAACTAAAAATGTGCAACAAGGGCGATTGTGGCCCTGGCTATCTAAAAATGTCGATGATAGCTGTTCTAAGAACGACTGACGTTGGAGCCTGAGTTTGACAACTGAGTAACGCAGTTGTGATGTTTGTATGAGAAGCCTCTCTATCGACTGGCTCCTCTTGAGAAAAATGTAATAAGGTATTATGTCTTTGTTGACATTTACGACAAGAACTATGTCGACACTGAACGGTTCTGTGATTCCCTAAAAGACAATTGTGACACAGCGGTGTCTTTTTTACGATCTTATAACGTTTTGGAGGAGACATGTGCAACAACTTTTCACACAAATAGAGTGGATGTTTTCCTGAGCATAAGTGACGTGAAATCTGAGAATTACCTGTCTTTGAATCGACATTTATGGTTATGCAGGCTTGAGAAGATCGCGGTTGAAAACGCGAAATCGAGTTGCTCTTCTGAGGCTGAGTTTGATTAGAATTTGACAAATTATTTTTGCTAGCCCCTTGCGTATTTTTAATTAACGCCCGTCGCTCTAAAAATGAAGTCATGTCATTAAGAGAAGAAAGGCTTGTGCTTCTCATGGTCTCTTCCCATTTTTCGCGTGTTAAATAATTTAATTTTTCTCTTATAATAAAAATAAGTAGAGTGTCTTAAGCTACGGGTTGTTGGAGAACCCTGAGTTCTCTAATTCTTTTTTGCACATTGTTTAATAATGCATGAACAGTACATTCTTTGGAAATACTCTAAATTTCAAAAAGATCTTTGACGTGACTCTCTACACATGATTTCAAATAATGAAAATTTAGAATTTCAGGAATGTTTGGATTATCATGACACATTAATTTAAAAGAATCATGAAAAGACAGCCACGCTAACCTTTGACTATGAATTGATTCTTTCGTTAATATTTGAAAATTTGAATGAGATGAACGATTTAATAAAGGAGTTGCGATATTTTCGATCGTTGCATTTTGAACATTTTAATCAGCTACCCAAGACAATGGTTGTTTTGAAATAAAACAAGGATTTTTAATATATGTATTTTTTTTAAATACCACATCCGCGCCTGCTTTATCTCCTAAATTTGATTCTAACGCGGTTTGAATCGTGTCGAACTTATTTTGAAACGAGTTATTTTGGAACCAGTTAATCACAAAACCAACAAATTACACATCTGTCTCGTTTAAATAAAACACTGAAGGAAGCGCATAGAGATAAAATAGGAAAAATTGGTTGTCCTTTTGAATTACTTTGTTTTGAAGATTTGAAGATGAAATTATGGCGATCCTTGACTCCGAAATGAATTGCTGTGCTGATGGTGGCGGTGAGTTAAAAAGCTGATTCTCCTCCTTAGTCCCTCTGTACCCCTTAAATTGATTCTATGAATTGAAAGAATAATCCGATGAAGGATATAAAAATCCGTTGGATGGATAAGATGTTAAAATCCGTTGACTGGATATAGAAATCCGTTGTATCTTTGACTTATCTTTGGTTGAACATGAAAGTTCAACGCGCAATATTAAGAGTGTAGATTTCTCTGTCTTGGTGCTGGATTGCTTTTGATCACTTCTCACTTAACTGCGTTAAATGTTACTTAGCTTTAAAATCACTTACTAGCCTTTAGAGTTACAAGGTTGAATGTCACTGAGTTTTAAAATCATTCAAGTGTGAGCACGTGATCACAAAAGCACTACTGTAATAATTGTAGTTGCGCGGGAGTAACAAGATAAGTTCTTAACTAAGCGAAAGTACAAGAATAATTTAAGTCGCTGATTGGAATATCGAGTCTCGCAGGAAAGGAAAAGTGGGAAATTTTGGTCAATAAGTGGGAGCGTATTTGTAGGTTATTGGTGGAAATTGAGAGGGTAGAAACAACAGATTCGTATCTAAATTTTGGAAGAAAGGGATGATGGGAAAAATGTAGAGAAAGGGCTGGAAGATACAAGATGGGACTGCGAGAGGTCGATAGGGTAGTAATAATTAGAACCTAATTTGGGACCTTAGGCTGTACCGAGGTCGACCGTTTCCTTAAGTATCTGGAAGAACTTGCTTAGCCTCAAAGTAAAAGATTAGAAGGAGACTAAATCAGAAGTCCATAAATAAGTTTATTAAGAGAAGAAAATCTGAAACCTAAAGAATTTGGGATAACGTATATAACTCCGTTTTTTTCTCTTTTACTTCTATATTTCTTGATATTGCTGTTTCTTGTTTGTGGGGCAATTCACATAATTGTATTTTATTATTCCTGCTAATGCATTTACCTTATTTATCTATATCAGTGTTTCCGTGTGTTATTTTTTTTATCACTGTTTGACTTTGCTTTACCCTTCTTTCATCAAAGTGTTTGTTTGCTCTTTTTTTCAATATCAAATTGTATTTACTTATTTCGTTTATATTATTTGCTTTTTTCGCTTATTTTTAATCTTTATGTTCTTTCGGTTCCTCGTGATTTTGAATTGATGTTCCGTATTTTGCAATAATTAACCTTTCTATCCTTTTATGCCATTTGGACGGCAACGAGCAATCGTTGTTTAGTCCTCTCGCCAAAGTTAAATCAAAGGCCTCGAGCTTCGCCAACTGATGTACTCACGATTGTCGTTATTTTTCTTTTTATTAACCCTTCTATCCCGTTAGGTCGTTTGGACGGCAACGAACTTCGTTGTTTGTTCCTATTGCCAAAGCTGAATTGAAGGCCTAGTCCCCTGCTAGCCGACGTAGCTCGCGACCTCTTTACTAGACGCATTTCGCAAGTTTCGCCCTATCAAGAACCTACTTATGTGTTTAATTTTCTCGTTTAACTATTCGATCTCGTTAGGCCATTTAGAGGACCACGAGTTTATGTTGTTTGGTCTATTGCTAAAATTATGCACCCATGTGCGCGCTTTTTTACATTCCTTTCCCCACACTGGTGCGTTGTCACGGCAATTAAAAGCCATGGTTGGGTACTTCCGTCCTAGCATGAGGGTAGGCCGCGAACGCTATGGATAAGCATGATTAGTAATCCAGTAAACCTGGTGTTCTGCAACTTATGGTATACCTGCACCACCCGCCAACCGTTTAGTCTGAATCCGTGTGGCCTGAACTCCCCGTCCCCATGGACAAATCAATTTTTAGCCTACACTATTTATCCGATTACAAACTTTTTTTTTAAATGAAAGCTTTTGAAATTTCGTAAAGTTTTGTGTAAATATATATTTTGTATAAAATGTGAGAGAAATGAATGTTCCATCACCATCTATCAAGAATAGATGCTTTTTTCTAATTGTTTAAATAATTTTGATAAATGAATAGGCTCAATGTTTGTTTAAGGAATCGACAACGGATTTCTTGTCGGTTACTGTTTGCTGTAATAATTTACAAATTGACAACAATTACTCATTATTTAAACAATTTTCATGAACAAATTCACAGTGTTACATCTTTTTAATCAATAGGATAAAAAACCAATCATATTCTTTTACAAGCATATCTACAGTCTCGGTAAGAAACTTATCAAAGTGTTAGCGGTGAATCTCTTTCCTGCTAGCAAATAATTGCAAAATGGTGTAAAAGTTTTTGAGTAACTGATTGCTCAAACCAGTTTGGATATTGTAACGTAATTCTCAAAAAAATTTCTGTCTGTGTTTCCATCTTACACCTTTCGTTCATTCAATATCCTTATGTTTGTCCAATCTACAGACCCCCTGTCCAAATGTTAAAGATGCGCAATACAACGAATACTGCGTGTATACTACTTGAGTTTATTGGATTAATAAGCAATCGAAGTTGTCAATCGGCAAAAAAGATAAAAAATGCATTTGTTTCTAACGATTATTTAAATAATGAACAATTCTGGTCAATTCGCAAAGTATCATAGCAAAGAGTCATTGGAAAGACATTTTTAGTTGATTCAGTATACAAAAAGTTAGCCTATTCAATGTAACTGTGAATTTGTTTTTAAAAATTGTTTAAATAATAAATAATTGTTTTTATTTTGCAAAGTATCGTAGTAAAGAGTCATCGGCAAGATGTACCTAATTGATTCCGCAAAGAAAAATTGATCCTATTCAATAAAAAATGGTCAAACTGTGAATTTCTTGATAAAAATTATGTGAATAATGAATAATTGTTGTTCATTTGCACGATATCATAGCAAAGAATCAATGAAAAGGCGTGTCTAGTTAACTTCGTAAACAAGAATTAAGACCATTCTTTCAAAAATCGTCGTAATGTTAATTTGTTTATAAAAATTGTTTAAACAATTACCAAAAAACATCTATCCTTAATTAATGGTAATAAAACATTCATTTCTCTCACATTTGACACAAAATATATTAATTTCAATGAGCTAAACATTGCTAATCGCAGAACAAGTCTTTTCTTCATTAATCTGTTTCTAATATGTACAATCCAATTTTTTTAAATGATTCTAACCAACTGGAAATTATTCCTATATTGCTGTAACACTGTTTTTTGATCTTCTTTGATCAATCTGTTTGTCTTAAAATAGTACTAGGAAAAAGTTAAGAAGAAACTAATTTCAAATTTGTTGTTAAATAAAAAATTTTTGAATAATTAAAAAAAAATTTAGTCACACAAATCTTTTTAAAATTAAAAAATCTCCTATTAAAAAAAAATGTTTAAATCGGATGAATAGTGTAGGCTGCAAATGTATTTGTCCACAGGTACTTTTTTCCTACTGTGCCACGACGACCTCCTTGAGCTCCTTCTCGAATAATGGTTTCCCTGCTCATTTGATAGAGATCCGTCACATCAACATTCATGCTTCCCCACTCATCAAAAGGTCATGCCTCTTTCCCCGAGATGCCGTCATCGGAACGAACGACCTGATCTGATCATGTAACGCTATTATCACGAGCGTGATTACCTTAACAAATGTTTTCTTCCTTTGACTCAAGAAAACCCAGAACCCTTTTCAAAAATCGCACCTTCATGTGGTCACCGAGTACCATGTCGTGTGATCACCGCACGTTTCCTTGATCAGTATGCGTTGCTCTCCCAATCCCTTTAGGTACCCACAACGACGTCTCATCGCCTCAGGACGATCTCCTCGTCGCTATAGAAGGAAAAATGTTCTAATGACATACCGTGAAGGTTCCGCACTTGTGGGTACTTTTGCATTCCTTCAGTGGATGCCGTTTTCTTTCACTGATGAAAAACTCACTAATCTGGCATTCCTACTCATTTTCACTAAGACCTCAAATGCACTATCTTATGGCCTCGGACCTCACTATCAAAGCTAGTATCCTGATCCTCCGTCACGTCCAGTACTCCATCGAAGACCTTCTCACAAAGGTTCTTCTGAGGAATAAAGGACAGCTACCGAACCTCCATAGACTTACTTCTGGCTAACTCTAACTCCTCGCTGCGACTACTTTCCAAGTTAAATTTTTTATTCTGCTCCATTCTGGTCCCACGAGTAGCTAGGGCAGTATCCGGAGGGCCCCGCATGCGAGGGTACAGTCTCAGTACTTTAGGAGGCGACCAGGTATCCTTGAGAAACCGTTTACAACACCACACCCTAGTGTCATTCAGCGTTCAGCACGGTACCTCGGTACAAGGCTCCCCTATTCGCGACCCGGAGATGCCTACAGGTACATTCTTTATACCCTCGCAGTAAACTAAGGAGTTAGTAGTGTCGTCTTAATAAGGGAAGAAAATGCCTCAGTCTCCGATTTCAATCCAGAAGATTTGAGAAACATGTTAGACAAATCCATGAAGGGGCTTGTTAGCGTGTCCTTTTAGTGGAAGCGAATGTTTTGCTTCCTGTTTAAACACCGCATCATTGACATTTTTATGTTGATGTACGATTCTCATAAGAGAATCTGTGCTATTTATAATTAAACAGTTTTAAACACTCCAAGCTCAGCTGGCACACTTGTCAAGTTCAAAACTTATTCCAATCGCTGTAGAGTACCTACATACCGCTTCAACAAGGATGATAAGATCTGCTTTTGAACAGGCAAATATTTCAAGGTCGGCCATGTATAAAAGATGTTTGACCTCAAATTGTATTCTGTTCGGCTAACAGATGTCTGCCAATATTCAATCCAAACCATAGAGAGATTGCGTCGATACTTGAGCAAATCCTGTCTTGCTGGAACGGACGGTATGTTCGCTGTAGGATGTTCTTGTTATTTCTGATAAAGTGCTTCATATACCCCTTTGCGTTAAAAGGATATCTGATCTATTGACTAGTGAAGCGTTTTATGATCATTTTCCGAGTGCAGAGAAGACAGGAAAAGCATCTAGCAAATTATAAAAATCCTCTGTTACAGACAGGTTACATATGGAGCATAGTCTAGCATGGTCATAAGTAAATTTATCAAAGATGTGGGAAGCCTTGGAGACTACTTGAATGGAGGGACCTGTTGTTCTGAACGCCAAAGATAGTCAGAAAAGTCATGTAGAAAAACGTGAACATTTTTAACAAGCGATACAGCATCCAAGTCAAGCCAAATTTGCTTTAAATTACTTATAGTGAACATATTTTTGATCTGCAGAACTCAGTTATACTTCGAGTTGCAATCAGCTTTTAAGGACATTGTCTACAATTTAAGGAAACATCTTCTAGGATAATTATCATCAGGCATACCCAGCAATCTCGAAAACCATCTCATTGCTGACTTTAATATATCATAAGCTAACTGTAATCTACCTGTCTCTAAGCGCAGGGCAAAATTCGAGTGTATGTTGGTAAGCCTAATATTTTCTTAAACAAATAAAAACGTAACTTCTTGGCTGAATCTGAGTACCTTAATCCCCAGAATTATTTTACGTAAAAAAGAACGCTAAGTCTGAGGCTACGAAAAAGTGTAGTCTTAGTTTCCCAGGCATTAGATTTAGGTGCAAATAAGTCTTGAAACAGCACCCATAGAAATATTCGCAGCATATATTCTTTTTATGAGTTTGTTATAAAGAAAAACCCGAGTCTGATGTGTTCACGCCGAGCTAGTCGAATTCGTTTACTACTTCCAGCTGAGTCTTTACATAGAAAAATTTGTATTCACATAGCTGTCCTTGGTGGTATACCATAACTTTTGATTTTGCTTCGTTGGCCGTTAAAAAAGTTCTCATACAGTATTGCGTGATAAGGTTAATTTTGTCTTGCAAGTCAGCCTGAGGGTAAGCCAATATGACTATGTCATCAGCACAAGCAAGCAGGATAACGTCACATAAGTGCTGTAATAAAATTCCGTGAATACCGTGATTTCGTAAGTACTGTTCTATATCATATCTGAAAAACGAAAAAACCTCACCTTCTCACCTAGAAGGACTGCATAAGGTACCTAAGTGGCCGAAGAGAGATGTTAGCGTTTTCATAGAGATTTTTTATAATTCGTATAATTTTGGTGGATATTCCTATCCTTAGAAGTTTGCTTCATAGGTCACAGTGGTTTACTAAATCAAAAGCCTTTTTGAAATCTATATAAAAAGCAAAGATTCGCCGCTTTGGAGTAGCTAATGAATTTGAATTAAAGAATTTAGGTTATAAATATGGTCTATACAACTTCTTCCAGGCCTGAAACCTGCTTGATTTTCTGTGAGAAGGTTTACCTCTTTGACCCACTAAGTCAACATTGTCAACAGGATCTCAGAGAAGATATTAGTTGTACTATTTACAAGGGCAAACCCCCAGTAATTAGGAAGGTCAGATTTATCACCCTTTTTATGCAACATAAATGCATGCATTTAAGCCCACTTATATGGGACTCTTTCCTCGGACCATATCTCGTTGAAGAGGCGCCCTAAGTACTGTACTCAATTTTTCGGAAGGTTTTTGAAAAATTCATCGGGAATCGTATCCTCGCTCGGCACTTTATTACATTTACAATTCAATAAAAACGCTTTAATTTCATCAACCGAGATATCATAGTCCAATAAATGGTATTTGTTTACAAACCACTGTATGAAAAGTGTAGGCTCAATCGGATAGTGAGAAAAAAGAAGGTCTTGCCGTGCATGCATGCTTAGATTGTTTGTCGAAGGAGAGTGCTAGTGAATTCAACATGCAAGAATTCGTATTGCCTCTTCTTGGACCTACGTAACTCCAAAAAAGATCTTTTGATTTCTAGATATTTTGCCCCTTCGATTTCGGCAAAACTCGACCTTTTAAAGAAATTTAAAGATTTTCTAAGCTTACGGAGCGTGACTCTACATTCCTTCTCATCCCAAGGTTTTTTACCTTGAGTATGCCATTCAGGTTTTGCAACTAAATCCAACTTACAGGTGACAGATAAGATTGTGGCCATTAAATCATTATTTACGGTATTTATTTCGCCGTCGGAGTTCGCAGAGTTCTCATACATAGACATTTTATTTATATGGTCACAATTGCAGGTTTCTTTCTAAATTATTTTATTATACAATAAAAATTAGTCTCTATTTAAACTTGTGTCCGTCTGTATGAAATACTAAATATCAACGCGAACCGGAAGATGATCGGATGTCGTATGTAATTGAAGTATTTCAAAATTAGAAATTAGGTGTAGTTAGCCAATGGCACACACAACAAGATCGTTATACTCATACCCTAAAATCCAAGGAAAGTGTAATTACCCAGAAAATCTATTTAAAAAATCTCCCATTTAATATCATTAGCTCACCACGAACAAGAATTATAACAAGAAATTCCTCCCTTGCTTTGATCCTATAGTCCAAGGATCTTCATTTATATAATGCTGTATTGCGCGACAATTATATTAGGGTATATATTATCAATAGCAATACATTTTATATTATTGTTAATAATAATATAGTCTTTTATTATTAGGATATTTTAATCAATTGAATTTTAATAGACTGCATTAGACTGGTTTTATTATTACGAGTAAATAAAAAAAGATTGAAAAAAATCGCTCAATATCTTCAATCCCAGTTAATCTTTAAAGATTTATTCACTTTTCAATTATCTTTAAACATCTCTTTTACCTTACTCGTTTACGAATTCAGGCATACCACACAAGTAATAATTGTTAACAATAGATTCTGATATAATAGCCGCACAAAGTCGAAACAAAGTTTGAAATATCGACAATGCTGTATTTGAATTTTTATTTAATCGAAACATTTCATTGGGATAGTTTTGAAATACACTTCATATCCAGTGAAAATTTGAACTAAAATTTCTCAATATATTACAAAAAGACCGAGTTATTAGACTTCAGAAGTAGTGTAATTTTGACCAAACCTATCTTTAATATCATCATCAATCAGTCAAATTTGACAAATATACCCTTTTACCTTATTTATTTACGAATCCAGACATACCATATAAGTCATAATTTTTAGCATTACTTTCAGAGAAAACAGACGTGAGAATCCGGAACCAAGTTTGAAATGTTGAAGATGCTCTATTTGAATTTTCGTCTAATCGAAATATTTAATTGGGATAGTTCCGAAATATGCTTAATTTTCAGTAAAAATATGGACAGAATATCAATATAATCAATATCAATATACTATATAAAAGTGGTTTTTGTTAAAATAGGACTTTTTAATTGTGAAATAATAGTGACGAACCGAGAAATTAATGTGCAAAAATAGGGTAACTTTGACCATACCTATTTTTAATATCATCATTTACTAAAGTTTTACAAATACTTCTTCTCCCTTATTTATTTACGGAACCGAGAATTTTTGTTATAGGGATCTTATTTTCTAATTGTTAAACAATCGTTACAAGTCGAGAAGTTAAACTTTAAAAGCATGATTAGTTTGACCAATCATTATTTTCAATATGATCAATTATTATTATTATGCAGTTAATATCCCGCAAACAAAACGGTAAAATTCCTTTTAATTTTGTTTTAATTGATTTTAAAAAGTCACGTTTTGGTATCTACAAAATAGGCCCGCGGAACGATTACCTTCGCTGTTTACAATTTCTGAAATGTTAGTTAATAGGCTTAGACCACGGACCCTTCATACATGTTTCGCAGCGGCATAATGAATGCATATTTACACTGCACAGATAAGATACTTTCCGCATTGTGGCGATTTCGGAGTGGCACTCAAGGTCAAAGCTAAGAGCTGATGACAGATGCGACGTTAGAGTCGAAATGTTGAGAGTGCAAGTGACATTTTTTTAAATGTTAAAAATGTTATAAATGTACTCTACTAGATATTACTCAAGCAGCTGCAAGTGCATGAGAAAATCCGTATTCAATTTTTCAGGTGATTGTTGCAAAAAAGCGTGTGATACATGTGTGCATATGCGATCGCTAATTCGTTTGTCTTTATTATTTTCCTTTAACTTTTTGCAGTTATCTTTCTTTCGTATTTAATTCATAACCATCTGACTTAAGTTAATTTAATCTAGATAGTAGCAGATAGAGCAAATCTCCTATTATTCATATTTAACCATTTTCCCTAATTCTCAATATACACACTTATACCATTTTTGATTTGCAGCCATATTATGGTTACGATAACCAGGAAGTAATCGACATGATACGCTCGCGTCAGTTACTGTCGTGCCCTGAAGATTGTCCTTCGACGATATATACACTTATGATTAAGTGTTGGCACGAAGCTGCTAATCGTAGACCTCAATTTACTGATATTCATCAAATACTACACAGCTGGCATCTCAACGGAAGTTATATCAATAATCTTGGTCATGATTCAATTCCGAATCATCAGGTATCATAATTTAAGGAACGTCGTAGAACGCTGCTCAGCTAAATTACTAGTCAGCGTATCAGGCGAAAGCAAAGTCATGACTAGAACTGGAATATCAAAAATAAAAAACCTAGTTGTATATGTATTTCATAATAATCATGTGTCGTCCAGAAAATATTATGCATTTAACTAATCTGGACATGGACACAACTTTTCTTGTTCATATCTAATCACTCGGTCTTCACATTAGAGACCTGGAATTCAATTATTGAGGAAGTTCCCTCTGAAAATTTTTTGCAAATATGACTGATGTTCTGGTGGTTTGGATGGTGCAGTAAAACGAAAGCAATCTGTCCAAAATGTCATATTACCCTCATCAGATTATTTGACTGTATTAATGCGCCTGTGACTAAGACGAAAAACGCCTGAAGCATATTACCCTGTAATCATCTGATTTATTCTCCCAAGAACTCCAAGTCAAGACAAAAGGGCCGAATGCACGACACAAATTAGGTATGTAAAAGCATAGTCCTACTACGCTTCTGGCAGGCAGAGCCGTGTAGGATATACGTCAAAAAGTTGCAGCTTTCATTGTTCTCGGAATAATGGCTATAAACAAAAATTTTCTCAAATTAAAAACCTATAGAAGTTATTATTTATTCATATTACAAACAAAAATAAAGGGTTAAAGCTAAATTACACTGAATATTGTATTGTATTATAATTTTACACCTTAATTTAAGGAAGTAATACATGCTATCTTTTATATCTTGCAATGAATGAATGATTTTTAATAAGAATGAACTTTACTTTAAAGAGTCTAAACGCTGTATGCTTAATCTTCAGATAAAAATAATAATTAAAGAATGATTTTCGTTCAGGGCTAATGTAAGGCATTTAGTTTTTAGCATAATTAAGATTTAAACATTTATTTTTATAAAAAAAATTGTAGTGGATATAAATTATAACTTGCATACAAACTTGCATGATCATTATTGTTAGTTCAACTAGTAATCACTTAATTTAAATAAAGTCATGTTGAAAAATAAAATTTGCCAACTTTCATAGATGGCTGTGTCTAACTAGCTAAAAACTGCCACCGAGTCATGTACGAGGGTAGTTCAATAAGTCCTTAGAATGACCAACAGATGGCGCGCGAATCGCTCCAAATCATCTGATTTCAGTCAGCACCACTCCCGACTAGATATATGGTGCAGTCACAGTCCACATCTTCTGAGTTTACGTGTTTTTATAACCAATTGAAAAAAAATTGTTCGTTAAGAAAAATGGAAAAAAACGAGTTCAGAGCGGTAATCAAACATTTTCATTTAAAGGGTTTAACTCCATATGAGATAAAAAATGAATTGGGCTCAGTTCATGGCACATCTTGCCCTGCCTTAGCAACGGTTTATAACTGGGTAAATGAATTTAAGCGTGGTCGTACATCAATACGTGACGAACCACGTTCAGGAAGGCCCGTAGAAGCAAGTAC
>NC_046662.1:138180407-138184433 GCF_010883055.1 Belonocnema kinseyi
AATAGAAAATTATTAAATTTTGTTGAATGTTTAATGTTTAAAAAAATTATTGTGGAATTTCCTCGGCCAGTGACATAGCCAGGATTATTTTTGGGAGGGGCTTCGATTTTTTTCCGACGGGGGCATCTTATTTATGTATAGGCAAAGAGTGGGGGAGAAGGTAATTGAATATTGAAAAAACTTAGTTTCAGGGGCCCAAACTCCGCCCCTGGTTAAGCCTGTTCTCGGCAAGGCTCGCGAAGCTCGCGGCGAGCTTCTTCATGCAGAGGATTCGAGTAGCGTCCAGTTTCGCTGCGAGTTCTCTCGGCAACCAAGAAGCGCGCCTTTGAGTTTCGCGTTGCGCATTGAAGGCTTCAAGGTTCACCCTGTTCACCCTGTTTCCCTTTCCTTCGCATAAGAAGAGTCGAGCACGACAGCTGGCCACAAGTTGCTCAACCATTCCGATAAGAGACTCCCCGAGATCACTTCTCTTCTCCCCACAACGAAACTTGTGACACCAATTTAAGTCACTCTACTCGAGGACTGCGGAGACAACAGGCTGACCTGCCTTCCGAGACTCTTTGGCTCGAGAAGAGAAAAGGGCGAACGACGCTTCGCTCCTAGTCCCTGGTCTCAACCAAGCAGTTCCCCCATCGAAGCGCTGGACGAAACGATGGCCATCACATCATCCGATAGTGCTCGAGTTTGATCAAATTAAAAATTCGTTTTACATGACTTGTTTTGCACAAATATAATTGCAACAAATTATTATCAATAATGGGTGGACTACAAAACTTTTGTTAATATTAGAGTGTTGCAACAAATAAGAAAAATGAAATGTGTTTGAACTTAAGTATCAACATGAAATATGAAAAATTAAGATAAACGGAAATTATAAAAACATTAATTACAAAGACAAGAAAATACAACAAATTACAACTACGAAAAAAGTGTTAGTTTAAAAAATTAGACTTCATATCCAACTCGCTTCTAGACTACAAAATATACCCAAGGAACATGCATTAACTTAAGAGGACGTATTAATGATTATTTTTATAATGGAACATTTTTGAATTACAATACAAGATTATTAAATTTTAACGACAAGTGCAATATCTATTTTTATCACATTCATCACTCCCTGCCTCATCAATATTCCTCCTGGCATAACGAATCAAAACAGGAGAAATGTTTATGGGTCAGGGCATGATAAAAGTTTTTTAAAAAAGTTTAAACTATCGAGACAAGGGAAAATTTCTTTGCTTGTAAAATGTACGACAGAGACACGCATTGACCTGGGAAGATGTAATAAAGATTTCTTTACACTTTTAGCATAAACAGGAGGAATGTTAGTGGGTCAGGGAGTGATAAATGTAATAAAAATAGATATTGTACTTTTCGTTAAAATTTAATAATCTTGTATTATAATTAAGAAATGTTCTATTATAATACAAAAATCATTATCACATCCTCTTAAGTTAAGCTGTGTTCCTTGGGTGAATATTTTAGTCAAAAAGCGACATGAATATCAAGTTTAATTGTTTAAACTAACAAATTTTTAGTAGTTCTAATTTTTTGTATTTTCTTGCCTTCGTATTAAATGTTTTTATAATTTCCGTTTATCTGAATTTTTAAAAACATATTTCATTTTTCTTATTTGTTGCAACAATCTCACATTAACAAAAGTTTGTAGCCCACCTATTATTAATAATAATATGCTGCAATTATATTTGTGTAAAACACGTCATGCAAAATGATTTTTCAATTTCATCAAAGTCGAGCACTATCGGACGGAGCGATGACCATCACTTCGGTGGGGGAACTGCTTGGTTGAGACGGCGTGCGCAAACAACACATGCTTACACGTACATACAACGTGTACCCTCTGTTGTGCCCAGAATAAGCATCAGACCAAAAAAAATATTTTATTATTTTTGTGTGCACAACCCCCCTACAAAATTAACTATAGTTCTCGCGGGACACCCTGTATAATTTGCATATTTTACAGAACACAAAATCTTAGTTCTGAGAGTTTAAGTATTGAATCCATAGGATTAATCCCTTCAAAAAAATCTCTGGCTCGCAAAATATTCATATGGAAGACTGAAAAAATATTCGCGGTCAGCGGTCCTAAACACGACAGAACAAAAATATCCACAGGGACTAACATTAAATTACTTATTGTGGATCGATCATCTGGAATTTTTTTAATTTGATGACTTGTATGTAATCAGCGACCCCAAACACCATCATATACTAATTTTTACCACAATTAGCATTAAAGATTCTCTAGGGTCAGCGAAGCTCAGAGAAATTTTCCGTAGGAACTCAGGAAGATATATTTAAAGATCCAGGTAGCTCTTTTAAATGTTTTAAAGACTTTAAAATGTCCTTTCCGAAATTGAAATAGAAATACGATCAAATATAACAAGCATAGAGGCTATATCAATAGAGTAGCCGATACTCAAGGGTCCTTTGTTAAGCTTTCGGATTAAAATTTAGAAGTAGATTTTTTTAATTTCATAGTTCACAGCCTAAGCCATAATAATTCGGAATCTACGGGTTTCGATGATTTCAGATATCTAACTTTTTTGAAATAATTAAAATTGGAATTAATACAACATTTCTCGTAAATGGAATGAGATACGCCAAAAAAGACAACATTTTTTAATTCAACTAGAAAATTGTATATCAGTATATAAGTTATAATTATAAATGAGAATAATGAGAAAATTCATCAATTAAAAAAAAAGTGTTAATAATTTGAAGAGAAATTTAAAAAGGGAGAGCCGGGTTAGCAGCGACCAACTACTGCAAATAACTCTGTTCGCCCGGTACATGGCGAATACAAAAGGAATATTATATTTCCGTCGCACCACTCTTAAAAGAACCACTAAAAGCACCTTGAAAAGGACACAAATCTCTCAGACTATTTCAGAGACTAAATCATTCAAACCGACTCTGCTTATAGACTCAAATGGGCCAGGCTATTTCGCTTGAGAATACTGAGAGATTTCTATCGGTAGGGTAGTCGAAAAATTCGAACCGGTCGCCGATTTTGGTTTTTAACTTAAAATACTCCTGGAATGCCTTGAAATCAAATCCATCAACGACTTGATTTCATCGCCAATTGCACAGGGCATTGAACGTTCGGTTTGTTAGCTTTGTAGTGGCAGGATAGTGAATCGTAACGAGAAGGTTTTGGAGGAACGAGGTAGCGAGGAATATTCCCGCAAATAGAGACAGGCCGACAGGCGCCTGATTACAATGGACCTCAGGATGACTATCTAACTTTAGTTTTAAGTAACAAGTACAAGGTAGGTTGAATTCTTTCCTAAATGTATTGAGAAAGAAGAAATGTGTTAACCTAACCTTAATTGACTCTACACCACTCACTATGCATACTTCCATGCTCACTATTTAAAAATCTAGTTTGAGCTAGTGTTGGCCATGGGTGATTTCGTGGTAATAGATTTTGTTAGTTAATTTAATTATTCTGGGGAGGATCCATAACGAGTGGAAGAACACAGCTTACATAACTTATTAAATTCAATTAATATCTCTCTTTTATAAGTAGTAATTGAAGAGTGATGCCGTTCTGTGCGATACTTTCTACGAGGGTAGTTCAATAAGTCCTTAGAATGAAGTACAAAAACAATTTTTTTGGGGTACATTTTTTTTAATTTTTCAACATAATCTCCTTGGAGCTCTATACACTTGGTCAATCGCTTTTTAAGTTTTTTTAATCCTTCAGAAAAGTGCGTTTTCGGAAGTTCCTCAAAATAAGCACTTACAGAAGCAATGACGTCTTCGTTGTCTGGAAATCTCTGTCCACCGAGCCATTTTTTCAAGTTTGGAAATAAGAAAAAGTCACTGGGGGCTAAATCTGGTGAATACGGTGGGTGTTCGACTAATTCGAATTTTAGTTATTCAATTTTAGCCATCGAAACGAAGCATGTGTGAACTCGGACGTTGTCGTGATGAAAGAGAATTTTTTTTCTCGCCAAATGTGGTCGTTTTTTTTAAATTTCTTCTTTCAGCTGCTCT
>NC_046662.1:138184533-138190447 GCF_010883055.1 Belonocnema kinseyi
ATTTCCCTTCAGCTGAGCAGGTAAGCCGAGAAACATGGTTTGATAAAAATGGTTGAATATTGTCTGTCTCTCTCGTTGCTAAGTTTCTCTTTCTAACAGGTACAAAAACCTTACCAACCGAATCCTACCAATTTTCGGGTATGAGGTTGTCTTCATAATTGCCAGGGGGCACTAGACTGTATTTCACATAGCAGAATCAGGGGCAGACCCAGAAAAATATTTCGAGTTGTTGGGGACGAGTTTCTAAAAACCTCCCCTGGATCCGTCACTAAGCAGGATATACATTTCATTAGATGGCACTGTGTCACACGTCATATAGTTAAATACATCACGTCATTTGTGCGCTTTACTTAAACTTTACTTTTAAATTTTTATTTTACATATAGTCTGTAATTAACCTATTTATATATTTTGTTGAAAATTCATATACTTTTTTCAAAAATTCATCTCTAGTTGAAAACTCTTTTTTTTCTTCTTAAATTATATTTTCAAGTGATTTATAAATTTAGCCAGATCAAATTTCATCTCTTCGGTTCGAAACGTTATTACTTTTCATTTAAGACTGAACAGAAATATATTTTTTCATAAATAATTCTATGCTAAATGAGCATGAAAAAGATTCTCAATTACAAAACCAGACTTCAAAACTACCTCCTTTCCGGCTGATTGGAGATAAGAAATAATGATTGGAGAAAAGAAAGATGAAAAAGTCAACCAAATTCTTTCAAACTCATAGTTTTTTCTTCTTCAAAATTAAACTATTTAGTAAAAAATCAAATTTTTACTGGAAACTTAATTATGTCAGTTCAAAATACACCTATTTTATAAAAAAGATTAATATTTTCTTGAAAATATTTGGTTTAAAATTCAATTATTTGGCTTAATATTCGACTTTTTATTTGATATTTGAACTATTTGGCTGAAAATTAATCTATTGTGTTAAAAATTAATTTGATAACAATTCATTTTTTAGAGTAAAAATTTTTTTAATTCAGCTGATCATTCTTCTTTTTTGTCCAAAAATTTAGTATTTCTTGGAAAATTAACCTTCTTGTAGAAAATAACTTAATATTTTTTAGGAAATTGTTTCTTTAGTACACAATTCACGTCTGGGGTTAAAAGATTAACTACTTTATAAAAATACTGGTTTTTGAGTTAAAAATTAATTGCTTCAACGAAAAGTGTTACAAAATGTTCCTTTTTTTTTAAAAACTGTTTCTTGGGGTTTAATATTTAAAAAAAAATCATTCATGATCAATAGTTTGCAGAGAAAGAGATAGAGAGAGGGGGAGAGGGGAGAGAGAGAGCGGTCCTTCATGAATAAATTTCTTCAATTTTAACACAATTTCAGTCAATTGAAAACTTTACATTTTTACTATTAGGTGCCACAATGATTAAATTTGCTACAAGATGTTACTTTTTTCAACAAATTTAGTCATGAACTAACATTTGTTAATTTTGAGAACAAATTATGTGAACAATTGCATATTTTCGGCGTTCTCAAGCAAAAATAAATCGCTTTTTCATCTGACCTTGCTCAAATTATATTTAACAAATTTAGTCATGTACTAACATTTGTAAATTTTAGGAACAAATTATATAAACAAATGCATATTTTCGGCGTTCTCAAGCAAAAATAAATCGTTTTTTCATCTGATCTTGTTTAAATTATATTTAACAAATTTAGTTATGCATTAACACTTGTTAATTTTAAGAACAAATTATATAAACAAATGCATATTTTTGGCGTTCTAAGAAGAAATAAATCGTTTTTTCATCTGATCTTGCTCAAAATATATTCAACAAATTTAGTCATGCATTAACACTTGTTAATTTTAAGAACAAATTATATAAACAAATGCATATTTTTGGCGTTCTCAAGCAGAAATAAATCGTTTTTTCATCTGATCTTGCTCAAATTATATTCAACAAATTTAGTCATGTACTAACATTTCTTAATTTTACGAACAAATTATATAAACAAATGCATATTTTTTGCGTTCTCAAGAAAAAATAAATCGTTTTTCCATCTAATCTTGCTCAAATTATATTCAACAAATGTAGTTATTAATTAACATTTGTTAATTTTAAGAACAAATTATATAAACATATTGATAGTGGAATAGTTTTGAATTTTAAGCGTTTAAATGAAAGTTCAACACATCTCTCATTGAGAATTGTTTCATTTAAACGCTAGAGCAATTACACGCACTGTACAATAAAATAAATGTGCATGAATAGAACATTTAAGAGAATGGAACTATTTTAATTTACTTGGGTAGTCGTAAATTAATTTTTAAAACTGAAATTGCAACTATTCAGTTTTTAATTCAAAATTTGTCTTTTTCAGTTAAATTAAAATTAATTTGTAGAAAACAAAGATAAGAGAACAATAATCAGTGAATTAGTCTCTCAAAAATAATTCTTATAATTAATATTAATATTGATAAAACGTGTAACTATTTGGTTGAAAACCCGTTTATTTAAGGTAGAAATGTGTTTTATAACTAAAAATTCAAGTATTCACATTAAAGAGTCATTATTGAAGGCAAAGGTTAGTTTCTTCATTGGGAATTTTAACTACCTTGGTTTAGAAATTGACTTTTTGGTTAAAAATTTAACTACATTCTTGAAAATACGTTTTATCGTTCGATAATTAATTTTTTCCAATGAAAAGTTAACTGCAGGTTTCTAGCTGCAAATTTATCTATTTCAGTTTAAACTTAAACTACATAGTTGAATGAAAATTAATTTTTTTGTTTGAAAATTCAAACTGTTCTCTTCATTATTTGTGTGTTTGGGTTAAATAATAACGTTTCTAACAACATATTGAACTTTTTAAGTTATCGAATAAACATTCGTAACGAATTTAACTTTATAACTGTTTCATTTCTGGTAGGAAACTCATCTTCTTGATTAAACATTTACCTCTTTGTCTAAAAATTCATGTATTTGGTGAAAAATTATTCTTCTCAAGTTCTTATGTATAAAATTAAAGTACTTCATTAAATGTTGTATTACTTAGTTAAAATTTCAGTTGATTGGTTGAGGGGCTTAAATATTTTGTTAAAGACTCTTTTTTTTAGGTTAAATATTACTTTTTTAAGTCTCAATTTCACCACTTCATTCTTTATTGAAAATTAAGCTCCTGAAGTTTTCATTAATAATTTATCCGACATATTTGGTTTGTGAATGCAACTGCAGGAAGGAAAGTATAACTAAATTCTTAAATATGAATATAATTAATAGAAAATTTGACTATTTTGTTAAAAATTAGTCTTTTGGACTGACAATTTATTAGTTATGGTAGAAAATTCATCTTTCTTGGTTGAAAAATGAAGAGTCTTCCAACAATATCGTCTGTTAGTCAACATTTTTCTTGTTTAGTTCAACTAGTTTTCCAAACATTTATACTCTGAAATTTTGAAGAATCAGTAGAGTGCAATCTTTTTACGACCAGTCAGCTGTAAATTGTTCATTTAACAATATCTGACTTATATTTGCTGCTTTTAAATAAACAGTGCAACATTGCCACATTCTAAAAATATATTATTTTTCATTAAAAACATTTCTGAAATGAATGAAGATTGAAAGTAGTTTGTATAATCGGCATAATAGCATTTCCATGTTTCAAATTATTTAATTATAAGCCAAAGTACAAATCTTCCACTATCTACGGGGAAAATATATTTCAGGATTTTCACTCTAGCCATAACCGGTTTAACCATGGCTTGGTGGAGTCAGCGGGAAGGAGGGACGTCAACCCATTGACGAATTTCCGTCTCCGCTAGGCTCAAGTGAGAAGAGCACATTTGCCGAAAGAGAATCGAAAACCCGACCCGATCCCGAGCCGATATATCGACTTCCCGATCCAAAGTCGAGTCGAGCTAAAACCGACACGATCCAAAACCGATACCGCAGGCTGGGATTGAGTCGGGATCGTGTCGATGTCGGAAAAGATCGCCTGAGGGCATCACTATTCATGATGAGTTGATAAATGTTAATTATTTTTCTTAACAAATGCATTTTTAGGAAGTCTGTAGACGGAAATATTCTTTTTTTTCAATGGCAGTGTTATTAATTGGTAACTTATTGAAAATTTCACCTTGAACTATTGGACAAGTGCTAATGATTTTTATAGAAGACATTCTAACTCGTTCCGTTATAGCTGAATCGGTTAGTAAATACTCAGTGCGTGCGGGCGATCTCGGGTTTGTTTCTTAGTACTTGTGGATTTTTCAGTGCACTATGCTTTAGACTAATAATTAACAAATTCTATTAACAATGTGTATAAAAAATAACTGTGAATATCCTTGACATTTATATCACTGATATTATTTTATTTTTTTCAGATAAATAATAAAACTTGTTTATATTCATCCATATTGATGTGAGATTATAGAGAGAATGATTTGATACCACAAGTCCTACAGTAGTAGTTTGAGATTTTAAAGAGGGTTTAATTTATTTTAAATACAGACCCTACTTTGACGCTAAACGTGGAAAAACGGCCGATTTCGGCTTATTTAGAACCTACTTTACAGATTCCAGCCCCTACGAAGGTAGGAGATACGGCTTCAAAGTAGGGTCTAAATTTCGACTCGGGTGAAGAGAAGAAAAAAGTTACTTTTCTTACATTTTGTTCGATTCGTGAAAAACAACTGCATTTTGTATACAAAAAAAACTTTTCTTCATTATGCTCAACACTTTTATATTACTTATATCACTGAATCCAGCATTTGTAGGAGAAAAGAAGCGGATGTTTTATGTTTGTGTATTTTCAACTATCGACAATCAAACTGGTCATTGTTGAAATTTCAGGTGTGGATATAGTAATGGTGGTTTTTGGGGTCTTGCTAAACAATCCCACCGATTCCATAATTCGTGGGGTTAGAAAAGAGGACTTTGGACGTTTTTATTTGGTCAAATATCGACAATCAAACTTGAACAAGGTTGGTTTGAATAAAGGGTGATGTGTAAGGGCAGGTAACTGTTTAAAAACATTTGTATTCGACAATCCTTGCCGGCAAAATATTATTTTTTGGCCTTCTAATTGATTTCAGGAAAGCACAAACTAGAAAAATAATTTCTTTATTCTATTCACATGAACGTTCACAACGTTTCACAATTGTATGAAAAATTAAACTGATTTGTTTCTAGAAAATAAATCTTCTTCATTGAAGAATCATCACTTTGCTTGTAAATGTAATTCTTTTGTTGCAAAATTCGCTTTTGTCGGATTAAAATTAACTTTTTTGATGCAAACTCCTGTTAAAAAAACAAGAATCCAAGGACCAAATTTTGACAACAACGAACAGACAAAAACAAAAAATCCTATGATAATCTGAAAAAATCAATCAAAAAAATTTAGACAAAAATAAAAAAGAGGAAAGAAAAATGAGAAGGTAGACAACCACATCCCCTTCCTTCTATTTTTCTTTCTTTCGTCTTTTTTATTTCTATTATCATCAAATGACAATAAAATAACATTCAAAGAAAGAAAAAGAGAAGGAAGGGGACGTGTTTGGCTGCCGTCTCATTTTTCTTTCCTCTCTTTTATTTGTGTGTGAAATTTTTTTTTTTTTTTTTTAGATTACAATAGGATTTTTTGTTTTTGTTTGTTCATTGCTGTCCAAATTTCGTCCTTGGATTCTTGTTTTTTAATCTTTTTAATAGGAGTTTGCATCAATTTGATTAATAGACGTTGAATAGGATTTTTAATTTGGATCTTAATCTAATTTAAATTTATTAAATTTTGATTTACTTTTGTGTTTGTAATTCATATTTTTTGTTTAAAATAAAACTCAGAAGTGATATTATTATATATATAAATATAATAAACTATAAATAATAATAAGCTATAATATGAATATATATATAAATATACTGTAACCACCTATCTCACGGTTGTGAG
>NC_046662.1:138190547-138194568 GCF_010883055.1 Belonocnema kinseyi
GGCGCATACTTTGAATAAAATATTTGTTATCATTCTCTTGAAATAAATGTGTTTTTTTCTTGAAAAAATACCGGTTTCATATGTATACACCTGGTATAAGTTCTCCAATGTTACCGACATTGCAGTTTTCGCAAGGATAGTGTCAAGTCAAGAATAGATCAGTTCTGACCATTGGCGGTAAAGCCGGGAACTAAAAAACCGGTTTTCCGCAGAATTTTTCCTGGTTTATTTTACTTTGTTTTCAGCAAAACCCTGTTTAAATAAATGAATAATTTAATATTTTTTTATTGATATTATGTTTATTAGTACTTTCCGCATGGCGGACTTCTCCCATTTTTAACATCCAAAATTTTCATAATTCAATAATCTCAGATTTTGTTAATAAAAATTTTTAAAAATGAAAAAAATTAATTTTGAAGAGAAGCCCGCCATAGATTTCGATATACTTTTAACAGTGCAAAAAAAATAATTTGAATTAATGCATTATTTTGCGAGTGGTTTTGCTGAAACTATTTGGAGGAAGTAACCGTTTCACCTTAACGCTCAGAAAATATAAACAGGAAAAGAAATGGCGAGGAGCGGATTTTACGCTCTTCACGCATGTCGCTCTTAGTCCCTGGTTCAGACGGCGTGCGAACGTCACATATGCTCACAGGCACATACGACTTGTACCCTCTGTTGTGCCCAGAATAAGCATCGGACTAAAAGAATTTTGCGAACTTTTTTGTTTTTTGTTCGCGGGACACCCTGTAGATAAAAAATTTTACACGAACGTTTTTTATTCGCGTTAGTTTTGTCATATGCTATGAAATGCATACAAATATCGATTAAGTTATTGAAATAGTTTTGAGATTTTTGTTATACTTTTAGTAACTGACTAGTTATATAACCTATAATTCATTAATTTAAGATCTTTGAATTAGGAAAAATTGTGTAACTTGGAACGCGATGTCACGAATGGAGGATAGAATTTTAACGATCATTCGTGCAAAAAACTGTTGGAGAGACTAGATCATTTACGCGCACAATGTCCAATTGCATGTTTGAAATATGTTCTAGTTTTGAGTGATTTTAGAGATTTTGTACATGCTTGTTTTGGTGTACATTTAAGACCGGACTGTGAAAAATGTATTAATAAATTCAAAGTTAGCTCCATAAATTTAGAGATTTCAATTACACAGGAAGTTTATGCCATATTTTATTAACAACTTTTTTTTTATTAACTACTACCCTAGTCGACACAAATAACATCTATTACTATCATATTTTATTATGTCCAAGAATTTCTTCAATAAAGTGAGTCAGACTAAGGTATAAACAGTGAACAGGTGATGGAATTAGTGCACTTTTATTTCAAAGATGTGTGGAAAAAAGAACAAAGTGCATGTCAATCATTCAGAATATGGAAAACACGTGTTACGAGCTATCTGTGAATTTAATGGTCTTCATATTTTTTTCAATTTACAATCATGGTTTTTTAAATAAATTATTTTATGTTTAATGGGCCTATTACTACACAGAAAGCTTTTCTTTTTCAGTGTCATACTAATCAATTGAATTATAGATCTAGTAACTTTGTGCATGATCTTTTTCACTAATCTCTTGAGCTGTTGGTACACTGATTTACGTATGTTAAACGATGTGGTAAATATCACTACAAATTTTCCCACTATAACAATTAAAACTGAAATTGAAAAAGTCATTAATAAATACGAAAAATTAGTGCATACGTTAGAGGACTTTACTATATGTGTTTTCTAGGGATGTCAAAAAATCAAATCCTTCACGAAAATTCCAGGCTCGCAAATTATTCATAGGGAATACTGATAAGATATTCATAATCAGCGAACCGAAGCACCACATCATACAATTATTCACAGGCACTAGCATTTAATTATTTCATTTAGTCCAGCATTGTTGATCCGCTATCTTGAGTTTTGAAAATCTGATGACTGGTATCAACGACCTCGGAAACCTTCATATATTAATTTTTACCACTACCAGCATTAATTTTACCAAATCGGTTACGTCTGAAATTTCAGTAAATTCGCTTCCAATGTTTATAACCGGGCTATCAATAAACGACGCGAATGAGGAGTTCAAACTCCTTGATACGAGTCCATAATATGATTAGCAAGTTTTAATTGCTCAAGAAGAAACATTTCCGCCTTTTGTGTTGACGTTTTGAAGAGAATGCATAACACGACAGAAATCTACAAAACATACGTACGGAATAATTCAAGTATTGACTTGACGTCTCAAAAGTTGAATGATATCAAAGGTCGCGATATACTAATGATACAAAAGCAGTGTCCCGATTCATTTACATAAATTCGAAATTACACTAGTGTCATGAATTGTAATTGCAAACACTTCAATAGTCTTGAGAAGCAATTCGAAATTCACGAGACAATTTTCGTACTCATTTAATTCACAAACTCAATCGCAAAATAATATTTAAAAATTATATCTCACAATGTTTTCAATTATAATTATTTCTAAGTTAAAATTGACATTCCTCTGGAATAGTAAACAGACGGAATACGCGAAGAAGCAACTTAAGAACCATGATCGATCCTTTGAAAGTCGATGATTCTCTTGATTTTCTCTAGCTTTTGTAATTATCCGGTTGCAATGCACTCAAATTTATAACTGCAATCCTCAATATTCACAAGTCACTCCAATCCTTAACACTCACAAGTCACTCCGAATAGTACCTAGAGAAACACTGTCTAATTGTCACAACTGCAGTCACAAAGAATTGCAGTTAAGTGCACTAAAAAAATAGGCATTCGTGAACTCGCCAAAATGCTCCAATGAGGATCCGGTTGAAGGACCAAACACGTCCACGAATGTTTAAATATATAATAAACTTTTTAAAACTGTAAACCAAAATTAGATAATTCATACTCAATAATGATAATTATTTTATCAGAAATTAGGTGAGTCAAATAAGTTGATGCATAAATTAAACTCAATTAATAATGCCCACTCAGAGCCCTCTTTATTCAAAAATTAATTATTATCGATTGAGCTGGTCTAGGTTCACGAAAAGAAAAATCAAGCTCTTCTTACGTGTTCGCTTGAGTGACGGCGATTGAGGTGTTGATAGACATACTCACACACAGTCGGCGATCTTACTTTCCGAAATGGAATAAACTGCGAATAAAATGAATTATATGGACTGAAAGTGATTACAAAATTATAATAAAAGAAATGATATTCATAAAGGGATACAATTTAGATTGTTTAAGAATAAATTGATTACAGAAAATTAAATAAATTGTGACGGATAAAGCATAATTTGGAATAAAAAACATTAAAAACAAATAAATCAGTCAATTACGAACAACCACCTTCGCAAAAGTTTTTGTATGATGGTATATTGAAATCCCCAATAGTGATTCGTTTGTAATTCCAAAGATCTTATTTTGACATAAGATACTCGTAAGAATGTTTCAAAGCTGTTAGCACAGAGTGTCATATATGCGTCTTTCGTAGAGATTTACAAAATAAAATAAAATATTTACAACAATAAATAATTAAAAATTGAAAAAAATTTGATTGGAACATTTGGATAATGAATAATAATTTTCAATGAAGTAACTGAAATTAAAAAGTTAAAAATTGTGTTATTTAAAATCGAAATAAAAAAATCAGTGAATGCAATACTCGCCACTTTAGTAGAATTAAAAATTAAATTAAAAACATTGTTCTCAGTAAATTGAGTAACAGTTAAGGTAAGAACTAGTTAAGAACATAAAAGTTTTACATCCAAAGCAATAAGTACTCCCCTACCCATTCTATGACCTCTATTATCTATAAATACATTAAATTTCGTATTTTCTAAGAATTCTGATGAATTTATTTCTAGCTTGAGCCACGTTTTGGTAAAAATCAATGACCTGCGTTTTACCAAAACCAAACCCACAAACCCTGAACTCACACACACACACACACACACACACTAAACCCACAAACCTAAAGCCCACACATCCCAAATCTACACACCCCAAATCCA
>NC_046662.1:138194668-138212587 GCF_010883055.1 Belonocnema kinseyi
CCACACATCTTCACATCCGCACACCTTATATCTACACATACCCAAACACACATGCCCCATACCTATACACCTCCAAACCCATAAACCTCAAGCCCACAAACCCTATGCCCACGAACCTATACACCCTTAAACCCAGGACTTTGTTAAGCGATAATCGTTATTTCGAATTCTTATAGTTATAAATTAAATAAAGTAGTTCTTTTAGCCATATAAACAAAGCTTATTCCATGTTTTCCAAAGTGCACCGCGGGAGAGGCGAAATACATCGCATTTCTTTCTGTTTTTTTACTATGTGAAACAAATTTTTTAACATTTTAATTATTGGACCATACATCTGATTAGAAACCATTTTTAATTTGCGTTTCACTGATCTGTAGGATTTGAAATCAAAAGGTTTTCCGCTTCTTTACTGAAGGGTTTTTTCTTTTTTTTTTAATTTTGAGAGAACTTACTACAGCATCTGATAATTGTGTTTGTATATACGATAATTTGTATATATGATAATATATTTATGTTTACATATATATGTATGTATACATATGTACTGAATTGAATACAAGTATACAAGTATACATATATGTATGTTTATATACATGAATATTTGTATATATGATAATTGTGTTGATAATGAATGTTATCCTGATTAGTAAGTGAATAGTTACCATGGAGGGATAAGAACTCGGAGAGAACCGGTGAAATACCGATGCTCGATCATTGAGAAACTATAGTCGCATGCTGTACCGTTATACAATATTTATTGTTAGGATTATAATTATACGAGTGTATTTATACTTTAATAGTTTAAAACCACAAAAAAGCTAAAACCGAAAATATAAAATATAAATACACATGTGTGCTTAAAAACAATAATAGCGTTTCATTATAATTATTTGTAGTAATTAGTAATTTGTAATAGTAATAGTAATTTGTAATCATTACATGTATGTAATCAGACACACTGAGACTAAAAAGCCTCTGACAAAATATAAAAATTATGATTATGATATTTTATATTCCTGAAAGGCCAAGAGCAGAGACAATGCGAGCGACGAACACTGCGGTTGAACAAGTGGATTACTCATCCACTATGATTACTGGCCGATGCGGAGAATATAAAACGTTAATCAAAACATCGAGTCATACGAACCTCAATATCGAGAGTATCGCGCATGAAGCAACGTTTCGCTATTTGTCAGGGCGTGCCAATTTACAAATGCACCTCTATGTGAAAATTTACAAATGCACCTCTATGTGACAATTTACAAATGCACCTATACGTGTATTTTCCGAAGTACCCAGCGTATATAAACCCCAGTAATACCATCGTACATCGTCTTTTAGTTTGTGGCAGTCCCACTGTAAAGTTAAACTTCAAATGTACGAACCGCTTGGATAAAGTCGCGGTCATTTTCAACAAACGTGAAATATTCCTTGAGGAAGAACTGCATTGTATAAAGTCGCGTACCTGTTGGTTTCCTTCGTGTAATAGTACGGAGTGTTAAGAATAAACTGAATGCCTTCGGCTTTCGGTCATCATACAAGTTGATTTTGGAATATTTCGTGTACATCAACTAAAAACACCCGGTGGAATTCCGTCGCTATTCTACCAATCATCGACGATATCATCGACAGTACAAATCTTCTCTTTCCCTTTCAAGACTGAAACGTAGCGTAAGTGTTTATAATTACTTCACTGTAACCCAATTTTATACTTTTATATTCTAATAAATATACATATATGTTATGAAAATTCTCATAATTTTTGTGTTTACATGACATGCAATCCCCGTAGGACTGACAAGTGACCACGATCTCACATTAAATAATAGTCAGGCTTTACCACGCCTTATTGCAATATGCTAAGCAATTCAATACTGTGACATGAGACTAAAAGTTCTCGAAAGGCAAGCCACAGCGTGTTACATCTTGTAATTGCCCTTCCTCACCTAGATTTTTAAGAATCCCTTTAAATGATTTTAAATCCATTGTAAAAATATATCTTTCACGGATTGATCACCAGTGGATGGAAATATTACAACAGATTTATTTCTTATAAGCTTAGTTAATTTTGACAATAAACACAAGCTAAAATTCTAATTTAAATTTATCTATACATTCCGTATACTTTCGCTCGTTCCTAAACGAAGGGTAAATAGTCTAACCTTTTCTGTCTTTTTCTACTGAACGAATGGAGGTAGTCAGTCGCTAAAGTGGTAGGTACGCGTCACGATCAAAGCGTTCACCTACATTTTAACAACGTGTTAACCGCTTATGGTTAATAATATATCCTTAACAATTAAATATAGTAA
This sequence comes from Belonocnema kinseyi, assembly GCF_010883055.1. NCBI lineage: Eukaryota > Metazoa > Arthropoda > Insecta > Hymenoptera > Cynipidae > Belonocnema > Belonocnema kinseyi. The sequence continues at coordinate 138,196,978 of NC_046662.1, forward strand.
TTACTTAGAGATACTTATATACGGAAAACCGGTTACACCATTATCACTTGAAGAATTTTCGAGCAAGCATAGCGATTAATTTAACTTAACATTCGTAGGCTTTTCGTGCTTGCGTGAGATTATCTAACCGTTACCGTCTGTTTTTACTAAATGAACGAGGCAACTCGCGGCTAGTAAGCTACACGCTATTGTAGTCAGGCAATCCACTTGAACGGCAGCGCACCTTATTTCGGGTATTTTCACTATATGTAAACATTTTACCTTTTAAAAATTGAAAACCCCTCTCAAAAAGTTTAGATTAAAAATTCAATTACTTGACCTTCAAAGTATTAGGCAGTCCTTGTACAAGTTTTAATTATTTTGCGTCTATAGTTAACATTTAAAACTAGCTATATTTTATCCTCTAATTTTAATTTAATTTTTATTAAAAGCAAAAATAAATAGCAAAAGCAAAATGCCTGATAATACGAATGAAACCTAATTCAGTGGCGATGTTAACCGTAACCTTGGTGAGGCCATGATGACTTCCATAGCAGAGTGTTTTGCTGTACAAGGGGTTGTAAATATCCCCAGTTATGATGGAAAAAATATGCTTTTAATAGAGTTTATCTAAGATATCATAAATGGGGAATCACCCGTGCCAGCAAATTTTGAAAAACAATATCTCAAGGCTGTTTTAACAGAATTAAAAGGTGCGGCAAGAGACTTCGGGGTTGGTAGAAGCACGTAATCCCAGGAATTTACACGCAGCCTTAAAAGTCACACTTAAATACAAGGCACGACAACAGTTGAATCCTCAGTATCCTATAAATTATTACCGAGAATCAAGATATTCTCAACCGAGCTACTCAGGATCACGAGACCGTAGTCCAAGCCCGCATGTGCGATTTGCAACGATTCCTGATTCATCTAAAAATACTGACTCGAAACTAAATGCAACGGGAAGAAAAAGGCGTCCTTATTCTCCTGAGGCTTCTGATCATCAAAATAACTATATGCCGCCCTATAAATATCCTTACATGCCATATAATCCTTATCCTTACAATCCAACTATTCCCATGCAAAATAATGGCTATCCAAACACCAGTTACTCCTGGGGAGGAGTAAATACGCTACCCCGCTCTCAATCTCCTCTTCCACCTAACAAGCAGACATTAAACTACAACTCCGCCTGCCGCATGGACGCAGCGACGGGCAAGGAGAAACAAGAGCGTCAGGCGAGCGTACGAATCCTAAATAAACGCTTAAAATCTTCCACACAAAGCCCAGTCGAGAATCTCCAGTCTTAGAGTTTTTATCGTCAGAATTTTTGAAAAGAAAGCCTCGTTTTCAGTCGACAGCAGAGGCGACATTAACATAATTGAATTGGACTCTTTACACGAAGATTTATTAATAACATAAAGTGAATCTATTGAAATAACAGGAATTACACAGATAAAAATCTTGACTATCGGCACCATAATGAATTATTCAAAATCCACTAGACCCATTCCGTTTATCGATAAAGAATCCAAGACCGCAAAAGATCAAATACTTGGCTATAAAGGAACAGGGTGAAAAAAGGTTAATATAAAAAACATTACCAAAATATTAGATCATTTAGGACAGGGCCGATACTTTACAGTTTTTGATCTAGCTAGCGGATTCCTTCAAATTGAGTTAAATCCAACCCATAGACCAAAAACTGCATTTTCATTTTTAAACGGCCACTATGAATACATTAGAATACCAATGGGGTTGAAAAACTCTCCTGCAACGTTTCAACGTTTAATGGACCAAGTAATTTTAGGACTACAAGAAGTGGAATTGTTTGTCTATCTTGACGATATAGCGATCTACGCAGAAACCCTATAGGAACATAGAAAGGAGGTAAGGCGTCTCTTAAACAGATTAAGAGGCAAATCTTTTAATTCAACCAGAAAAAAGTGAATTTCTTTATAAAAACATTACATATCAGGGCCATATAATTAGCAGTGACGGGGTAAAACCAGACCCTAAAAAAATCGAAGCACTGAAAAGGTTTCTTACACCCAAAAATCCTAAAAATATAAAGCAATTCTTGGGACTAGCCGGGTACTATAGGAGATGCATTAAAGATTTGGTGGCAAGAACCGAGCCCTTAACTAACATTTTAAAGAAAGGATTACCTTTTATTTATACACCTTATGTTTATGAAAAAGAGTTCACACTAGTTATTGACCATGAGTCTTTGAAATGGATAGATTCAGTAAGAGACCCTGAACAACGTTTAATTCGTTCACGATTAAAATTGGGAGACTATGAATATTCTTTCAAATATAAGCCCGGAAAGTTAAACACAAACGACGATGCTCTCTCCAGAAATCACATCTCAAACAGTTCATCAGACGAAAGTAGGAAGAAAGATTTAAAGAAGCCTGCCAGGCTACTGCCAGTACAGACACGTCAAACCAAACAAAGCAATACATAACCCGTTAAACTCTTTATTAAACCCAGGAGTACCAGTATAAGGATCAAGCCTGCGGTCGTAACAACGTAGGCGTTTAATTCGGCGCAGGGCATAAGAAGGGAGAAGACAACCAAAGTCAAACTACCGAGACTCAAGCACTGACTTAGAAGATAACTTCGATGAAACCGTTAAACCCAGTCCTCCTATATTCCAGAAAAAACTAAGCGATTTACCTAGTTTGGCAATGCCGTTAGCAGCATTCCCAGGCCACAACTTGCCCCAGAGCCCCCCCCCCCTCCCCCCAAGCACCAGGACAATTCCAGGAGTTATTCATAGACAAAGTTACCTTTACGCACGAAGTCAGACCCACGCAAGTACGAATAGACATATTAGCGTTATCATAGAGATTTTTTATAATTCGTATAAGTTTAGTGAACATGCCTATCCTTAGGAGTTTGCTCCATAGGTCACAGTGGTTTACTGAGTCGAAAGCCTTTTTAAAATCTATATAAAAAGCAAAGATTCGTCGCTTTGGGATAGAAAAATGGATTAGAATTAAAGAAGTTAGGGTATAAATATGATCAATACAACTTCTTCCAGACCTGAAGCCGCCCTGATTTTCTGGGAGAATGTTTACCTCGTTGACCCACTCAGTCAATCTCGTTAACAGGATCTAAGAAAAGATCTTAGTAATAGTATTTATAAGGACAATTCCCCGGTAATTATGAGGGTCAGATTTATCAACCTTTTTATACAACATAAATGCATGTATTTTGGCCCAGCTAGATGGGACTCTTTCCTCAGCCCAGATCACGTTGAAGAGGCGACCTAAGTATTCTACCCAATTTTCTGGAAGGTTTTTGAAAAATTTATTGGGAATCCTATCTTGGCCCGGCGCTTTATTGCATTTACATTTCAATAAAGAGGCTTTAATTTCATCAATCGAGGTCTCACAGTCCAATAAAGGGTGTTTGTTTGCAATCCACTGTATGCAAATGGGAGCCTCAATCGGATAAAGAGAAAAAATATGGTCTTGCCATGCATGCATGCTTACATTGTTAGTCGAAGGAGACCGCAATCTGAATCTGTTGACTGCTGCCCAAAAATCCTTAGAATTATTACAAGCCGCTAGTGAATTTAGCAATGCATATTTGTATTACCTCTTCTTGGATCTACGTAACTCCAGAAAAGATCTTTTGGTTTCTAGATATTTTGTCCCCTCCACATCGGCAAAACCCGACCTTTTAAAGACATTTAAAGATTGTCCAAGCCTATGGCGCGTGACTCTACATTCTTTATCATCCCAAGGTTTCTTTCCTGGAGTATGCCATTTAGGCTTGACGAGTAAATTTAACTTATCGGCAACAGATGAGATTGTGAGAATTAAGTTATTATTTAAAGTATTTTTCTCGCCATTGGAGTACGCAGAGTTCTCAGAAATAGACATTTCATGTATATAGTCACATTTGCGGTCTTCATTCCAAATTATTTTATTGTACAATAGAAATGAGTATCTATTTATGTTTGTGTCCATCTGTATGAAATACGAAATATCAACGCGAACCGGAAGGTGGTCGAATTACGTAGGCAATTGAAGTACTTTAAAATTAGAAATCAGGTCTATTGCGCCAATATTACAAGCAACAAGATCGCTAACACTCATACGCTGAAATCCAAGGAAAGTAGAATTTCCTGGAAAATCTTTAGGGAATCTCCCATTTAATATCATTAGCTCACCACTCTCAAGAATTTTAACAAGAACCTCCCCCCTTGCGTTGACTTCAGAGTCCAATGATCTTCGCTTATACAATGCGGCAAAATTTTCGGGGAGGAATAACCCTTCCAGGTTATTTAGGTTGCCGATACGAGCAATAAAGTCGCCTGCTAAAAACATTGGTAAATCTGGATAACCCGATATAACCCCGGAAAGGTCCTCCTCAAAAGTCTGCTCGAACAGCTTCGCATTCATAGATGGTTTAAAATAAAACTTATACACAATAAATTTTAATGCCCTCCGCCAACATTTAACAAAAATACATGTAGCAGAAATTAATAAAATTTCAAAGTTAAATACAGCTTTGTTTATAAAAATTGCTAAACCCCCACTAGGGCGGCCGACTCTAGTAGAACGTTGTGCATTACTTACAATAGCGGTGTGATCCGGGATCCAAATAGGGGATTCTAAATTCTTTAAAGTTACCCATGTCTCGCATAGTTAGATGATTTCCGAGCTGAGTACGTAATTTGCGATATCAGAAAAATTCGAAAGACCATAAGTATTCCAGAAAACGATGCGCAGATTGCTGCTCTTAGGAGATTGAGGCATGACGTCCTGATTAGCGACTTCTGTCTCTGCTGCAACTTGCTAAACCTTACCAGGCCTAGTAGGTTTTTGACATTTAGACTGAGACTTTTCCGACTTTGAAGCAGTTTTATCTATAAAGGAGTCCAGGAAGCTATTCGATCCATCCGTGATGCGCATTGTCGTGTTTTGGATTTGCTTCCTGAGGAGGAGTGTGTTTCGGTCGGAATTTGTTCATTTACCTTTTCATTTAAGAGGGAATCGACCTCCGGGCAAGAGAGCTGATGGTCGTCCAGCATAATACTGCTACCCTTAACAAACACGTTAATACCCCCATTTCTTAGCTTGGTGGCAGTGTGGTATAGGGCTTTTCGCTCTTGCTTTTCCTTTGGGGATCTGTAAAGTGTGACAGAAAAGTTTAACTCTCTGAAAGCTGCGAGTTTGTTGAGAACCTCCTGCTTCCATCTGCTAGAACTGAAACGCATCAGGACGGGCCTACTGCCTTGCGTTCTGCCCAGACGATAAATGGTGTCAATGTTCGGCTCATTCAGTGAGAGACCAGAGCTAGTGAGATTATTAAGAACGAATGAGAAGAGGTCCCTGTTAGATTCCTCATAGTCCAATAGGTTGTGAATCAAAACATTGCATGAGCGGGCTTGCCGCTGAAGAAAGTCAACCTGTCGCTTGAGTGAACTGCACTTTTCCTCTAATTCCTGTTGACTTTCTTTCAGCTCTTTATACTATACTTTTGATGTGTCTCATTCGATCTTTAGAGCATTAAAATCAGACTTCAATTGATCTGTTTTAATTTTAAGAAGATTGACGTCCTTTTTGGTTTCCTCTGTGTCGGCTTCGATGGAGTTTAAAAGTTTCAGAACATTTGAATCGCCACTCATTTTTTGTAAATATTAGCTACTTTCAATGTTGGAGATAAGAGCGATCGATAATAGCTGTCACTTCACACACACACGAACACAGCGCACGAAGCCTGGACAAATCACGCACACTACCTGAGGGGCAACGCGAAATTTATAAAGATGTCTGTTGAAGACCACAAGTTCCTCAGAAAGACACAAAATCGTTCAGAATTCTGACAGAAAATCACAAAAACTCGAACAAAAAATCATCCGAAAAGGTGTCACAGCACAAAACGAGCGCGATAATAGCCAAAGAAAAAATTTAGCACTTGAAGAGCACTGAGAGGTCTGAACTGGAAGACTAGAAAATATTTACGATGACATTCTAAGTCTTAAACATAAGCATTAAATAATAAATATTATGTAACCAAAAAGTTTTGCCTTGTCACTTGAAAATAAGATTTATAATTAAAAAAAATGCAAGTGCATATATGTATGTATACTTCATTGAATAGTATCCGTCACCTTAGATTGGAACCCTTGTTTGGACGTCGAATTAAATCAGATTCATTCGGATTAGAACTCCAGCTTTGACCTCGGAATGGGTCGGATTTAGTCGCATAAAAATCTTGGTTTAATTTCGGAATAGATCGGATTCTGCAGAATAGAAGTCTTGTTTCTATTTCGGATTAGTTCGGATTAGTTCGGATTCAGCCGGATAGAAATGTCTGGTTTCACTTCGGATGAGGTCAGATTGGTATTCTTGTTTTAAAATCGGATTCGGTTGTATTCAAATGGATTGCCATTCTTATTTCGACTTCGGATTAAATCGGAAAGGAATTCTTGTTTGAAAATCGTATTGGGCTGGATTTTGTCGGATAGAAATCTTGGTTTGAACCTGGATTAAGTCGTATTCAGACGGATTGGCATTCTTGTTTCGACTTCGGGTTAGATCGGATTAAATCCAATAGGAATTCTTAGTTCTACCTCAGGTTCATTTGGATAGGAATCTTTGGTCCAACTTCGGATTATATCGGAATGAAACTGTTTGGTTCGGATACAAATTCAGGAATGAAATGGATTCAAAAGGAAAGGATTCTTTCTTTCCGAAACTTTCACCAGGGAGATTAAAGTTAAAAAAGCATAAAAAACTACTTAGTAATTAGAAGAAACCCATGGGACGTGGAAAAAGAAGAAAAACTTCATCCTGCAAAAAAGTGGATTTTTACCTTTTTTACTAGCACCAATCATTGGTGGTTTAATATGTAATTTATTTAGTAGTTCTCCCTAAAAAAAGGTCATTTTACCAGCAAATATGGAGCATTCTAGAAAAATGGTGCTTATTCCAAGTGACCAAGTCGATAAAATCCAACAGCAACTGCAAACTTTAAACCAGCCAACTGTGAACACAAATGATACATATAGTATGCCCACGGCCCGGTTTAACCCACACAAACACCTGGCAATACCCTTGGTAGACTAGATACGGAAATGAGTTGTATCTTATTTTCACCTTCTCCAATTGACGAAAGTGAATAGTGAAAAATATATAGTCAAGTATTACAAAAATTTCTCATTGTTGATAAGGATAGAAAACCACCTATTAAGAATAATGACCAAAATGAAGCCGCAGACAATCAATCAACCGATGGCGAATTTCTACCTGTAAAAACTATCACAGCCTCAGTACCCAGAAATTTTCAGCCAAGCAGTATCTTATTACTCGATTATTTAAAAAGGACGAACATCACTAGCAGAATAAAATTGAAAAAAATAAAATAGAGAATACTAGAGAGTGCAATTAGATAAACAGTTGACTCGGGACGCCAGTAATAGAAAATACTCTACATTTCACCCTCTTATAACAGACGATGATAGCACAGATGAGACTGGTGATTCACATAGACTACAAGAAACTCCAAATTTAAGTACTCTTGCAAGAAGTCGTAGCAGAATTAGAAAAGATCAAGAACTCAGTCAACGTGGATCAGGCTTAATAACAAAGTGACAGGCTTTCAATCTGAGATGAAACTGTTAGAGGAAATATACTACAATCCTGTTCGTAGAAAATTTCAAAGATTACATTATAATGTTAGGTCTATTGATAATGTATGGGATGCTGATTTAGTTGATCTCCAAAGCCTGTCAACTTACAATAATAATTATACTCTTCTACTATTAGTGATTGATGTTTTAAGTAGATTTTCCTAGGCTGAGCCTCTTCGAAATAAATCTGCTTTAGAAGTGAGGCACGGTTTCGAGCGTATTCTCCAGAAAAGTAACAATCGTGTACCTATCTTCTTGCAAACCGATAAAGGGAAGGAGCCTAAGCACTGGGTCGATGACGAAGTTGATATCAATCGAGAGAAGGGCGTCTTTGTAAAAGGTTACAAATCAGGCTGGAGTGAAGAAATATTCTTAATAAAACGAGTTCTAAATCGAGTACAAATACATTTTGTTTATGAATTGACGGGCGTAAAAAATAAAGACATAGCAGAGGAGGAATTCAAGATGTAAGAAATACTACAAACTAAAGGCAAGTGAAAGAAAAAAAACATTTTTGTTAAGTGGATAGGCTATCCGGATAAATTTAACTTCTCGATTCCAGCTTCAAATTTAAAATCATTGTAAAAATGAATTCTGATCAATTTTACCTTATTTTACCAAGCAATAGTAGTATGAAATATTTTCCCGAGAATAGTACTTCCAATTTTATAACACAACTGCTATATGAGAATCGGTTGGAAGGACAGTGGGTAGTAGCTCTTACAGAAATACAACTGCCTTGTACATTTCTTTATGTGAGACATGATGATTGATTTGAAAATTGCATTACCCTTATGAATGCTGGGACTGACGGACATACTTTGCCACAATTTGATGGTAATATCAAAAATAGAAAAAGCATTGAGAATGGTATTGACCTTCTTCACAAATATAAAGTACCTGTGGAAGAAGATAAAATAAATAATGAAAATATAAGAAAAAAGTTAGAAGATTTAATAGAACTTATTGACATGAATGAAAAGTTAGAAGATGAAGCAGAACCTCTTATGTGGAAAAACCCCTTGTAAATTTCTTTGAGCCTGGCCTTTATGCCGATATTGAGTCTCTTTGAAATACTCTGAATAGTCTTCCAGAATTAGCTCAACATATTAATTTTAAATATGACAAATTCAAAAGTATAGCTACGTGCGCGTACAAAAACAATGTGCAAAATTATGTCGGATGACCGATCAACATTTTTTCGTACTTAGATATGAATTATCACGTACTCTAGATTTTGCACCAGATAATCTACTTCCAAATAGAAATAATGAATATACTGCTAGACATCCACCTAATGTAGCTACTGGTCTTCCGGATAAATTATTTGTTTACTGTAATATTTGTGAACCTCGCGTTACTGGTGATGTGAAGGCACCACTCTTACATACTGTTTCTGTAGATACAAGAGATTACTTTTTTGGTACAACACCAGTCAGTAATTTATCATTACCCAACTACATTCTAGTTCTTCACACAGGATTTCCTGCAATTGAAATTGATATAAGGCACCACGTTGGTTTGCCAATACCATTTGAGTTTGGTACGCCGACAGCTACACTTCACTTTAATCGTACTAACTAGATAGAGATAAGAAATAAATAAATAATGAGTCAATACGCCGAATATTACGTCTTACAAGCAGGTGGTGGTGGAGGGATTCCCCAGATTCATATTGGCGCACCATATCAAAAAGGTCATGGTATGGGAAGTTTTCTCGGCGGTCTATTTCAACGTGTTGTTCTTTTCTTGACTAGAGGATTTCGAGTTGTCAGAAAAGAAACTCTGAGGACTGGCATGAATGTTATGAATGATTTGGCTAGAGAGTTTGAAACTGCGTGCTATTGATCAAATAGTAATAATGTAATAATACAAAAGATTAATTTTTTTTTGGCGAAAAATTGATTTTGAGACTTCTTCGATATTAAAACTGAATCGAGAAATAATTCAATTAGCAGCGCGTTAACATACATAAGACAACTGTTGTCATTCATTATGTTTTCAATTTTATTACGTACTATATTCATGTATTGGTCACATGAAGCAATAAATGAATTGGAAAAGAATTCCTCACGTATAGGCTGGAACTTGAAAGATTATTCATTTTGAATGAATCGTAAAGCCAGAAATTATAGATTCTTAATGTCACTACAGTTTTTGATGTGTTCATCCGAATTCTTTTTCAATTCCTTCCAAATTAACTTCCGCGGTCATATACCGATTATAACATGAATTGAAAAAGAATTCGGTATGAACGAAAACTGAATTTTTCTACGAATTCTTTCTCGTAAATTTGAATTCGTTTTTCATTAATAAAGAATTCGGTTTGCCGTCTGGAATATTCATTATTCACAATTTTTAACAAATGTTGGTTAAGTTGATGTGTTTTACCAGAAAATGGTACTTTTCAACAAAAATATTCGATTTTAATCCAATGATTTTTATTTTAAATAATAGAATTTATACGCTTAAACAATTTTGAATTCAGTAAAAGTTTTTAATCGAAGACAGACATTTTTATCACAAAATTTTTAGTTTTTTAACAAGATCCATAATTTTTTATTAGTTTAAAGTTACGTTCGCGTTTCACATGGAATATTCAATATTTACAATTTTTCAACAAATTGAGGTTACGTTGGTGTTTTTCACTAGAAAATTGTATTTTTAAATTATCAAAAATACATTTAAATAAAATGATTTTTATTTTGAATAATAGAATTGACAAGCTTGAACAATTTTCGATTCAGTTAAAGATTTTTATTGGAGAAAGACATTTTTATTACAAATTTATAAGTTTTCAAACAGGATTTTTTTTACAATTTTAAGTTAGGTTCGCGTTTCACGTAAAACATTGAATATTAACAATTTTTCAATAGATTGAGGTCACTTTGGTGTTTTTCCCTAGAGAATGATATTTTTAAGCAAACACAATTAAATTTAAATCCAATGACTTTTATTTTAAGTAATAGAATTCACAGGCTGGAACAATCTTGATTTCAGTTGAAGTTTTTTATTTGAGACAAACCATTTTATTACAAAATTATTAGTTTTCAAACAAGATTTCTAATTTTGAAACAATTTTAAGTTAGGTTCACGTTTGATATGGAATATTTATTATTTTCAATTTTTCAAGAAATTGAGGTTACGCTGTTGTTTTCCTCTAGAAAACGGTATGTTTAAAAAAAATTAGATTTAAATCCAATTAATTTTATTTAAAAAAATAGAATTTACCTGCTTGAACAATTTTGGATTTGGTTACATTTTTTTGATTGGAAACAGTCATTTTTATTACAAAATTATTAGCTTTCAAATAAGATTTATGAGTTTTTAACAATTTTAGGATATTTTCGCATTTGACATAGAATATTCATTATTCACAATTTTTTAACAAATGTTGGTTAAGTTTATGTGTTTCGCCAGAAAGTGGTATTTTTAAACAAAAATAATTAGATTTTAATCCGATGATTTCTATTTTCAATAACCGAATTTACACCCTTAAACAACTTGGATTCAGTGATAGTTTTTAATCGGAGTCAGACAATTTTAATACAAAAATATTAGTTTTTTAATCAAGATCTATAATTTTTTAATAGTCTGAAGTTACGCTCGCGTTTGACATGGAACATTTTTTATTTACAATTTTTCAACTCGGAATAGTCAATAGTTACAATTTTTTAAGTAATTGAGGTTACAATGGTTTTTTCCAGTATAAAATGGTATTTTTAAACAAACAAAATTATATTTGAATCCAATGCTTTTTATTTTAAATAATATGATTTACACGTTGGAACAATTTTGGATTCATTAAAAGTTTTTTTATTGGAGACAGACATTTTTATTACAAAATTATTAGTGTTCAAACAAGATTTATATTTTTTTTTAAATTTTAAGTTAGGTTCGTGTTTGACATATGCTATTTAATATTTATAATTTTTCAACAAATTGAGCTTACATTGGTGTTTTCTCCTAGAAAATGTTACTTTTAAACAAGTAAAATTAGATTTAAATCCAATGATTTTTCTTGTAAATAATAGAATTTAAATGCTGGAACAATTTTGAATTCAGTTGAAGTATTTCATTGAAGATAAACAATTTTATTACAAAATTAGTAGTTTTCAAACAAGATTTATAATTTGTTAACCATTTAAAGTTAGTTTCGCGTTTGACAACGAATATTAAATAATTACAATTGTTAACACACGTTTAATATGTTGTTGTGTTTCACCAGAAAACAGTATTCTTAAATAAACAAAATTAGATTTAAATCCGATGATTTCTATTTGAAATAATAGAATTTACACACATGAAAAATTTTGGATTCAGGTAAAGGTTTTTATTGGAGACAGCCATTTTTATTACAAAATTATTAGTTTTCAAGCAAGATTTATAATACTTTTCAGATTTCTAGTTAGCTTCTTGTTTGACATGGAATATTGAATATTTACAATTTTGTACCAAATTAAGGTGACGTCGGTGTTTTCAACTAGAAAATGGTATTTTTAAAGAAACAAAATAATATTTAAATCCAATGATTTTTATTTTAAACAAAAGAATTTACACGCGGGAACAATTTTGGATTCAGTTAAAGTTTTTTATTGGAGACAGACATATTTATTATAAGATTATTAGTTTTCGAACAAGATTTATAATTCTTTTTAAATTTTCAATTTGGTTCGTGTTTGACATGCGATATTAATCATTTACAATTTTTTAACAAATTGAGGATACGTTGGTGTATTGCCCTAGAAAACGGTATTTCTAAACAATCAAAATTAGATTAAAATTCAATGATTTTTATTTTAAATAATGGAATTTACACGCTTGAACAATTTGGGATTCAGTTAAAGTTTTTTATTTTAGACAGACCTTTTTATTACAAAATTATTAGTTTTAAGACCAGATTTATGATTTTTTAACAATTTTAAATTTCGTTCGCGTTTAACATGGAATATTCAATATTACAATTTTTTCAACAAATTGAGGTTACGTTGGTGTTTTCCCTTAGAAAATAGTACTTTTAAACAAACAAAATAGATTTAAACCCAATGATTTTTATTTTAAATAATAGAATTCACACGCTTCAACAATTTCTGATTCATTTAAAGTTTTTTATTGGCGACAGGCATTTTTATAAAAAAATTATTAGTTTTCAAACAAGATTTATAATTTCTTAGAAATCTTAAGATAGATTTGCGTTCGTCACTGAATATTTAATATTTACAATTTTTAACCCTTAGTGATCACACTTCTGTGTGGCGCCGACTATACTTGGGTACAAAGAACCCAGGCGACAAAAGTCTCTATAAAAAAACTATTGAATATTTTTACATAAAATTTTGCTTAGAACTTCTCAAAAAGAACCTTTAAAATATGATGTAGGTCATATTGCCAAAAATTATATTTCAATATACTTTAAAAAATGTTGAAGTCCAAAAAGTATAAAAAAATATTTTTGTTTAAAAATTCATAACTTTCTTATTTATCGTTATTAAGGGCTAAGAATCTAGTAACGCCTTCTCCAGATGTACCACTTTAAAAAATATATAGTAGTTCAGTGGATTATTTAAAAATTATATTTATTTTGAGGATTTAATGACGGCGAAAAGGGAAAAACTAAATTATGCGTTTTTGTCAAAATACTCTATTGTATTACTTGTTATAAAAAATGAGTTTACAAAATATTGATGAATTTTTGAAATTAAACACAGTAGACATAAATTTAAGACAAAATAAAGTGAACTTCCTTTTACTGTATGTTACTGTAATCATCACACATGAAGACGCTGTGCTCTTGGAAAACAGCACGTCGTGAAATCGTATCTCGTCACTCCATAAAAAATCATCGCTTTAAAACGCTATGTGTTTTAAAAAATTTGGACATTGACAAATATACTTTCTAGACTTTATTATTTTATATGAAGTCCATATATGCTAAAATAAAAATTGACTTTAAAAATCACTTTATAACGTACTGACGACACTTGGGTCCGTAGGACCCATCTCAATTTTTAAAAAGCTCCTAAAAATAAAATAATAGTCCTAATGTCATGCTAAAGGCCATAAAGCGTACTTTAACTCTTCAACTATCCACGAATGTTGCAATAGACCTGCTCCCTTTGCATTAAGCTACTTAAAATTTCAATAAGAGAGACCTCTAGGTCCAGAAGACCCATGTGTGGTAACTAAGGTTTAAAATAAAAATCATTGGGTTTATATATAATTTTGTTTGTTTAAAAATATTATTTTCTAGGGGAAAGATCAACGTAATCTCAATTTGTGAACCCTTAGTGGCCACACATGGCTCTTCGGGACAAGGAGGTCTCGTAATGAAATTTTAAGCAGCTTAATTCAAAGGGAACTGGTCTATTGCAACATTCGTGGATAGTTGAAGAGTTTAACTACGCTTTAGGGTGTTTAGCATGACACTGGGACTATTAGTTTATTTTTAGCAGTTTTTTAAAAATTGAGTTGGTTCCTGTGGACCTAAGTGTGGTCAATACGTTCGAACGTGATTTTTGAAGTCAATTTTAATTTTAGCGTATATTTACTTCAGATTAAATAATAAATTCTAGAAAGTATATGTCAATGTCAAAATTTTTCAAAAAGACATATCGCATTTTAAAACGATGATTTTTGATGGAGTGACGAGATACGGTTTCACGCCGTGCTGTTAGCCAAGAGCACAGCGTATCCATGTGTGATGAATGCAATAATATTCAATAAAAGGAAGATCACTTTATTTTGTCTTAATTTTATGCCTACTATGTTTAGATTCAAGAATTTATCAATATTTTGTACAATTCTTTTTCATAACAAGTAATACAATAGAATATTTTGACAAAAACTCATGATTTATTTTATCCCTTTTTGCCGTCATGCATTTCTCAAAATAAATACAATTTTTAAATAATCCACTGAACTCTTTTTTTTTAAAGTCGCCTGGCTCATTTGAACCCACGTGCGGTCAGCGTACTACTGCTCAGAAGTGTGGTCACTAAGGGTTAAAAAATAGAATTTTCACGCTGTGATACAAGTCGGGGTGTGGGTTATTGATTTGTCCCGACTTGGTCTAAAGTTGTGATTTGACTGTGGACAGCGGTGCGTAACGAGGCCGGTTCTCTGAGGGCCCGTCGCTCGTTAACTCTCGGTGAATGATGCGAGCTTGGTTCGAGGGGCACTGTAGCTCGTCGTTGAAAGCCGGTTAAGGAGAAACCATCGCTTGTGGAAGCAAGCCCGATCGCGAGGAACCGGAGCTCGTCGTCGATACCGGAGAAGGGATTTTAGCGGGAGAGGCGTGGCAGAGATGTTTGCCTTCTGAGCTGTTGCTGCTGGATGCGTACGGCCCCCCTGGTCCGAGAGTAGATATTTCCATGCCTGTAATTCGTCCATGGGAGGCGGGGCTCCTCGCAGTTGAATGAGGCCGGTTCTGTTCCGGAACCGAAGCCTATGGCCCTGCTGTTGCTGGTGGAGGACACTTACACGTCGGAGGAGTCACCGGTGAGAATGACTCATCATCTTCGATTATGATGATGTCATCCTCCTCGGGATGGGGACGTTTGGGAGGTGTGGAAGGTGAGTAGGTAAGTGGGGTATGAAGGTCGGGAGAGTTCGGTGGGGAGTACTGGATCCTGGAGCTAGGAGGGATCACGACCACCAATCTAACAAAGGCCTTGGGAGTAGAGGAAGAGGCGAAGGGAGCGCGGCGGTCCTCCACGCGACAATTTCCATTGAAGACGTCGCGGAGAGCAGCCAGGCGGCGGCGAATGCGCGTGGAACGACTGGGACGGGATCGCTTCTGCCCGTTTCCAGGCATAGGATAGGATCGGATGAGGGTGATGAAAGAGAGTGAGAAAAGAGTGCGAGGTTGTTGGAGCTGTTCCAAGCTTACGGACCTCTGAAAAAGAGAGAGAGAGAAAAGATGTCGGGGATGACGGAGCTCTTGCAAACTTACCGACCCCTGAATGTTAGAGAGAGAGA
>NC_046662.1:138212687-138225596 GCF_010883055.1 Belonocnema kinseyi
GGGATAATGGAGCTGTAACAAGCTTACCGGCCCCTGAAAATGAGTGAGAGAGATGATATGATGATGAGATATGAGAGTGAGAGAGGGGGGAGGTGGAGAGAGTGGGAACGAAAGAGAGAGCAAGAGCTCGGCGGGGATACAGAGAGTAGACCGCCACCAACGAGGAAGAGAGAAGGAGACAAAAAAGAGACTAAAATTAATTTTATTTACTCAAGGCTCCAAAACGCCTTACATTCTGAAGCGTGTCGTAGTATTTTCGGTCTGTTGCGGAAAATTAAAAACGTAACTCACGGTAAGTTACGGAATCGACTTTACAAAAATCGCGAGTAACATATAATGTTAAAACGAAGGACGTAGAATCGTTAGACATTAGAACAATACGGAAAGTGTAAATGCTTAGAAATAGAGATCGAAAATACGAAGATAAAATAGAAGGTATAATCGGGGAAAATGCGAAGATAAAATAAAATAGAAATGAACGAAATAATATAAATTAAATGGAGGTTAAATATGCGAAGAAAATAAAAGATAAAATTAAAGATAAATGCGAAGATATAAAAGATAAATAAGAGTAGAAAATAGCAATCTACAGAGATTAAAAGGTGAAGACAGAAATGCAAAATATGTGAAGATAAAAATACGATAAAAGGGAAAGTAGAATTTAAAACGGAGATTTAAAAATAGAAAGAAAATGTAAGGATACCAAATAGAAATATAGGAAAAACGCAAGATCGAATAGATGTAAAAATTGATGCAAAATCCTGTTAAATAAGACAAGGATCCAAAGTCCAAATTTGGACCACAACGAATAAACGAAAACCAAAAATCCTATTGTAATCTGAAAAAAAATTAAATTAAATTAAATTTTCGGAAAAAAATAAAAAAGAGTAAAGAAAAATGAGAAGGCAGCCAACAGTGATAAGGGTACTGTACGAGTACCGAACCGTTGGTAATGCAAATTTATTTATTTGTGTTCTTTATTTTTATTTTATTGTGGTTTGATGCTCATAAAAAAAAGACGAAAGATTACAATAGGATTTTTGGTTTTCGTTTATTCGTTGTGGTCCAAATTTGGTCGTTGGATTCTTGTTTTGTTTAACAGGATTTTGCATCAATTTGATTATCGGGCGTTAAATGGGATTTTTAATTTGGATTTTGGTCTAATTTAAATTTCGTAAATTTAGATTTAAAAATGTAATTACAAATTAAAATGTAGATAGATGTAAACATTATAAAATAAACAAGATTTATTAATTATAGATTAAAATGAAGACAATAAACATTACAAAATAATAAAGATCACAAATTACAAAAATAGCTATTACAAGACAAACAAGATTAAATACTAAAATCAATATAATGTCAAAGTAACGGAAGGAGAGAAAATTACTAGTCAGAAAAATAATAATACAAGATAAAATTAGATTTGATGCACGCGCGTTTTACAATATCGATCGAATTTTTTTCCCGAATTAATAACTCGCTTGGAAAAAGTTAAATTTAATTTCGTTACCGATACGGAGTTGGCCGCCGCTGGCCGACTCCATAGAGAGAAAGGAGAGAGTATGGTCGAAAAAGAGAGATAACGGCAGGGTTGCTCGTGCCTGCAGGCCCCGGGGAAACCTTCCCACGCAGCTGTCGCCAGGTATGAGTTTACCACTCACTCTTTCTCCTTGTATATCCCGTGACTCACAAAGGAAAGCGAGGTCGTCAAAATACCATTAAAAACGATTTAGCCAGGAAAGTTTTCCCAACTAAAGTTTATGTTTGGTAAGCATGAGCGGGGAATGATTCCTGGCGAATCGTATTTTAGTGGTTCTCAATGCTATGGGACGGAATGGACTATATCAGCTGTAACAATTTATAATTCAGTTGAAAGTTTTTTTGGAGAAGGACAATTTTATTGAAAAATTATTAGTTTTAAAACAAGATTTAAAAGTTTTAAACAATTATAAGTTAGGTTCACGTTTGAAAGGGAATATTTAATATTTACAATTTTTCAACAAATTAAGGTTACGCTGTTGTTTTGCCTTAGAAAATGGTATGTTTGAATAAAAAAATTAGATTTAAATCCATTTATTTTTATTCGAAATAATAGAATTTACACGCTTCCACAATTTTTGATTCATTTAAAGTTTTTTATTGGAGACAGACATTTTTATTACAAAAATATTACTTTTTCAACTAGATTTATAATTTTTTTACAATTTTCAGTTACGATCGTGTTTGACATGGCAGATTGAATATTTACAATTTTACAACCAATTGAAGTTACTTTGTTGTGATTCATCAGAAAATGGTATTTTTAATACAATGATAATTAAATATGATTCTAATGATTTTTATTTCAAATAATAGAATTTACACGCATGAAAAACTTTAAATTAAGTGAAAGTTTTCAATTGGAGACAGGCATTTTTATTAGAAAATTATTAGTTTTCAAACAAGATCTATCATTCAAAAAAATTTTAAGTTAGGTTCGCGTTTGACATTGAGTATTGCATATTAACTATTTTTCAACAAATTGAGGTTACGTTTGTGTGTTTCACCACATAATGGTATTTTTGATCAAAACCAACTAGATTTAGATTCAATGATTTTTATTTTAAATAATAGAATTTACACGCTTTAATAATTTTGCATTCAGTTAAAGTTTGTTTTCGTAGACAGACATTTTTATTACAAAAATATTAGGTTTTTGACAATATTCATAATTTTTAACAATTTTAAGTTACTTTCGCGTGAGACATGGAATAATGAATATTTACAATTTTGAAAGAATTGAGGTGACATTGGTATTCTCCCCTAGAAAATGGTATGTTTGAACAAAAAAATTAGATTTAAATCCATTTATTTTTATTTGAAATAATAGAATTTACACGCTTCCACAATTTTTTATTCATTTAAAGTTTTTTATTGGAGACAGACATTTTTATTACAAAAATATTAGTTTTTCAACTAGATTTATAATTTTTTTACAATTTTAAGTTACGATCGTGTTTGACATGGCAGATTGAATATTTACAATTTTACAACCAATTGAGGTTACTTTGCTGTGATTCATCAGAAAATGGTATTTTTAATACAATGATAATTAAATATGATTCTAATGATTTTTATTTCAAATAATAGAATTTACACGCATGAAAAACTTTAAATTAAGTGAAAGTTTTTAATTGGAGACAGACATTTTTATTAGAAAATTATTAGTTTTCAAACAAGATCTATCATTTAAAAAAATTTTAAGTTAGGTTCGCGTTTGACATTGAGTATTGCTTATTAACTAATTTTCAACAAATTGAGGTTACGTTTGTGTGTTTCACCACATAATGGTATTTTTGATAAAAACTAACTAGATTTAGATTCAATGATTTTTATTTTAAATAATAGAATTTACACGCTTGAACAATTTTGCATTCAGTTAAAGTTTGTTTTCGTAGACAGACATTTTTATTACAAAAATATTAGGTTTTTAACACTATTCATAATTTTTAACAATTTTAAGTTACTTTCGCGTAAGACATGGAATAATGAATATTTACAATTTTGAAAGAATTGAGGTGACGTTGGTATTCTCCCCTAGAAAATGGTATCTTCGAACAAACAAAATTTGATTTATATTTAATGATTTTTATTTTGAATAATAGAATTGACACGTTTAAACGATTTTGGATTCAGTTAAAGTTTTTTTATTAGACAGAAATTTTTATTACAAAATTATTAGTTTTCAAACAAGATGTATAATTTTTTTTTTTAATTTTAAGTTAGGTTCGTGTATGCGATGGGATATTGAATATTTACAATTATTCTGCGAATTGAAGTTAGGTTAGTGTTTTTGCCTCGAAAATGGTGTTGTTAAGCAAACAAAATTAGATTTAAATCCAGTGACTTTTATTTTAAATAAGACAATTTAAACACTTGAACAATTTTAGATTTAGTTCAAATTTTTTATTGGAGACAGACATTTTTACTCCAAAACTATTAGTTTACAATCAAAATTTATAATTTTTAAAAAAATTTTAAGTTTTATTCGCGTATGACATGGAATATTGAATATTTACAATTTCTTAACCAATTGAGATTACGTTCTGGTGTTTCATCAGAAAATGGTATTTTTAAACACAAATAATTAGATTTAAATTCAATGCTTTTTATTTTTAATAATAGAATTGACATGCTTGAACAAATTTGAACTTAATGAAAGTTTTTAGTCAGAGACGGACATTTTTATTACAAAATTATTAGTTTTTGAATAAGATTAATAGTTTTCTTAAACAATTTTAAGTTACTGGAGAAGAAGTTTCGATTGGAGAAGGCAAATGAGTCAAAAACTCACAATTTAGTTGCGACGTTTCGTTAGTATGGGTTCGCCAACCTCATCAGGCTACTTTATTAAAAAAGAACACCAAATTAATATCACTTACGTATACAGATGAATAATATAAGATTACACAGCACATTAAAAAAAATGTTTACCATTATTAATCACTAGTTAAAACATGGTTTATGTTTAACACGTCTAAAAGAAATAAATAAAAGTACAGAGCACATTTTGATGTAATTAAAGTGACGACGATGTAAAGTCAACTGAAGAGACAAAACCATGCGTCGATTTATATAGAATAATATAAACGTACATACATACATAAATTTCTAAATAATACTGATTTGATTTACTTCTATCTATTAGGGAGAATAATCATAAACTAAATTTCTGTAATAAAGGAAAGTATATTTGACTGAGGGCAAAAATATCTTCTTTTTTATTAATATTACTAGAATTGCTATTAATGTGGATCGTCTATGAGATAAGTCTTTTTATAGCTGGCTTCACGATCGATAATTTTTACATTAACCCAATCAAAAGAATGATTAAAATTATATTGGTGTTTATAAACAACCAACTCGGCTTTATTCCTATTCTTATGTTCATTTATTCGAGTTCTTAGAGATCTTTTTGTCTCACAATTTGACACAATCAGAAAATTTATAATATAAATTTGTTTCATCCCATTTTTCAGAAATATTCTTATCTAATTTTATTACAGAACTTAAACTTTTATTAATTATAGAAATCGTAGCAACATTATAACTATTTAATACTTTAGAAAATTTTGTAAAGTTACTGTAAAATGGAAGACAAATCTTAAGTTGATCTAAATGTGGACGAATCTGATTATTGTTTACAACTTTGTTGACAGAGTAATATTTAATTTTATTCATGCGGACTTTTATGTTTTTATTGATGAAAAAAATTGGATAATCATTGTTGATCAGTAATTATTTAACTATTTTTAAATTGATAAAGTGAACATTTTTTCCGATATTAATATTGCTCTGTCAACAAAATTGTACACAACATTTTTTTTCTGTTGGATAGGATGATTTGAACAAGAATGAATTAGTCTACCAGATGACATTGGATTTTGGAAATTGATGCACTTGTTTTGTTCTAATTCATAAGTGAATTGTAAACTTTTGTTGTAAGAGTTGTAAGCTTTTAAGACTAAATCAATATGTTTTTCTTTAATGAATACTATTATGTCGTCGACGTATCTATAGTATAAAAAAGGAATACAATAATAAATATTTTTCAAATTTCTTAAACATGTTGTTTCCAAATCATCCATTACAATGTTCGCAAATAACGGTGAAATTGGGGAGCCCATTGGCGTACCATCAATTTTTTTTATAAATATTATTATTAAAAATAAAAAGCGTGTTTTCAAAAAGGATTTCGTACAATTTATAATATCGTTGAATGGAATATTACATTGATTATGAATAAATTTAACTCTTTTTTCTAAACTTTCTAATACCAGGTTGCAAGGGATATTTGTGAATAACGAACTGACATCAAGAGAAAGAACATGATCATCATCTATATTTATATCTTTAAAATTTTCTTTTAATTCAAAACTGTGTTTCATTAGACAATAGTATTTTTAACACAAATAAATTACATTTAAATCCAATGCTTTTTATCTTAAATATTAGTATTTACATGCTTAAACGATTTTAAACTCAGTGAAAGTTTTTAGTCGGAGACAGACATTTTTATTACAAAATTATTAGTTTTTTGAACATGATACATCATTTTTAACCATCTTAAGTCAGGTTCGCGTTTGACATGAAATATTGAGTATTTACAATTTTTCACTAAGTGGGGTAACGTTGATGTGTTTCACCAGAAAATGGTATTTTTAATAACAAATAATTAGATTTAAATCCAATGATTTTTATTTTAAATGATAGATTTGACAAGCTTGAATAATTTTGGATTCAGCTAAAGTTTTTTTATTGAAGACAGACATTTTTATTAGAAAATTATTAGTTTTCAAATAAGATTTGTAATTTTTATTTAATTTAAGTTAGGTTCGTGTTTGACATGGAATATTGAATATTTACAATGTTTCAAAAAAATTAGGTTACGTTGATATTTCCCCTAGAAAATTGTATTTTTAAAGAAGCAAAAGTGGATTTAAATCTATTGATTTTTATTTTAAATATTTGAACTTACACGCTTGAACAATTTTGGATTCAGTTAAAGTTTTGAGTCAGAGACAGACATTTTGATTACAAGTCTGCTACATCGTGGTTGCATATGTACAATATTTACAAACATAACATAACTTACAATTTAATCGCTTCTCGTTACCTTATCGAAATTCGCCGTATCTTATTGTAACTACGCCTTATTCCATTGCAATTAATCTCAATTCTATCGCAAAACACGCCTTATTGTATCGCCAATACACATTAATACTATCACCAATATGCCTTAAATCTATCGCAAATGCATTTTACTCTGTCGCATGTATGCTTTTTGTTTCTTTCGTCGCTACCGTTTTGCTCTCTCACCTCTCTCGCTGTAACTCTAGCCATTTCTTTTTGTCTTTTTTATCTTTACGCTGGCCAACTCTTCTCTTATTCTCATATAGCAAATTTTACATTTTCTTATTTTCTAAATATAATTATTTTAACCCTTTCCCCCATTTTTCTCTTCTCTCCTTTCCCTCTTCTTCCTTTCCAACTCTCTCGACCATTTCACCACCTCCATTGTCCCCTTCTTATGCAGGATCTTTCCCATTGGCATGCTCCTCTTTTCTCTCTTATCACAATCTTCCAGCCAATGCCTTACTGTCCCTCTACCTCTCTCATATAGAACGCATTTTCTTTCTTCTTTGTACACCAGTATTTATTACACTCTTTTGTATTACCACATCTTACCCTCGCGATTGCTTTTTGTGATCCTCTCTCCCCTTGTCTCTCCGAATATTTTGCTAATCCCGCTACTTTTATCCATTTATTTTTCTCATTATATTTAGCTTCTCTTATTTTATTTTCTATTCATTGCTTAAAAACTTCTTTATGTCTTTCAATCAACTCTTGTTGTGTTTTCATTCGCCTTTCTTGCATTTCATTTACCCATTACTTTGACCAACCACACCTATAATCATCCATAATCATCCCCTCTTTCGTTTTATCTTTTCTTCAAGCACGCCATCACTATCATTCTTCCCTTGCTCTCCAAGATTCATTTTTCATATTTTCAAGCCCTGTTACCTGTTCTTACTTTGATTTGTTTCCTGTTAACGTTCTTCAGGACTATATATTATGGTGTCCATCTGTCCAATTATAGCGTCTATCTAATGTATTTTTCATGCAACTTTTTCACCTCCTCATATTCCTTCCATCCTCATAATTCAACTCCGTACATTAGAACACTCAGTACAGGCGCCTCAAACATTTTCATTCTTCTCTTGTAGTCTGCTTTTAATAAGTTTTCCCCTATGGCCCATACTTTCTTCGTGGCTACATCTGCTCTTTTAACTCTTTCTTTGACGTGATCCTTTACATTCAAATTTTTTTGAAATAAAAACCCTAGATATGTAAGCTCCTTGATTTCCTCCATACCTTCTCCTCTGCACTTTCAGACCATTCTTCCCTTCTTCCTACTATTCTTTCTCCCAAAAACCAAAACTTTAGACTTTGCTACATTTAAAACAAATTTCTTCGCTTCTAAATATTTCTCTAGTCTTTCCATCATTCTTACAATATTCCTTCATGTCCGCTATGAATACCGTAAAAAGAAGCGGACTCAGTGGACATCCCTGCCTTAATCCTACATTCGTCCAGAATTCTTCCGAGATCTTATTCCCCACCTTTACCTTATCTCTCGTTTCTATATAAATTTTCCTCACTCTCTCTATCAGACGTATGTTTATTCTTCTTTTCTCCATTACTTCCCACAAATTTTTCCTACCTACCGATGGGAACGATGCTTTTAAATCAACAAAAAAGGCACATACTTTTCCTCCTTTTTTCTCAAGTTCCTTTTGCACCACGTGTTGAAGAATAAAGATATTATCTATAGTACTTCTACCTTATCTAAAACCTGACTGATTCTCTGTTCGTGTTTTATCCGCTTCCACTTCTTTGTTTAGTCTCTCGTTTAACACCATTGCATATATCTTGTAAACTGTGTTCGATAATGCTATTCCCCTGCAGTTTTTTGTTTTTCCCTTTTCTCCTTTCTTAAGAATTGGCGTTATCAATCCTTCTCTCCACTCTTCTGGAAATCCTCCACCTTTCCATACTCGTTTTACTACCTCTTTTAACTTTCTTTTGGTTTCCCCGCTACTGTACATCCAGGCCTCGTTACCTAATCCGACACTGCCTCGTTCTTTGGCCTTCTTTAATCTTTTAATCTGCGCTTCTATCGCTTCATCTTGCAACTCCTTTTCATCTGCTAAATTACTTCTCGTCCAGCTGTCAGTCCTTTTTAACCCGTGCCTTGAAACATTTCTTTAAAATACATTCCCCATTAATCCATGCTAATTTAATTCCCTAATCCCCTTTGTTTCCTCCTCATTTTACTAATAAACTTCCATGCCTCTCCTTCTCTTTTAATTTGACGTATTTCGTCCCTTAACTCCTTTTAATTATTTTCCTGTTTCTGTTTACATAACTCTCCATACCACTTCCTGAAGGTGACGTAATTTTCCCTTTTCCTTTATCCTCTCCTCCAAAGTTCATACTCCTTTTTAACTTCTTTTTTCTTTTTCTTACATTTTTTAACCCACTAAATTTTTGTCCAATTTTTATCCTTTTCCGATCTATTCCTAAATTTCTTTGTAACTCTAGTCTTCTTCATCTTTTCTTTTAACTCATCCCATACCTCACTCAACACTCTCTTTTCAAACTCTAACTTTTCGGTTTTTCCTATATAATCCCTCTTTGTTTCTTCAGTTCACACTTCTTTCTCGAATAATTTTCTCGGTTTCTTTCTTAAGTCCTTCCTTATTCTGCTTTTCAGATAAACTCCTAATGGCTGGTGATCTGATTCTATCCTGTCTTCTACTTTCATTTGTGTTACAGACTATTATTATTATTTCTTTCGCTTCATTATCAAACTTTTCTATACTTTTTCTAACCTCTTTAATTCCTTTTCCATTATATATGGTCAGAATTCTATGCCATTTTCCTTTTATTTTAACCTTCCTTTCCTGTACGCCACTCGTGACTCCTTTCAAAACTCCCCTTTCTTCCAGATTGGTCTTGACTCCCGGCATAATTCCTCCAGTTGCTCTACCTTTTTCCTTTTCCCTAGTGGCCCCTTGTAATTTCCATCTATGGCTATTTGGAAATTTAATTTTTATAATTTCCCAGTCTTTTTCCTCTATCAAAGTTTCCGTTAATCCAAAGACATCGAACCTTACTACAAAATTCCAAAAATCTCTGTCCTTTTAATTCCCGCAACATTCCAAAAAATCAACCTAAACTCTGCCTCTATTATTTGTATCTCTTCCTTATTTTTGTTAATTCCCTTCTTTCCTTCATCTTTTTCTTTTCGTCTTCTATTCCTCACCTCATTTTCTTCTCTAGAAAATCTCGCTCATTCTTCTCTAAATTTTCTCTGTTCTCATTCCAAATGTACCATTCCCCTTCTACACACATTTTTATATCCTACTCTGTCTTCCCTTCTTTTGCAACTTCCCTTATTTTACGCTGAGTCTCCCTTTCTTTGGATGCATGATCATGATCAACATACACTCTTTTCTTACCTAATTTATATTTGTTTTTCATCACATCCTGCTTTGCTTCACATGATTTCATTTCCATTACCATCACTCATTTTTCAGTTACACCCTGTCTTCTGACTTTGTTCATCATTCCACTTAACTCCATATCTTTCTCGAGTACCTGCAACACCGCTGCCATTTCATTTTCTACTGTAGTTTGTAGACCTACAATTGTCAGGTTATTCCTTCTTTCACACCTCTCCCTTCTTTCTACCTCCCTTTCTACCCCATTCACTCTCTTTGCAATTCCTTCCAAATTTCCCCCTTGTGCCGCTTCAATTTTTCTCTCAATCGACTATACCTTGGTTCTTAACTCCTCCGCTTTCACCCTTTCATTTAAATTTTCCTGTTCCCATATTTTCTCATCTCTCTACC
The DNA here is from genome assembly GCF_010883055.1 of Belonocnema kinseyi. NCBI lineage: Eukaryota > Metazoa > Arthropoda > Insecta > Hymenoptera > Cynipidae > Belonocnema > Belonocnema kinseyi. The sequence continues at coordinate 138,223,148 of NC_046662.1, forward strand.
CTTCTCTTTTCCCCTTGTTTCATTTATTTTTCTAGTGCTTCAATTTTTTGTCGATTTATCTCTCTCTTTTCTCAACTTATTCGCTTCCTTCTCTAGGTTTCCTGTACTTCCCTTTAGCCCTGTTAACTCTTTTCCCTATATTTCCTCCCCCCCTTTGAACTCTTTCCTGGATACTCGTAATTCCCTGATTGTATTCAGAGTCTGTTTTTTAATGCTCTTCATTCTCTTTTGCCCTTCTTTTATCTCTCTTATTTCCCCACTCAAAGTGCTAATTTCCTTTATTAGCATTTCTAGCGCACACGCTCCCCCTCCTTGACTGTTTTGTCCCTCGCCTTTGTTTCCCATTCCTATTACGTCTATCGGCTCTGTTATCCCATCTTATTTCCTATTTCTTTCTTTATTTACTGGAAATCTCATCATTTTTTTGTTTTTCTTAAACGGCGTTGTACTTAAGAATTTCTCTAAACTTTCATTCCGATCCCTTTTTCTGTTGTTCAACGCCGATGTTGCCCCCTCTTTGTTACCAATACGATTTCGTTTTCTTCCTGAGGCATGAAAAACTTTAAATCTTTATCTTAATCATTAGCAAGTAACTCATTCAAATTCCCGCATTACTCTATCTCTGGCTTATCCTTCTAATTAACCATTCAATTCGTTACTTGCTCCACAGATGGCGATTCTATACTGATACTTTTCGAGGGTGTGATTTATTTTTTTTCTTTTGGAAATATTTTTCTTAAAATTTACCTATAATCTGCCTCCCCCATTCACTTTCCCTCTACTTATTTCCCTTTCTGCACCCTCCTCTACGCATTAACCCGCTTTTACTATCAAACTGAAATTTTTCAAAACTAACCTAACTTTCCCATTTTACCGATTTATACTCTTATTTTATATTATTGAACCCCACTTATTTATTACAGACACTTCCCCTTACCTTATTTCCACTTTTATACCTTTTATTTTCTCAAAAATGGCATTCACTCGTTAAACAATTAATTTGTTAAATATTCACAATTTTTCAACCAATTCAGTTTACGTTGTTCTGTCTCATCAGAAAATGGTATTTTTAATTTTAAAAAAATAGATTTAAATCGAATGATTTTTATTTTAGATAATAGGATTTTGGCTTCCGTTTCCAGCACCGATAGAGGAAAATACAATAATGGACGAAAGTTGATTTTGAGGTTAAGTTCGGTTGGGTGACATGCTGGGTTTCTTGAAAGTATGTAGGAGTTCGAAGGGTAAGAAGGGAGAAGGAGTTAAACAGGCACAAATAGTCAAAAACAAATCAGTGTAGGTTGACGAGTTTTTAGAAAAAATTTTAAAATTCTGGGGAGGATAGCGATAGCAAAGAGAGAGAAGATAGCGTAGTAGATGAGGCAAGCAGTGAGGAAAGTGCAGATGAAACGTTCACTACGCCTTTGCATCCCATACCAACGGCAGAATCAAGACGAGAAAAGGGGCATAGGCACGGGAGGCCCTCTAATCTGGAAAGGCTTGGATCGTAATCGGGAAGCGTGGGGTCGCGGGATTTGCTGCACAGGTGGCAACGGTCATCGAGCGCGGTTAGAAGCGAGAGCTGCTAATAATAAAATAAAAGAATTTAAAGAGGAGACTTGCGGAAGATTATATGAGACATGCGGAAAACTGATATGCAGAAACAAGGAGAAGAGGTAAAATACGAGGTAAGAAAAATGAGACAAAAGTGGGAAAAATGGGATCGATTATGGAAAGAAGACAAAGAAAAGGTGAGGAATCAATTGGAAAGTATAGAAAATAGGCAGAGAGAGAATGGGGGGGGGGGGTAAGGAAAGTGATATGAAACTGTTAGAAGGGAGAGCGAGCAAGCTAGAACTAAGGAATAAGTCTAAGGTGGGAGAGAAGGGAAGTACTGAAGAAGTGAGAGAGTGTGAGGTGGTCAAGCATGAGCAGAATGAAAAGTTGTGCTTGAGACTAATTGAGGTTGAAAGAAGAATGCAAGGGGAAGAGAGAGCGAAAAGGAAAAAGAACATAATAGTGAAGGATTTAAAAGTGGATAGTGAAGGGGCAGAGAAAGAGATTAGGAAGGTGATGAGAGACATTGGCGCACAAGTCAGTGTGGAAGTTACGGAGAAAAAGAAGTTTTAAAAGGAAGAAATTAAAGAATCGAAGAAGATCTAACATGGCGGGAAAGTAGAAAAAAGTGACTAATCGAGCGAAAGGCATTGACTGATCGAAGTTAAGGTAATAGGGTAAGAACTGGCAGAGATAGGATATGGGTCAACGGAGAGACATGGATTTGAGATGATGAAGTAGAAGAACTGAGGGAGCGTAGGAAACGGATAGTGAATGAAGGGGACAGACAGCATTAACCCGTCAGCGCCCCTGGGTGCCATATGGCATCGCTGCGAACGCAGACGCATAATTATTTTTATCGCTCGTGATTTTGAATTTCCCGCGGTGCGAC
>NC_046662.1:138225696-138245395 GCF_010883055.1 Belonocnema kinseyi
GACAAAACCTTGCACGTACTGTATCTATACTTAAGTGATCATTATACTTGAGTTTGAACGAAATCTGAGACAAAAAAAACCTTGGGCGCTGACGGGTTAAAAGGGGAATGCGAGAGACGCGGGGGTTTTAAAACGGCAAGAGAATCTGAATGAAAGGAATAAAGGAGATAAGCACAAAAAGAGCGACGTGCAAGTAGCATTTTGGAACGTGTCAGGACTAAAAAACAAGGACAAAGGATTTTGGGGAGAAGTGCAGAAAGGAAATGTGATAATGATGAGTGAGACGTGAGTGGATGAGAAAGAGAGGAAATACTTGAAAGGAATATTACCGAAAGCATATGAGTGGAAGATTCAAGGAGGAAGAAAGAAGCACATGAAAGGGAGAGGAATGGGTGGTATGATGCCAGGGGTAAGAAAAGAACTGGTGGCAGAGAAAGAAAAGAGAGCGTTTATAGAAGAAAAGGATGGAACAATGGTTTGAAGAATACAATTAGGAAAAGTTATTGTGGATGTAGTATGCGTGTACAGAAGAAGAGGAGAAGAGGGATTAATAGGGATTAATAGGAGTGGATTTGAATGCATGGACCGGGAAACAAGGGGGAGAAATATGGATTGAGAAAAGGAGGTGTTTATAAGAAAATCGAAACAAAAGGAAACGGATCGGGAGGGTTGGAGACCACTGGACATACTGCGAGAAGCGGGTTGGTTCATTTGTAACGGCAATACAAGAGGAGATGAAGAAGGTGAATATACGTACGCGGGTATAGGAGACACCGTAATATATTACATTCTGCCAGAAGCCAGGATAAGGAGGCTGATGGTTAGAATGGAACACACAACCAAAACGGAGTTTAGAAAAGGGGTAGGAACCAAAGATAACGTCTACGTGCTCAACTATCTAGTCAATAGGAACCTAGGGCGGAAGAAAGGGAAGATAGTAGCATTGTTTGTAGACCTTCAGGCAGGATTCGACTCAGTTAATAGGAGAATCTTATGGGCATCCACGAAAGAGAGAGGAGTAGACGAAGATTTAATAATGAGGATAAAAGAATTGTTTGTGGATACTAAGATAAGGGTGAAAATAGGAGATAAGAAAGGTGAGGAATTCTGGACAGGAAGGGGGCTCAGGCAAGGGTGTACTTTGAGTCCACTTCTGTTTAGTATCTTCTCGCAGATTTAGAGGAGAAGTTGAAGATGAAAGGAACAGGGAAAGGAGGGACAACATTAGGAACGGGCAAACTGTATTCACTAGCATATGCAGATGACGTAGTGTTATTAGCGGATGATGAAAGAGGATTGAATTTGTTGATGAGAGTGTTCGAAGAATATGTTTAAGAAAAGGGTTTACCAATAAATGTGAACAAGACCAAGATGATGTATTTCAGAAATAAAAGGCGTAGATTAGAGCACGAATGGAAGATAAATAGCGTGGTGGTAGAGTTGCTTGATGAGTTTTGCTCGTTAGGATATTGGTTCGAAACGAGAGGTGGAAGCGAGCTGCAGGTGACGAACACATTGGAATGCGCGAATAAAGTAATGGGGCTAGTATGAGGTATAGGAAAAAGAAGATTCAAGAATGAATGAAAGATGACAGTGCGGATGTTTGATGTATTGGTATGTTCCGTGTTAAGCTATGGTGTGGAAATCTGGGGATGGAAAGAACACAATATAATGGAAAGCTTGCATAAGAGATTCTTGAGATGGGTTCTGGGAGTGAGCTGGAGTTGCACAGTTTATATGCTGAGGAAAGAAATAGGAGAAGAAACATGGTGGTGAGGCAAGTGAAAAGAGCCTGGAACTTCGAAGAGAAACTCAGAAGGGAAGAGGGAAGCAAAATTGCACAATCGTGTGCTCGCGGGGTCATCGATAAAGAGAGGAGGGGTAACGTTGGGCGTTTAAAATGGGAGGAGGACAGATATGAAATGAGGCGCGAATGTGGTATAAATGAGAGGGGTACAAAGTGAGAGGAAATAGAGGGAGAGATGAAGGCAAGCCAGGTGAGGAAAGATAGGAAATAATCGAAGATTCAAGGTACAACAGCTATTATTGAATAGTTAGTGGCAGGGGGAGCCAGAGTACTTGAAAAAGATTAAAAAGAAGAACAAATGGAATAGAGTAGTGCGATTCAGAAAGGGAGAGGGTATACGAGCATGCAGGTATTGGATGAATGAAGAAGAGAATGTTTGTAGAGTATGTAGGTATAAGCAGGAAGCATGGTTGCATGTGTTAGAGATGTTCACAGGTGTCGAAGGGGAAGGGGAGAGTACAGAAGTGAGACTTAAATGGACTCTAAATGAAAATCGTCAGGGGGAGGAATGGATGAAGAAGCTAGAAGATCTGAGAGAGAGCTGGTTGCACAGGATAGTAAAAAAAAAAAAAAAAAATGACTCCGAAAGAAGGAGAGTTACGAAGTAGTGTTGCGAACTGGAGTCAACATTTGAAATTGATAATGTTAAGACGGTATGAAGCGAAAAGTTCGTAAGATAGTATGAGGCTTGTTTGTAAGAATACTTATAATGGTTACGTAAAGACTCTTAAACCCATGACAGGGAGAGAGTATAAACAAATAAAGAGAGATAATAGAATTTACACGCATAAACAATTTTCGATTCAGTGAAAGTATTTAATCTGAGTCAGACATTTTCATTACAAAATTATAAGTTTTTTAAACAAGATCTATCATTTTTAACAATTTTAAGTCAGGTTCGCGTTTGACATGGAATATAGAATGTTTACAATTTTTGCACTAATTGCGGTTACGTTGTTGTGTTTCACCAGAAAATGGTATTTTTAATAAAAAATAATTCGATTTAAATCCAATTATTTTCATTTTTAATAATAGAATTTACACGCTTAAATAATTTTGGATTCAGTTAAAGTTTTTTATTGTCGACAGACATTTTTATTACAAAGTTATTAGTTTTCAAACAAGAATCATAATTTTTTAAATTTTAATGGCATATGATACTTAAAAAATTGACGATTTTACCAGTTTTAGGTTCCCCCGGCTTTTTTACTAGAATAATAAATATTTTGTCTTAAAAATTTGGGAAAGGATAGCGAACATGCTAACGGACGTCCCCTGACACTTTTTTGGAGGTTTAATTCAAAAAAGTTTAAATTTAGCAACATGTGATTAATTTGCATACGGCTTAGGAATTAGTATTTATTTTTTCAGTGTTAGAGTTCCACCGTTTTTTCCTAAGATAAGAAATATTTTTTCTTCAAAATCTGGGAAATAATAACGAACATGCTAACGGACGTCCCCCCACACTTTTTTTTTTGTTTTAAAACAATTTTGATATTCCTAACAAAGTTTGTGTATATTTCGAGGGGGAACTGTTCCCGATTGACCGCACGACAAAGTATCACATGCCCTTAAGTTAGGTTCCTGTTTGACATGGCATATTGAATACTTAAGATTTTTCAACAAATTGAGGTTACGTTGGTGATTTCCCCTAAAAATGGAATTTTAAAACAAACGAAATTAGATTTAAACCCAGTGATTTTTATTTTAAATAATATAATTTACACGCTGGAACAATTTGGGATACAGTTAAAGTTTTTCATTGTAGACAGACATTTTCATTACAAAGTTATTAGTTTTCAAACAAGAATCATAATTTTTTTAATTTTAAGGACATGAGATACTTTAAAAATTGACGATTTTACCAGGTTTAGGTTCCCTTGGCTTTTTTTCTAGAATAATAAATATTCTGTCTTAAAAATTTGGGAAATGATAGCGAACATGCTAACGGACGTCCCCTGACACTTTTTTGAAGGGTTAATTCAAAAAAGTTTTAATTTAGCAACATGTAATTAATTTGCATACCGCTTAGGAATTAGTATCTATTTTTTCAGTGTTTGATTCCCACGGTTTTTTTCCTAAGATAAGAAATATTTTGTCTTCAAAATCTGGGAAATAATAGCGAACATGCTAACGGACGTCCACACACACTTTTTTTTGTTTTAAGACAATTTTGATATTCCTAACAAAGTTTGTTTATTTCGAGGGGGAATTGTTCCCGATTGACCGCACGACGAAGTATCACATGCCCTTAAGTTAGGTTCGTGTTTGACATGGCATATTGAATACTTGAGATTTTTCAACAAATTGAGGTTACATTGGTGATTTCCCCTAAAAAATGGAATTTTAAAACAAACGAAATTAGATTGAAACCAAGTGATATATAATATAATTTACATGCTAGAACAATCTGGGATTCAGTTCAAGTTCTTTATTGTAGATAGACATTTTTATTACAAAATTATTCGTTTTCAAACAAGATTTATAAATTTTTAACAATTTTAAATTACATTCGCGTTTCGCGTGGAATATTCAATATTTACCATTTTTTAACAAATCGAGGCTACTTTGTTTTTTTCCACTGGAAAACGGTATTTTTAAACAAATAAAATTATAGTTAAATCCAATGATTTTCATTTTAAATAATTGAATTTAGACGCTGGAACAATTTTGGATTCAGTTTAAGTTATTAGTGGAGACAGACATTTTTATTACAAAATTATAAGTTTTCAAACGAGATTTATAATTTTTTTTTAAATTTTCATTTAGGTTTGCGTTACGACATGAAATATTGAATATTTAACATTTTTCAACAAATTGACGTCACGTTGCTGATTTCCCCTAGAAAATGAAATTTTTAACCAAACACAATTAGATTAAAACCCAATGATTTTGATTTTAAATAATAGAATTTACACGCTGGATTTACTCGTTTTTTATTGGAGACATACATTTTTATTATAAAATGATTTGTTTGTTAAACAAGATCTATAATTTTTTAATAATCTTAAGTTACGTTCGCGTTTTCCCCTAGAAAACGGTATTTTTAAACAAACAAAATTAGAATTAAGTCGAATTTTTTTATTTTAAATAATAGAATGTGCACTCTGGAACAATTTTGGATTCAGTTAAAGTTTTTTATTGGACAGATATTCGTCTTCTTTTGGGCTTAGATTTTAAGCAAAATAAAATTCGAGAAAGTTTAAAAAAATGTAAATTAAACAAGGCTCCGGGGGAGGACGGTATCAGCAATGAATTTTATAAGTATCTCCCAGAGAATTGGCTCCTATACTTGGAGGGCTTGTTTGGTAGGATCTCGGGGGAAGAAGAAGTCCCATCTAAATGGGCAAAAATTTATCTTATCATGATACACAAAAAGGCCTCAAGACAGAGCCCTCGAATTATAGAGAAATTGCCCTTTTTAACTGTGTAACTAAGATTTTCACGCAGGTTTTACCATCCAGGATCTGTAGGTGGGCTGAGAGTACAGACGCTCTTCCAGAGAACCAGGCTGGTTTCAGAAGTGGAAGAAGCTGCTTGGACCACATTCTCACCCTATCTTCTATTATCCAAATACGTCTGTCCGAACCAGGGGGCAAACTTTTTTCATTTCTCGTTGACTTCAAAAGGGCCTTCCTCTCTATTAACCATTGTCACATCTGAAAAAACTCCTGAAGAGGGGCGTCAGCGCTAAAATGTTAAAAATTGTCTGTAACCTATATCAGAAAGCTACTGTTTCTATACGTTCAACTGAATGTTTCACCACCCCGGTGGAGGCAACCTTAGATCTCCTTCAGGGTGAAAGTTTAAGTCCGATAATATTTGCCTTATTCCTCAGTAATCTTTAGGAATATAAATTAGGAACATAAATATAATTGCTCAATACTGCGAAGAAAATTTTCTTTACATCAATGAAAGTAAATCTAAAATTTTTATTTTTCATAAGGGCAACATCCGGAAATATTATAGCTTCCATTATAAGGGCGGACCTCTGGAGATCGTGCAGACGCATGATGATCTTGGCACCACTTTCTCTAGCTCAGGGAGATTTGCTGAAGCGAGTGAAAGAAGGATAAGTGCTTCAAATGTAGCTATGGGTACGGTCCTCAGGTTTCTCTTCTCATCGAAGTGCGACTCTTAGGACACTAAGAGAGTGCTGTTTCGCAGCATGTGTCTTAGCGTCCTTTTCTTTGCTATTGCAGTCTGGCGTTTACGGTATCATGAGATTGTTGAGAAAATTCTCAAGGATTTTTTTAAGAGAATACTGGCTCTTTCTTTTTACACCCCTAATTATGCGGTCACGATTGAAACAGGCTCTAGGAAACTTTCATATAATATCTTAAAGCAGGCTTTGAATTGGTTGAAAAGAGTCTTCGACATAAGAGAGGAGAGACTTCCTAAAACGTGTCTAGAACGATTGATTCGCTTATCTGCCGAGAAAGATGCAAAACCCGAATATAATTGGTTTCTCCAATTAAAGTACTTTTTTGACCAGTGCGAGTTGGGAAGTATGTGGTCTTCATTGGATGCCAATTCTCTAAAGACAAACATGGATCGTATACTTAACACTTACAGAAATCACTTCCTAAATTCTGATCTTGCCAGATTGGAATCCTCCGAGAATTTGCAAGTTTATTCTTACTTCCCTTTGACTTTTCTAGAAAACTCTTAATTGAAAATAAGAATTCCCTTGATCTTTACAAGACTAATGGCTCAGCTTAGGCTTTTGGGAACCCAAAGAGGAAAAGTCTACTTAAAATGACTTAAGATATGACTTCGTAGCAGGTGAAGTTTGTTCAATATGTAATCTTAATCACGTAGAAGATCTGTATCATTTACTGGCACAATTTCCTGGCCACAACGATTGCAGACCTCCGTTTATAAGAAACACTGCAGATCCGAATGTAACTAGGCAAAATTGGCTTTGGATTTTCAATACCACCTCTGCCTTTGAAATGCGTAATTTATTTAAACTAGTCCAAGCCATTTTGCGCATCCGCACCTTTATACTTGAGACTTCAATAGGCAACATAATTAACTTTAATTATTGTTCTTTTATTGTAGAATAGTTTCTAGCTTTAAACAACCCATTTGTACACGTCAATGACCTAATGACATGGAATATTGAATATTTACAATTTTTTAGCAAATTTAGGTTACGCTGGTGTTTCCCCCTAGAAAATTGTATTTTTAAACAAACAAAATTAGTTATAAATCCAATGATTTTTATTTTAAATAGTAGAATTTACGCGATCAAACAATTTTAAATTCAGGGGAAGTATTTAATCCGAGTCAGACATTTTTCTTACAAAATTATTAGTTTTTTAATCAAGATCTATAATTTTTAACAATTTCAAGTTAGGTTCGCATTTCACATGGAATATTTAATATTTACAATTTTTTAGCAAATTTACGTTACGTTGTTGTGTTTCATCAGAAAATGGCATTTTTAATAAAAACTAACTAGATTTAAATCCAATCATTTTTATTTTATATAATAGAATTTACACGATTAAACAATTTTAAATTCATTGAAAGTTTTTAATAGGAGACAGAGATTTTTATTACAAAATTATTAGTTTTTTAAACAAGATCTATAATTTTTAACAATTTTAAGTTAGTTTCGCGTTTCACATGGAATATTGAATATTTACAATTAAAAAAAAAAATTGAGGTTACGCTGTAGTGTTTCATCAGAAAATGGTATTTTTAATGAAATGTTAGGTTCGAATTTGACGATTGCAAATTCCAAATAAATAATGCACCTAACGAGTCTACCACCCATCTGCATAGCAATACGATACATGGGCTAATCTAGCTAATAAAAAAGGGTATACTTAAGCTAGTCATTAGGCATTATAAAATTAATCATAGTCGACATGCGGTGACGCGAGTATGTGTGAGGCGCACGGTGTCGACTCCGACACTCGATTACTCACTAGACGCTAAGTTATTTGAGGCGCAAGTGAGTACACACACACAATCGCAATTCCCACACCACTATCATTAAGCCACATAATGTACGGCGAAAGGAAAAATGAAGAATCAGAAAAAATGTCTTGTTTTTAAATATAAAAAGAAAAAAGTATCAAACGAAAAAGAGGAGAACGAAAGAAAATAACGCGATACAAGAATAAAAATTTGAATTGGAAATTTAAAATAAAATTTTTCGCAATCCCACTTATTTGAGAAGTTTTAGCAGCAACACTGACATTCAACATTAATATTCCTCTAATAGAGACTATAGGAAGTAATCAACATTGGAATTTAGACAACGCAATGAAACTTCCAATTTCTCAATTCCTATTATTCTTTAAATACATATATCAGTGGTTGCGAAAAATACAAATTCAGTAACTTTTATAAATGAGTGGGAATGGAAATGCCGGATCAGCAAATTGTTGGAAGCAGTGTCACGGAGGAACACCTAATGAGCGTGGGAAATGCAAGTTTGCAAAATGTGACCAAAAGCTCGCCCACAGGTGTTCTTCGGCCGAAAGCAGTGCCTTCCCCCACTGACCGGTCTAGAGTGAACAATAGCAATTCCAAATCAATCATATTCATTTTAAAGTCTACCGTTTAAACGATACCACTGAGAATCCGTCGGAAATTCGCTTTTGGATTTTTTACAACTAGTCTGGCTCGATTTTGTCGTCGCGGTCCGACGTAAAATAATAGTTTAAGATCGTAAAGCGTATTCCGATATTGCTAGACAATAGAGATCGAGAGTCAGTTAACTTCACGGTAAGTTAGGGTATTTTGGAACTTTGATTCCTAAGTACTTTTTTCTTTTCTGACTTTAAAAACAAAAATTGAAAAAGATTCCATAGTAACAGGAGCGTAACCCTGTAGTAGAGTAATATTCAAAACTCGCGGTTTTATTTTTTGTTTCGTTTTATTCGGGGATATTACTTGAAAATTCTAAAAAAAGTGAATAAACGAAAGGTAACTTAAAATTTACGCCTCTCCTCTTAGAGTAGTTTCTTTAGTGAGAACCAAGTGACCAACGAAAAGTCCGTTGTCGTGTAATCAAATCAAGGGGTAATGTAAAGTATCGACCATATATACCCATAACACTACACGCACACTCACCAGCATACACTTTTTATTTTGCCACGAAAAACAATACGATCTCTACAGCAATTAGAAAAGTCCTGAAAGAATAGGGCGGAGGACTGGCCCATAAATTATCAATACTTACGTACAAGTATTATTAACTCATCCAAAAAATAGATTAATTAAGTAAATTCCCTCGAATTTATCTAATAAATAATTTCTCAGATGTAACAAATAATTGGTGGCAGCGGTTGAATTAGTTCTCACTAATTGTTGTATAATTGTATTGTTGTTCGATTTTAGAGTAACAAGAAAATTTAAAGAATTGTCCTTCTACAATGAAATTTGAAGTTGTATACAGGACTTTAATGGGCCACTTACAGCTTCGATGGTAATCGTTTCTAAAAAAATATTTAGAAACAATTACCTCATTGTTTAAAAATAATGTTTAGTTTCCTTGATGCAAATTTTCCAAATTAGATACTAGTACAAGTTATTCTATTGGAAGAGTTAATAATATGATATTTTAAAGACTAGAACAATTTCAACTTTGACAACAGGCCTTGCAATTGGGCAATAGGCCGAAATCGAAAATGAAATAACCAAAATTATTTGGAATCCGTATTTATTAAAGCTTAGTGACCACTATGCTATTAAAATACACGGTACAGACTATGTTGTTAATCTTTTCTGAAAATGCCTAACCAAAGAAGGGCCCGTAGATCTAAGCATCGTGGAGGTAAAAAGGTGACGGCTAGGCACGAACGCGCTATTGCCTGCGCACACGCGAACGCAGTGCATGAAATCATAATGATACCCGCAACAAGCGGAAATCCGATTCCAACCTTTCCGCTTAAGGAAAATCCAGAACAAACTTTCGAAGAATTTCTATAAGGAATGGAAAGATTGATAGATTCAGTTTAATTTTTGATTAAAATAAATTTATTAAAGTGTTGTACACAACTTTGAACAAGTATTCAATAGCCAAGTCTGAAAATAGAGTCAGAGTTTTATGAAAAGTATTTATAGAGCGAATTCCCACATGAAAAACAAAATTTGCCCCATGTATTGCCCCATTTAATACAATTGGTAACAAAATTGTGATTTTTCTCAAAATGTTGTACTCAGTAGTAGGATATTGGATTGGTTTTTTTTATCTAGGTCAGCACCTTCAAAATCAGTGATATTTAATTGGTACCTACAGAAGTTTAATTTTAAATACTAAAAATGGTACCCTCTCTGCTAAGTATATAAGTTAGGTTAAATAATAACCAAACATGATTTACCTGTTTTTTATTTAGAAAAATAAATTAACTCAGAAATAATTGTTTGGTTATTATAACCTATCATTATTGACTAAATCAACCCTTAAATGGAGGAAGATTCTGAATTTAAATGAAAAATAAGATGAGGTCAATAGATAACGAAAGGAAACTGGACTGATTTTATTTTACAAATAAAACTAGAGAATATTTCTTTAGCTATTTATAACCATTCAAAAAAAACTCGACTTGATATGCAGGGGGTCTAGACAAGCCTAGCGGCCAGTCGAAACCTCCCCTAAGGTTCAGGTAGCAAGCCTTTGAACCAGCGCATAAGTGTTTTGAAGTATTTTTTTTTATTTTTAAATTTCATAGAAAAAGAAATTAACTAAGTGATTAATCACTGTGAGGGTGCTCGTAATAGAACACCTAGCTTGAGTGTACGGATTCTCCTTACAGTAGTATAAAACATTTAGGTAGAACTTTCGTGCAAGTAAAGAAAAAAAAACACAAGTAAAAACAACTGACAAAATGGGTAACGGGGAAGATGACGCTATACGGAATAACCGAAATTCGGGACAGTAAATCAACCTAACACGCGGACCAACAGAAGAAAGTCAGACCAAGCCTCGAACGCGGATAACGTTGCAATCCGCCTGTCGCAATCCTATGCTGACACATTATGCATCCAGCAGTCAGCTTGTCATATTCCTGCCTACGATGGCGCAAAAGCAGCCTTAGAATCGGCTTACGGGCACGAAATAGATACCGCTACTCTAGTGCCGACTAATCAAGCCGCGATAAAATCATTTACGAGAAGGTTACCGAAAGATCTCTCCTCCCATGTAGATGCTTAAGACTCCACTACATTGGAAGAAGCATTCCGTTATGCGAAACACGCAGATGAAAGAAGACACTATAACGAGTCTCAAACTAACCTCTTAAAAAAAGATTAGCCCTTTCAGTGGAAGTACGAAGAAAAGGACAGTTTCCAAGGGCTAAGAGAAAGACTATGTACAGAACACATTTTAATATACCCGGATTTTTAAAAAGTCTTTAGACTCACTACTGATGCCTCCGAAGTCGCAGTCGGAGCAGTTTTAACACAAGACAGGGGTGGTGTAGGCCTACCGATTTCCTATTTTTCTAGAGTTTTCCATGGCAATGAAGTAAAGCACACGAAAACTGAAAAGGAATGTTTAGCTGTAGTCTACGCCCTAGAGAATTTTCGTCCTTTTCTATATGGCCGCAAGTTCATTCTATCCTGTGATCACGAGCCCTTGAGATGGATCCATGCGGCCACGTCACCAACAGGTCGGATACGGAAATGGTTGTGGAGAATTGAGGACTACAACTATGAGTTCGAGTGTAAACCAGTGGTACCACCACATGTTAGATCTCTAGGAATCAAGTCCTTTCCACTGTGCACCAAGAAAAGAGTCGCAAAACAAGTAGCTAGAGAAGGAATAAAAAAAGACTGCCTACGCGTAAAATTAGGATCTTGTCCGCCCCCCCCCCCCCCCCCCCCCCCCCCCCAGTAAAGATCTACCGAAGATATCAGGTTGCGACTCAAAGGTTCAACAAACGGCCCAACAGTTTCCACTATGCCAAAACAGACTAGTTTGAGTCATAGTTCCGTAGTCAGCCGGCTTAGTTCTGGGAAAGCTGATGTTTTCCCGAGCCCTAAGCTGCACGAAGACGCTGAAAATAAACATGGGATGAGTGAAACCGAAACGACAGCTTTTCAGTATGCAACCCAGCCTGATTATCCCCCTACCGTAAATAAGTATAAAACCCGCGATCCACTTCCAGTGGAAAAGAACCTAAAAGGGAGTGATTCCCCAGGAACCATTCTCCCTAGGAACAGGTATCATCCATCGGTCCAGAAGAAGTTATAGAATAGGTAAGTCCTCCTGCCGGTACCAGCGAATCAGAAACCAAAGACGAAATAAGGACATCATTTGCTAGAAACCTAACTGAAGAACTACAGAAGTCATTCGAAAGATTTGATAACTGCTTACGAGAACGTTCTTTCGAATGGGACACTGGATACATGGAATTAGCCGAGGATAACAAACACTCTGCTACGCTTGATGAATCTAATGACGAACGCCCAATATTTGAGCCTGACTCGGAACCGAAGATAGATCGAGTGGTTAGAGAGTTACAGGAAATTTCTTTACTTATTGACCAGGGAGAGGGAGGAAAAGCCAGTACGAAAACAGTAACAGATCAAGCAATGGGTACGACTATTACAGGGAACCAGGATTTCATTGAGACCCCAGGGAAAAGTTCTCTAGAGGTTAGCGAAATAAGGAAGAGGGAGATACCCCCATTACTGAGTTTTCAGAGTGATTTCTAATACCAATCTTGGCTGGTGTAACACTTTTTACATCAGGGCAAACGATCTTCTCCAAATACTTTTTAGAAAAACCTCCTGTTTTGCATAAGCAAAAGTAACAATCAGTATCATGATCGTTGGGCTCACGCCAAACAGGTGGTTGAATAACAATCTGCGTCTTGGTACTTTCATCTTTCCAATTTGACAAATTTAATCTACAAGCATGACAGATTGAGGTTGGTACCCACGGTTTATCCAAATTTTTTATTGAAGTCTCATAACAGTTGAAGTATGACGTTTTTATCGAATCATTAATTGATCGACGGTATTTCTCCGTTTCATACTTTCCACAAACGTGACAAAACGTATGAACTTTCTTAGCGCAAGGAGTTCTTGAACTCATTTTTTTTCTTATAATGAACAGTAACGTGGAAATTCTAAAACTCACTATATACAAAAATCACGATCGACACGAAATGTAACCGCTAGACTGATTTCAAATACAAAAAGAATTTAATTACCTACGCATCCAACCGTTAGACCGCCACTCAAAAGTGATCTCTAACACGAAAAGACTTGTAGCAGAGAACGAATTTCATGACCTACGCATAACACGTCATAAAAGCGTCGCCAGCTCAGTGAGTCAGCTAGGGATCGAAGACTGTCTGCGCCGTAGAACGGCGTGCACATACAGCGAATGTGAACATTAGAGTGCACACAGAGTGCGCAGTACCATTCCGCGCAGTCCGTCTTCTTTTATTTTATCAATGTGCGAAGTTTGGTTCCAAACAACTGCACGCTTTTTTGTTGGTGTTTTGTGCGGGATCCTTTGTTCTTTTTCAAAGCCCTAAATTGTGGCCGCCATATTGGATTTTCTAGGGGTTATAACAAAAAACTGACACCGGCAATAGAAAGGGCACCCTCGAAAACCCCTGAGATAATATTTTGAACAAAAAATATCGTACCGTCAGCAATAGAGAATGCGTTGTATAAATTTGAACATCTCAGCGTTAATGCGTTAAAACGCTAAAATAACAAATTTCAAATTACAATATTTTGGTGAAAAATAAAGATATCCTAATAAATCCAAGTAGGTTTTAAAGGGGAAGATTAGTACTTTCAAATTCCATATTAGCTTTTGTGGTAGACATTTTTCTTGTTCGGTTACGTAACCTCAAAAACAGCTGAAAAGCCTGTTTTTTACACTTTTGGGTTAGGATATCTTGAAAACCTGACGTACAGGAGCAATTTTGAGCTCGGATTTGGATTGAGCGCATTAAAATCCTTTGGAAATGTTAGATCTGGTCCCTGGCTTTAAAATTTGTCGGCCTGTGTTATTAACTAATTTATAAGTAATAATATGAATAATTACACCTAATTATTTTAATCCATATCATTTTTATTAATTATTATTATTATTATTATTATTATTATTATGTTTTCCTATTTTCGAAATACTTTTTGAAATAATTGAATTTAAAAATTCTGTAATTCAGACTAAAATATTTCCATTGTGACGCTTTCAATGAGAAATTATATAATTTCAAATCATCTATAAAAAATTTGTGCATTTTTCAAACTTGCTATACAATCTTCGTAATTTTGTGTACATCGTTCCAACAGCCTTAAGTAAAAGATTATACACTTATTTTAAAAAATCAGTTGTAAGCAGAGATACTTAAACATTTTTTCTGTGTCACACGAAATAGATTGATCCATAAAACAATGTAAACTAATAACAATTATTGCCTTGTTTAGAACTAAATCACTCGCATTTCTTAAACAGAAATGTTAACTAAGTTATAAAAACTGGATTTTGATAATGGACACCCTGGCGGACCGAAGGACCCGAAAGGAGCCTCTACAAAGTATCTGCAAAGACCCCATTGTGTCCCTATTCGATTCCTTTTTTAAAAAATCAAAAAAAAACAGCAAAATCAACTTTTAAACTGTTGGAATTCGGATTCTAGGTTAAATTTTCTAAATTAAATTCTAAATTAAATGTCATTCATTTCTGCAGAAGGTGATTTCAAGCACATCCATAATAGCTCAAGTAGTATGTTGCGCGCGAAGTTTAAAAATAAAATTCTCTCTCACTTGCAACGCAGCAATGTTGTCTGAGGTTTCCACTGCATGGCGCTAGCATCCAGACAAAATTCTTAAAGTTACCGACGGAACGCATATGAACTACTACTAAAAGAAAATGCACTTGAAGGCGCCTTCGGCCCATGTAAGTGACAGGTATTGTATTTTTTAAAGTTTATAATGCTGCAAGAAAAAGTATTGCGATTACTATGTGAGTTTGTAATGCAAATTTTAACGTAGAATCCGAATTTTAACAATTTAAAAGTTGATTTTGCTTTTTTTTGTTTTTTTAAAAGGAACCGAATGGGGACCCAAATGGGTCTTTACGAATACTTTGTAGAGGCCTTATTCGGTTCCATCGGTCCGCCAGGGCAAAGTAAGAAGAAATAAGGAGAAATATAAAAAGTAAATTCTTTGACAAATCAATTATCCCTCGACGTTTCTTTAACTGCGTTAAGATAACTTACTATATATTAAAGTCAAGACAGCGTGATGTACTTGATATTGAAAGGTCCAAAACAAGAAAATTTTTTACATAAAACTTCTGTACGCGCACATGCTCCCCGACAAAAGATTTTGATTTTAGACTTCAAATCCTCTCAGACCTACTTTGATATCCAAGAAGAAAATTTCATTTGGACAAACTTTGGGTTAAAAGTATATCAAGGCAATCGTGGATAATTTTCGAACGGCGATTCGCAACTCGCATTTTGACCTGGGATAACCCAGGGATAACCAGCGGGTTACCCCTGGCTTGCTTGTTCTCGCCTGGGATTATATCTTAGAAGGCTGACGTACCTGCGAAATTTAAACTGGACATTGTAAACTGAAATCGTAAATTTCATTTCCCGGATTCCCCGCAATAAAATTAAGCTGTTGTTCCTTCTGGCTCCACTTTAGAAATTTCCCATGGAGTATATGACACTCAAATTCGAAGATTACAAAAAATATTTGATGAAAATGGAAATGTTTGGTCGTTTTAGGTTGTATATTCAAGTACATTTAGATTATTAGAAACTTTTAAGTGTTTTTTTTTTAAATTTTTCAGGATTTATTCAGAATTAAGAATTTTTAAAGTCTGAAGATAATGAAAAAATTTTCTTGAGGTTTCAGTTGAAATTTTCAATTACATTTTTGTTGTAAAAATTTGGAATGATTCCAAAAATTGTTTAACAAAATATATATTTTTGAAGAACTTTAAATCAGATTTTCACGGTTTTAAATGATTTTTTAAAGTTTTGAGATAATAACAAAATATGCTGAAGATTCCCGTGAAAAATGTTAATGAAATAAATGAAAATGAAATAAATAACAATTAAGAAATTATTAAATTTTGACACTATAAAATAAAAAGAATTTAACTTCTAGTTTAAAAAGTGTTGATTAAAAAAAATCGTAATCTGTGAAGCTTTAATGCTTATCACTAAAATTGCTTAAAATGATATGATAAAAAAACTATTTAAATTTGTTGATTCATTCTTCAAATTAGAGTATTGAAAATTATAGCGTGGTTTTTTTGTTTTAATCTTCGGTCTGTACAATTTATGAGAGTTAGAATTTTTTTATTTCGTAGTTTACGGATATTTATTTTAAAATTGGAAAATTAGGTGTATATTTAAAAATATTTTCAAAACTGTCAGGAAATAATCTGGATGATTTTGACGCAGTATTTTAATTTTGTAGGATTCATTGAAAGTTTTGGGTAAAGCTAGAATGATATAAAAAATTGTTTAGAAGTTTCAAAAGAATTTCAAAAATAATAAAAAATTTAAGAAGATTCCATAAAATTGTTTAAAACATTTAGGTTTTTAAAGATTTTGAAATAAAATTGTTCAAATAAGTATGATTGTTAACTTGATTTAATTATAACCTCATTCGAATTTGAAGTGGAAAATATTAGAAAAAAATCCGACTTTCTGATTTTATTTTGAGTGAATATTATTATAAATAATAACTTTTTAACAGTTGTGTTGTGTAACGTCTGGGTAAATATTAAATGTACGTCACTGACCGAATTATCCTTAATAAATCCTCGTTTTTTGTTCGACGTTCATCGGAGCAGACAACGTTAATTGATTGCTCAGATTTTGCCGAAACAGGGTGTTGAGGTAAACTGAGAAAAAGAGGTTTAGTAATTTAATAGATAGAATATAAATTGAATGAATTACATATTTATTTATCTTTTTGAATTACATGAGTTTAGTTGTTGCATTGGGAGGCAGAGAGAGAGAGAGAGAGAGAGTCCAATTACTCCATTGAAAAGGGGAGCTTAAAAGGAAAATTAGGATTTGAATCATTTAGTTTTAAAGTAAACATAAAGGGGTGGACAATTAATGAATTTTCCTTAACTCACCGATTTTTGTTCAAGTTTCAAGATCTATTGCTGAGGGGAGTTAGAGGTGTTCAGCTTTTCCTTAGTTTCTCCAACGATTCCTTGGATTAAGTTGCTTGACAAACCCGTTGCTCAATCAACTTGTGGGAGGTATGAATGGGAAGCCTCGCCAGCAATTACTTGGATTTTGGTCGTTGACCTACCGGTTGCTTATCAAAGTTTCCTTGGTCGGTCTCACTGAGCGGGAAGTCTCGCCAGAGAATTGGCAAGAATGGATGCGGTGTTTCCTTCTTGCACCGAAGGAAGGTGTCAGAATATCTTCGTAAATTTAGAAGGATTCACTTGATGGAATAAGGGACCACTGAACAAAACCAAAGTCACGTAATTCAAATGGCACAAATTACCGACACGAAACTACACGAGGTATAAATATTCTAAGGAAATTCTTCCTTTATACTGAATTAACAAAGACAGACTGGATAACGACAGGATTACAACAAGACAAAATTTTTATTAAAGATAGGGTTACGAATGACAGAAAAATTAGGCAGTGCCTACGGCGGATGAACGGAACAGACTGACTGAGTGGCGATTTTTAGGGGTTTATATAGTAAAAAGCCACCCTTCACATTAACTTTTATTTGAGTGAGGCACGATTTACATTGGGCATAGTTATTGATGGGAGTATTTTTGGGAAAGGTGACCGGACATCACAGTTGGTTAACTTGATTAAATTATTACCAATGAATGCCTTTTGTAACTATTTTCAACTATTTTATAGAAAATTGAAATACTTTGAGAAAACCTTATCCTTTGATGAAAAATGCAAATAACTGTTTGCTTGAAGATTCCAGGTGAATTTTCAAGCAAGCAGTTATTTGCACTTTTCTTGTTTAAAATATCAACTATTACATTTTTTGTTGAGAACTCATATTTTTCCATTAAAATTCAACTCCTTCTTTGAAAATTGAACTACTTCGTTGATTAATAAAAAACATTAATATTTCACCCCACTCAATTGTCTAACGTTATTATTAAATGACATGGTGGCGGGGGCGGGTGACAATGATACGGATCCTAAAAAGAGGATTTTTTAGTTAAAGTAGTAAATTATCATCCTAAAACAAAAGGAATTTTCATGTGAAAAAGAAAAAATTTCAACTTTATAGGATAGATAAATTTGCAATTAAAAATTTAATTTCCAATTGGAAACAAAATTTCAACTAAAAAGTAATTTTTCACGAAAAAAAAAAGAATTTTTAATCAAACAAATGGTTTAATTTGTAATTAAAAAGACGATTTTTCAAGAAAATACATGAATTGCTGCTAAAATTTCTAAAAATAATATGTGTTTGTTAATATTTGATAAAATATAACAATTTATATTTTCATAAACAAATTAGATGAAAAAATTTGAAATATTGGAAAATCACGTTCAGCGAATTCGTTCCTGCCATTCGAATAGCTTGAGTTTAAGTTGAATATCTTAGTTAGTCACAAATGTTAATAAAAAAGTCATTTTTATGAACAATATATAGTAGTTAAGTATTAATTATAAAATATTATAGGAATTTTCACTGAGTGAATCTTAGCACGGAATGCTATTATTGATTACCATTTTAATTTAGAAACCTAATTTTTTCTGCGTGTAACTGCTCAAAAATTTAGATATGCTTATCTAAACTATTCCTAAACATTTAAATGATTATATTTTACTAATTATTATCAAAGGTATATTATTTTTCGTAAGATTTGCAATAATTGAAAAAATGCAGGGAAATGCAACATTGAAAATACATAAAATAAAAATATTTTGTTACAAATACTATTTACAATAACAGTCATTCTTAACTTTTCAATTATTTTTGTGATTAAACGTAATTCTTATATTAATAGGTGCATTAAATCAGGCTACTTGTACAACGTTTTGAAATTCAAATTCCTAAGTTTAATGTATTTTAAAATGAAAACGTTAAAAACGTGAATAATTTGTAAGACATTTCAAATTAAAAGCTTGATAGATCAATCATTTTAAATTTACAGACAATGTTCCCAGACGAATGATTGCGGATTGATACATCAAAAATTGTAGTCAAATCTTACTTTTAAAACTTTACAAATGGTAAAATTTGCGAATTTTTCAATGTTCCGTTTAAAGGTCTTCAAAACAGAATAAATTTAAATTCTAAGCTTTCCAAATTAGAGTAATATATATATTAGGGTGGCCCAAAAAATCACATTTGAGAAATTTTAACGGGCTTGTTGGCCAAATCGTTCTAGTAGGCAAATAAATATATGCCTATTTTTTATTTTCAAAAAAAAAATATTTTTAGAACTCGCTCTGGCCATTTTTATATCTTATGGAGTTTAACATGTAAAATGTTTCCAATTTTTATTTCTTCGATTTTGAACAGGAAAACATAAGCCAATTTATTTTATATTTAATATACTTGTTCACTTATCAATGAATATTGCATTTATCGCAATTTTATATCTCAGAAATATTATGCAAGAGTTTTAGGCATATCAAAAATGGCATATAATGGCAATTTTTGGAGGCTCATTGTGACCCTCAGATATACTTATGTAACTTGACATTTTAAAGAGACATTCTTTAGACTATTGAGAATAGATTTCTAAAAAAAATGATTAAAAGTATAATTTAAATTGAGTAAAGCGTAAGAAAATCTTATGAAAAATGATGCATTTAAGTTAACACCGGCTGAAGGGACTGCAGGTGGACGGCTGCAAAAAAAGTTGACCCTCGGTCGGTCCGCTCATTGTACACCGTATTTGCTGCCATCCCACGCTGCGGT
>NC_046662.1:138245495-138248072 GCF_010883055.1 Belonocnema kinseyi
TGTGTAAATTTAATTATCTTTTGGCTAAAAATTTAGTTCTTCTATTTTTGGTTAGAAAATAATTTTTTTGTGGAAAAACAAACTATTTTCCTTAAAATTAGTTTTTTTTGTGTTTAAACATTTATTTTTCTAACATTTTAACCATAATAATTTTTGTTGAGAATTGATATTTTTAGATGAAAATTCATGTACTTTTTGAAAACGAGTCTTTTTTTGGTAAAAAATTAACCTTTGGGTTGAAAATTCAATTAACTATTTGGGTAACAATTCATATTTCGGTTGAAGACTCATAATTGCAATTAAAAATATATTGCTTATAGGTTTCACATTTATCTTTTGGATTTGAAAAGTTAAGTGAAAAGTGTTCAAAATTTATTTGAAAACAAATTTTTTTCGCATTAACACTACTAATCTTCAAGGTGTATGGTTCGTTTTATACATATAACACTTTAGAAATTGGGATACTGTAGCAAGCCTGAATAAATCTTTATTTCATCATATAATAGTCAGCGACAAATTTTGTCAAGTTAAATGAGAAATTGGATACGGAAAAAACGATATAATATTCTTTCTAGTAATTTATTTGCTTTGCATTTATATTTATCTTTTTTTCCGTAGTTGCTTCCTTAGGAATATATAATTGGCTGTACATTTTGTTATTTGTCTGAAAATTCAATAACTTTGTTAAAAAAGTTATCCTTTTTGGTCGAAAATGTAACTATTTCCAGTAGGAAAAAAATTAAGGATGTCCTAGAGACGTCGTTATGACATCCCTAAGACCTATTTTGTGACATGTCTTTTTTACATCCTAGGGGTGCTCTTAAAGTGTCTAATGCCAGTAAGAAAAATGTCCCGAGAACATCTATGTCTTTAAGACGTCTTTAGGTCATCTTTAGGATATTGGACGTCTTAGAGACGTTGATTGGGCTGACATAGGACATTCCAGAAACGTCGCAGACACGTTCTTGGGATTTTAATAGTTTTTTGTCCACTGGGCTGTTCGAAAATTTGTCTTTTTGGTTTGAAAATTGATCTGTCTTAGTAGAGATTGCATCTTTCTTACATAAAAATGAAACTAATTGGTTAAAAATTTAACAATATTGTGAAAACGTCGTCGTTTTTGGTTCAAAATTCAACTGTTTTGTTTAAAATACGTCTTTTTAGGTAGAAAAATTCAGTAATTCGTAAAAATTTACTCCTTACTTCCCCTCTATAAAAAAAGGGCTACGTCGTTCATGTAACCGGCCAATTACTGATCACCCATACTTTTGAGTCCACAGGATTGAGTACGTCAAACAATAGCTGTAGGTAATGAGATCTTGGGATTAAGCCAAACGGATATTGTCTGTCGATCTCCTGTGTTTCAGAATATTCTAATCAACCATACATTTTTGCATGCGTATAAGTTGACACAATGTTGTATAATAATAAAAACAAGATTATAGTAGTACTGTCAGCCTATTTTTACAACAGCAGTTTTTACTAAAAGGTACCAAAAATTTGTTCGTGCGGTACAAGTGATTCGTTCAAATTTTAGATAATGTTAAAATTCAACTTAAAATTAAACAAGTTTGTGCACATTAGGGGGGGGGGGGGAGGCTGAACCCCCAAAACCCCCCTTGCATTCACCTCTGACTGTTGTAAAGTGCTGCACTGTAACGGGCTGTCTATCACGTGACAAGGCTATTTTAGTCAATCATAGCATTTTCATAATTTTAATTGAAAAATTATTAGATAATAAGTAAACGGAGACTAAATTAACGCCATGTCACGTGATAAGAATATATATAAGATCTTATCTGCAATGTTGCTTACATGCATATTGGTTCTCAAAGTATTTAAAATTACAAAAAATGTATGCGTGACTTCTGTACAAGAATCGCACAATTTTTTATTATTTTTTTTTTGGTCTGTTATATTGTAATTAAATAATTTTGAGTTTAGATTTAATTTTTTCTAAATCGAAACAAAAATGGTATTTTTCCATTTTTGTAAAATATTATAATCCTTCGCTTTACCTGATTTATATCCAGGGGCCCTAAGCAAAGTTGCGCCTCAGGGCCTCGAGTTGACTTTATCCTGCACTGAAAGATTGCAAGCGGACAAACTTGATTTCTTTACCGACCGCCGGTCGTCGCAGTAAATAGCTGACCATGATAAGATTGCATAAGCAGAGCATCGGTAGGTCACGCTCGATGTTATAATATTATGTTATTAGTTTATAAAAAATTTTCTTTTTTAAACTCTGTGCATGGCCATACACTATCGTTTATCATTTATTTACCAATTCCCAAATTATTTCCTATTTCTTTTAAGTTTATTTTTTCCATGTGAGCCAAAAAATGTATAAGTGGGGCTTGGTTAAGTTGCGTCATTCGCGCAAAGAGCATGCCCTTAAAATAAAAATATTTTTATGATAGAATATTTATATGAGATTTAAGATACGAAAAACGGGGTTCAAGTAGTATTCGCCGGATGGTCAATCCGACCAGTCTTTTGAATTGGTCATCGCCCAACTCGCATTATGACCTGCTTGAGAGTACCCCCACCATTGCGTTCCCCCCCCCCAATCCATTC
>NC_046662.1:138248172-138256187 GCF_010883055.1 Belonocnema kinseyi
TACCGATGGATTACAGCTGGTTTAGTTTAAGATTGAATGTGTTTGTACAGGCCTCAGACCTACCAAAAGTATTAACACTGTGTCACAGTTTTTTTAAGGAATGAAACTAATATAGTATTATTTGGAAAAATGTCGCAATAAATACACTATTTTTTCACAATTAACAGCTAATCTGTCCAAGTTCGATTTTCAAAGTTTTAAACATTATCAATTGAATTGTTATATTTTTCAATTCTGACATCATTCCGTTTACAATGCTTTATGCGAAAATCTTCTACTTTAAAAATTGTCCATTCTATATTTTTATTTTTATTTAAAGAATTTTAGAATACAGTCTTGAACACCCAAATAATTAAAAATTAAAAGTGTTTCGAATTGAAAATTTCTGAGAAAACCCGCTGTTAGTTTATCAAATGCAAATAAAAATATTTTTAAAACAAAACAATAATTGATTTTTCAAAACAATTCTAAATCCGTTCAAAATTAAGAATTTCCATATTTTACCGTTAAAACTTAAACCTGTTAATTATGAAAATCTTAGTCATTAAACAAAATAGAAACATCCCATTGAAATTTAACAAACTACATAATTTTAACTTAAACATACTAGACAGTCTGATAAGTCCCTGAAAAATGAAACACGGAGACGTTTTTTTGGAAAAAATCGGTTTTATTTTTCAACATACTCTCCTTTTAGGTCGATACAGCGAGTCCAACGATTTTCTAACTTTTTGATACCGTCCGAAAAGTACTCGATCGGAAGGTCTCCAAAATACGCCTCAGTTTCAGCTATGAACTCCTCATTTGAGTAAAAACGCTTACTGGTGAGCCATCTCTTCTGGTTAGGGAACAAGTAATAGTCGCTGGGGGCCAGGTCTGGTGAATACGGTGGCTGAGGAACCAATTCGAAGCCGATTTCATGCAATTTTGCTTCTGCAACTAAGCATGAATGAACAGGCGCATTGAATATTATGCCATGTGCATCCTAAAATACGGAGTCCATAATCTTTCCGACCCATTGTTGCGTTTTTGGACGCTTCGGAGCACTTTAGCCCGGTGGAACCCACTGTTTTGCCTGTTGCGTTGACTCAGGACTGTAGTAGTGGATCCAGGTTTCATCCATGGTTATGAATCGGCGCAAATACTCGGTCCTCTTACGCGAAAATAATGCCAAATTCTTCTGGGAAGTTGTCACACGAATTCGTTTTTGGTCCACTCTGAGCAAACGCGGCACCCATCGCGCGCAGAGCTTCTTCATGTCCAAAACTGAATGCACGATATGGCCCACACGTTCCAATGATATGCCTACAGCATTAGCTACCTCTCTCAATTTCACTTTGGGATAATTCAACATCATATCATGGATTTTTTTGACATTTTTTTTCATTTTGACAAATGTGCAAATTCGCACATTTAAAAGTTCCCGCCAACTTCCTATTGAATACCGAAATAGGTGCCGCCCCAGCGTACTGCGCATGTCAGAGATATCCGCCTTCTGACACCACTGATTTAAATCTACTATGCATCTATAAGTGCCGTGACGTTCTCAGGTTTAAAAAATCGAACAAATCAAAAAATTATTCCATTCAAAGTAATAAAAACTGAACTGCGAATTACGGCAGTCAAAGTGAAACTCTTGAATTTTAAAGTTCGAAAATTTTAGTTCAAATTTGTTTCATTCAACAATTTTGTATTTAAGTATTTAAGCTCCGAAGTAGTTAAAATTGAAAATTCCCCGCTTAATTCCGAAATGTTAATTCTTTTCTAAAAATTCAATTTTCCATTAGGAATTGTTATTCTCTTGGATAAATTCCATTTCCACCTCCAAATTGCTTAAACATTGAACTTTTTCAGTTCAAATCCAAAATTTTAATTCTTTAAGAAAATTCTTAATTTCAACTCAAAAATACCATTCTTTTAAAAAAATAACCCCTTAAAACAATATCTATATATTCTACATGTTGTTTTGCATTTTTTCAAATTATGATTTTTTTTAATTCTGCCAAATTAAAGAAATTTTCTTAAAGTCTTCCACATTCATTTTTTACAATTTTGTAAATCTTTGAAAATATTTTTTAATATTTTCTTGAATTAAGTTTATTAAAGTAAAAAACCATTTTTAATTTTTCTGGGAAATGCTTTTTATTCTTCTGAATCCTGTCAAAATTCTTAAAAAGCTTATAAATTTGTTGTTCGAAATCTGTCAGAACCTATATTTTGTTTTAAATTATAGCGTAGACTATTTGCAACCAATTTAATTACGATAAGTCGGATTTTGTCGGTACACGTAAAGACTT
Source organism: Belonocnema kinseyi (assembly GCF_010883055.1). Classification (NCBI taxonomy): domain Eukaryota; kingdom Metazoa; phylum Arthropoda; class Insecta; order Hymenoptera; family Cynipidae; genus Belonocnema; species Belonocnema kinseyi. Next base: position 138,250,470 of record NC_046662.1, read on the forward strand.
CGTTTTACTTATTCGAAATCATTTCAAATTTAAAAGTAATTTTTAATTTTCTTAATTCTTCTAAATATCTCTTCAAATTTGACTTAAAAATTAAATTTGGTTAAATAGGACAATTAAAATTAAAATAAAAACTTAAATTACAATTACACGAATAATTGAGTGTTTTTCTTTTCTTTCTTTTAATAAAAAGACGAGAAATTATATTTGTATTTTTTACAATATGTGTAGGACCAAATTTGTAAATGATCTAACCAAATTATTTTTATTTTTATCAATTAAAATTTGCTAAATTTTTCTATAATCTTTCAAAATTAATTTTTTGAAATTAAAAAATCATTTTCAATTTTTCTAGGAAATCTTTTTTATTCTTCTGAAGCATTTGAAAAATGCAAAATACATGAATTTCCAACTGAAAAGCATGAATTCGAGAATAGATGTTTAATCAAAAATGGAGTAGTTATATTTTGAGTAAAAAATTTATTCCTTTATTTTATCAATATTTATGATACGTTTAGAACGTTAGACATTTTGTTCACAAACCTGAAAAAGTTAAATTTTTATTTGAAAATAAATTTCAATTTCTCAAAAATGAATTCTCAACGGAATAGTTGTCAAATTTTCCACACAAAAAAATGGTTTTAAATTAAAATAATCAATGATATTCCAAAAAAATGAATTTTTAATAAAGTAGTTTCAGTAAGTAGCTGAATTTTTAACAAAAAATGTAACAGTTTATATAACAACGAAAAAAAGATTCTAATGTGAAACTGAAAAGAGTTGACAAGCAAGCAGTTGCATTTTCAGCCAAAAAGGAGGATATTTGGACAACAGATGATTTTCGAAATCTAAAGGACGATTTTTCTACAAAACAGTTAAATTTTGAAACCGTAAATATGAATTTTCAGTAGAAAAAGTTAAGATTCGACCAAATAATTGAATTCTGAAAATAAAAAGACGAATTTTCCACAGAGTACGCCGAATTTCAATTGAAATTATAATTTTTGACCTAAAAAGAAAGAATTTTTTTAACACAATTGTTAAATTTTATAGAAAATAGTAGCATTCTATGTTCATTCACGAAATCCTAAGTTTATAAATTGTTCAAGTAACTTGTGCAAGGTAAAGATTTTTATCTAAGTAATTCAGCATAATACGTACAATATTGTTAATTATTTTAAATACTTTCGTTAGTTTCGAGGACTAAAATAACGTCTAAAAATTAGTTTCAAAAATTTTTTATCTCTGACATAACCTCAAAATGAACTAGAGCACATAAACCGATAAATTGTATTTATTTCGATGAAATCAAAAGAAAATGCTAATATAGGTAAGATATCCAATAATTTTTAAATTGAGGTGATTGCTTACTTACAAGAACAAACGAATTGATGAGTATGTACCTTGGTGTCGTATGCTAGGCAGTCTGATAAGTACCTGAAAATTCTAAGAGATGACATTAGTATTCACTAATGTGAACCATTTTCGTCGAGCTTGATCCTTCAAATGACGCCTGTCAAAACTTCAGCCATTTATGTTTACGCATTTACAAGTTACAGCACTGAGAAGCGACTAACCTTCGAGTTTTTTTTTAATATGGAAAAATCTGAGTTTCGAGTTTTGATCAAAGACTACTATCTTCGAAAGAAAACGATATCCGAGACCAAGGCCAAGCTGGATAAGTATTACCCGGACTCTGCAACGTCGATTGGAACGATTCATAAGTGGTTTACCGCGTTTTGTTGTGGCCGTACGAGCACAATTGATGCTGAACGATCTGGGCGCCCAAAAGAGGTCACTACACCAGAAAATGTCGAAAAAATCCATGATATGATGTTGAATGATCCCAAAGTGAAATTGAGAGAGGTAACTAATGCTGCAGGCATATCATTGGAACGTGTGGGCAATATCATGCATTCAGTTTTGGACATGAAGAAGCTCTGCGCGCGATGGGTGCCGCGTTTGCTCACAGTGGACCAAAAATGAATTCGTGTGACAACTTCCCAGCAGAATTTGGCATTAATTTCGCGTAAGCTGACCGAGTTTTTGCGCCGATTCATAACCATGGATGAAACCTGGATCCACTACTACACTCCTGAGTCAACGCAACAGGCAAAACAGTGGGTTCCACCGGGCCAAAGTGCTCCGAAGCGTCCAAAAACGCAACAATGGGTCGGAAAGATTATGGCCTCCATATTTTGGGATGCACATGGCATAATATTCGTGGACTATCTTGAGAAAGGTAAAACCATAACCGGAGCATACTATCCATCATTATTGGACTGATTGAAAATCGAAATCGCCGAAAAACGACCGCATTTAAAGAAGAAAAAACCGTTTTATCATTACGACAATGCGCCTCTTCATTCATGCTTAGTTGCAGAAGCAAAATTGTATGAAATCGGCTTCGAATTGGTTCCTCAGCCACCGTATTCACCAGACCTGGCCCCCAGCGACTATTGCTTGTTCCCTAACCTGAAGAGATGGCTCACCGGTAAGCGTTTTTACTCAAATGAGGAGCTCACAGCTGAAACTGAGGCGTATTTTGGAGACCTTCCGATCGAGTACTTTTCGGACGGTATCAAAAAGTTAGAAAATCGTTGGACTCGCTGTATCGACCTAAAAGGAGAGTATGTTGAAAAATAAAACCGACTTTGGCCAAAAAAACGTCTTCGTGTTTCATTTTTCAGAGACTTAACAGACTGCCTAGTAAAAGAAGTTGCTTGCCTATCAATGGGTGTTCATAAAATTTTAATCTCGTTCCTGCAACTTTAAAATAAAAATATTTATTGTTTGATCATCGCATAGATTACACTTTTCAAAACTGATAATTTCGATTAAAATAAAACTATTTCTTTAGAAAACTTACCGACTTTCATAATTGATAGTAATAAGAAAAGCTACCAATTGAATAAATGTGCAATTTTTTGTAGGTTCGATCTATTAATTTGACAGGAAAACAAATATGACGTAAGCCCACACCTCACGCTGCTACCAGAAATGTCACTTTTGTCTATTGCGCAGAACAAAGCGCAGGGCGTGCGCAAATGGCTTCAGTCAGAGCATGCTTTTTTGAAACGTTTTATTTTGAAGATAATATTTTTTAGTAGCAGCCAGTCGCTATATTTCAGATTTGAAGATTCTTCTCTTTGGATGAGAATTTAACTTTTTTAGTCAATGTTAATTTTTTTCTTATAATTAATGAAGTGAGCATTTACCTATTCTTTTTGGTTGAAAATTGATTTTCTTTATTTGAAAAATCGAACTTTCGGTTAAAAACTAATGTATTTTATTGTATTTATTACTTGGAAATTTATTTCGTTCTTAGAAATTTTTTCTTTTTATTTTAATTAATCTTTTCGGTTAAACACTCATTTGGTTTGTGTTGAAAAATCAACTGTTACGTTAAAACTCCTTTTGTTTAGTACAAAATTAATTTTTTAACTGAACATTTAATTCTTATATTTTTGGTAGAAAATTCATCTATTTTAAATATACATAGTAATACAATTTTTAGATAAAAAAGTACCTTTTTTTAGTTAAAAATAATTTTTGTTTTTGTTGCAAACTCAACTATTTAGTTGAAACTCCTTTTTTTGGCTGAAAATAATTTTTAAAAATGCATTCCTTTGGCTAAAAATTTAACTATATGTGGCGTGCACGTTTGAAGAGTGGCGAGCGGTCGAAATCTAGCCGATAGATGCGAGTTTAGGAGAGCGGGAAGACTCACGAAAGCTACCCTTTCCATTTACCACACACGCTCGCGCATATAGCGGCGTTGCGGACGCATCTCCCAGTGAGTTATATATGAGACGTGGAGATTTAGTGGTGAATGGTGAGAGATGTTTCACGGGAACTCGAGCTCTCGAGCGATAGCCTGATTTCTCGGGTATCTAGCAACTCAATTATTATCAACACTAGACTATTATGTGCGCGCGCTTACCTTTATACTCATTTTTACCATTTAATCGATTTTCTAATAAAAATTTATTTGTTAAAATTGTCTGAACACCTTTATCCTTGTTTACATATTACGTGACGTTATTTTAAACACTTACCTTCCCACACCCTAACTGAAATTACGTAACAGTTTTTTTAGAATTATATAAATTTTATAATTTTCATGAGAAAATTAGGAAAGATTTTTAAATATTTCATATATGTAAACAAAAGAGTGCGGAAGATTTAAAAAATATATTTTTTGTTTTACAGGATTTTACAAATTATTAGAAAAATGTTAGCCTTTTCAAAAGATATTTAGGGTTTTTATCATTTCAGAAGAAATGATAAATATTCCATAAATTTTCGGAAATTCTTCCAAGTTTTAAAATATTTTTAATCTATGAAAACATGGACATAGGAAACAAGGGACTAGGCAGTCAGTCACCTTTTGATGTCCCGCGACAAACATGGCAGCGCACACATGTTTATATTTTCATGCACAGTTTGTCGGCAAAAATGCTCGTGCGCATAATCAAATGGCACATCATAAGATGGCGGCTCTCCCCACTCTTGGAATTCTCCCCCCTCCATTGGATTCAACCACGCTCGCCCAAGTTAGGATGGCATGCCTAGTCCCGTGTTTCCTATGTCCATGATGCAAAACCTCTTGAATTCCTAAAAATATTTTTAAATGAATCAAATTTTTCTTGAAATTTTGAAAAATCATTTAAAGTGTAAAGAATTTAGCTCAAAATCTTCAAAGATTTCTCACGAATTTTAAGAAAATTATAAAAGATTTTGGAATATTTCAGATTTGTCAACAAAAAATGTAGATTAAATAAATATGTTTTACGGGATTTTATAAAATAATAGGAAAAGTTGGAGCCCTTTTAAAATTAAATATCTATGCGATCCATCTTAAATTCTTAAAAATATTTTATCTGACTCGAATTTTTCTTGCAATTACGAAAAGTTATTTAAAATGTAAAACGCTTTCTTTTTGTTTGAAAACTTTTACATATATCTGCATTTTTTTCAAATTTTCTGCAGGTAAATATCTTTCTGATTCTCCTTAAATCTTCGCAATATTTATAGAATTTCATGGTTTAATTTATTTTTAATTTTTTAATGTTGCCAAATTGAAACATTTTGCTTTAAAATCTTCTACTCTTTCTCGAAATGTAAGGAAATATTTTATGTTTCAAAATCTTTTTGAATTTTCTCCTGAAGCTCATTTTTCAAAATAAAAAATCGAAGGGAATTGTTTCGGGAACCTAAAGAATTTATGTCCTTATACTGAATTTTAAAAAAGTCCTAAAATTTGTTCTAAAATTATATATTATGGCACGATGCTGCTTTAAAAATGGTTCGGAATTTTCCCATAAATCTAAACTATATATTTTTTCCTTCTCCTGACGCCCTAAAAAATTAAGTTTACCTAAATTTAAACAAAATCCTGGAAAATAGAAATAATTGTCTTAAAACCTTTCATATATTTTTTTACACAATTTTAAAATCTTTAAAGTTAAATATTATTAGTTCTAAATGAAACATTAACTGCTTAAAATTTTCCCATAACTGTTTAAAAAAATTTAATCTCAAAATCTTTCGAAATTATTAAGACGATTTTATTGTTCTAATTCTTCAAATAAGTTTTTTAAACCATTTTATTTTACTTGTTTGTATTTAATCTCTCCCTTTTACGGGTTTGAGGGCCACCGCTCCCTGTACATATATTTACAATTCCATCCTTAGTCTAACTTAACTACTACTTATATT
>NC_046662.1:138256287-138259309 GCF_010883055.1 Belonocnema kinseyi
TTTGAAAAAAATGACTTAAAATTCGTGATCAGCGACCTCAAAAACCCCAGTAAAGTATTTTCAATGTTTATAAATCGGTTTAAAATCGTAAAACTTGATTTTCATGTCATTTTTATCAAATTTGAAGCAAATTTTCACTTTTCGCGATTTTCTGCCTTTTCATCGCCGTATGGTGGGTTGAAATTTTTGTAAAAAAAAATCAAAACATGGTTTTCGATGTATTTTTCCCCATCGAATTCGATTCTGAAGTCAAAAAAATAAAATTTTTCTTTATTTTTTTTTTATTTAAAAAAAAACCATGAAAAAACCGTAAAAAATGAGGTTTTTCGATTAAAACCCCATAAAAAAGTAGCTGGACCCTACTTTTTTATTGCAAATTCGGATTCAGCGTCGAAAAATACATAAGAATATATAGGTCTGGTCAATTGCACAGACACTTTTGTTTTTTTTTGTGGGCCTGTATAGTCGATCATAACAAATGGGGTCCAACGTAAAACTTCCCACTGGAGGACACAATTTTGCTTCCGAAGGCTATTAAGAAAAGTAAGATTGGTACACTAGAGTATTCGGATATTTAGAATTAAAGTCAGACTGTGGACGTAGTAAGAACAAAAAGAAATAGATGAATTTTTAAGCATGAAGAATAATATCCTACCAACAACACAAATTTTTAACTAAAAAAAATTAATTTTCGACCAAAAAAAAAAATTTTTTTTAACCATATGTTTTGTTTCACGTTTTAGTCATAATAATAATATTTTCATGATTTGTATATTTGCAAATTATAAAGCTTAATAATATTATGCTGTACATGCTAATATTTTTTATAATAATATGATATTCATATTTCATATTTTTAAATTATTTACAAATTTAAAATTAAATATAAATTTAATAAATTTTTAATTGTTTTATTCAATGTTACAGGAATAATTTTTTAACTTTTATCATAAAATCTAATTTTGTTAAATTATATAAAAGCTTATTAAATTAATAGCTATGCTGTGAAATCATTAAGTTTGATAATATTATAATATAAATTAAAATTTATTTATAAAAAATAAAATATCAAAGTACATAAAGCTTGGATCTAAATTGTTTAATATTTAGTAATATAAATGTTTTCTCTCAGATTATGTAATTAAATATTGGCTATTACTTTTGTAATAAAAGTTTCTTTCTTTCTTTTAAATACTTGTATTACAATTATATAATTCTTTATGGTGCTTCCGATATTAACAAATGAGTATTTAAATTCAATTTTCGAAATTATATGCACACATATTTTAATTTTTTTAACTTAGTTAGAAAGCTTATTAATAATTTAAATGCATAGAAATGCAGTTTCAAATTTGAATGAGAATATAATATAAACATTATTTGAATGTTTTTATGAAAATAATTGTGTAATGCTATTTATGTTGTGAAATGATAATTAATTATCAACTGATTTTACCAAAACTCACATTTTCGGGAATTAGTTTACGAGTTTATTGATAAAGAAAATTTTTAGAAATGAACGTTCAAATTTAAAAAAATGTATCAGCTAAAAATTAGTTAAAGATTTCAGTGAAAATTATAGTTTAATGCTTCCTATTTTGTAAAATGACTAATTGGTATAAGCTGAATATTTTTTTTCAAACATTAAATTAAATAAAGATTAAATGTATTAACTTTAACTTAAGTAACACAAGTAACAAATAAGTTAATTATTTACTGGTAGGTTATATGATGAAACATTGAATATGATTTGAATAATATAAATCCATTTTTTTAAATACCTCTATTTCAATTAAGTAATTTTTCGGAATTATGCTAGTGTTCTGAAATTAATATTTTCATTCAATTTTAAAAAGTATATGTAAAAATGTTTTAATTTTTTCCCTTAAATTAATATTAAGTCACTAAATAAAGCAATTTTTGTAAGTAAAATTTAAAATCAGTGAAACAAATTATTTCAGGCTTTTTATGTTGTGAACCATTTCATTTTTAGCTGATAATGTTCTTCACACTTTCTTCATATTGGTTTGAAACAGTGACAAAGGTTATTAATAAATTATACGTATAAAAAAGCTGTTACAAAATTTAAAGGAAAATATATACACATAATGCTAACATTATTTCAATGTTTCGATGAAAATAATTGTTTCATATTTTTTATTTTGCAAACTGGTCAACTGATTATTAGCTAATTAACGTTTTGTGATTATCAAAGTAAATAAAAATTAAAACTTAGTCCCTGAAATTGAAATAACATAACTTAATTATTGAAGTTAATTTATATTTGCAATTATATTATGTCAATTAGATAATTTTCCAAATGATTCTGATACTGAAATGTGTATTTGCATTCGATTTTTCAAATTATATGGAAATACGTTTGATTTTTTTCTGAAATTTGTATCAAAAGTTAATAATAAAACAAATTTGAAAAAATGAATATGATATTAAAAGAAAATGTAGATTACAAATTATTTCTACGTTTGAATGAAAATGATTGTTTAATGCCTTTTATGTTTTAATTTATGAAAACATCAATTAAATTTTAGATGACTAATTTTTTCACAACATCAAACTAGATAAAGATTCAGTCATAACTTTTTTTAAAATTAAGTATAAGCAATAATTTTTTATCAACATTTTGCTACCAGTATTATAATTCCAGAGTTTTTAAAAGGAAAAAAATGTTTTCTTTTTTTACATCTGGGTAATATTTTTTTAATTTTCAAAGAGATAAGTAAAATAAAATGGGGCTTCCGTTTCCGGTACCGATCGCGAAAGAACTCTTTTTGTCAAGTGGTGTATTTTTGGCTTTGGTGGAGGAAATAAGGGTGAGTGGATGCAGAAAAGGCAAAAAGTGTGGAGATCGAGTGTAAAGGAATAAGGGTGAGTGAAGGCAAAGGTGTGAAGGGTGAAAGTGAGTGGTTTGAGGTGAAAATTTGGAGCATGTGAAGTTTTTGAGGTTAGGAGTGAAAAAATAGTTGCTTGGTCAGGGGGGCAAGAGGTAGGAAATAAAGGCGGG
>NC_046662.1:138259409-138262487 GCF_010883055.1 Belonocnema kinseyi
TTCTAGTAAGAATTCTTCATGTATTCGGTCATATAAGGCCTTATTGAGTGTATTCACAAAATTTCAGCTAGGCTTGATTTGGCGGCCAAACGTAATTTTATACATGTTTTTAGTTCAAACTATCGCGCCCAGGCGCCGCAACCGTCGATATACAGATACTGTATAAGCGACGAATATTTTATGCATGTAGTTCCGAGCTTACCAGACCCAACATCTGGCAACATTGTAAAGGAATGAGCACCTCAGTTTTATTCCTGATTACCAAAGAGGACCACTTAGTTGATACCTACTTTAAAGGACACTCATAATTAAATATTTGAAAATCGAGTTGCAAACATATTTTTCTTGTTTATAGTGATTATGTTCTTAAATATCTTATGTTAAAAGCGCTAGTAGTACTATAATTACTGACGACGTGGATATAAATTTACTTGAAATAATTGAAATTGTGATGAGGTTGAGTATAGCAAAGTTTTAATATCACAACTTTTGTTAATTAGATTTTTTAGGTTTTGAATTGAGTTCGAATTCGTCAGGATAATAATTTAAACAATTTAATCATAATTTTCTAACTCGTGGCTTCCCAAGGATGCAATACAACAAGTAGCAAGATTTTGATCATTGATAAATAATTGTTGTCATACATACTCTCACTATTATTGATTGCAATTTTCTAACTCTTTTAACGAATTCAGGAATTTTGAAATGTGACTTTTTTACAAGAAATCTGTTTTCCTGGCTCAATGTGCATTCGTATTCAACATAACGTACTTTTATCAAAATTTTACCTGATATAAAATTATTGTGTTACAAAAGCTGTTAATTCAAAATCTTTCAATAGTTTCTCTTAAATTTCAAACGCTTTCAATTCGAAATTAATTATTGTTTCGAAAAAGTTGTAATATTACTGCATAAAAAATAATTTATGTATGTTTTTTTCGAATTGTTTGAAGCTCCTGCGATACCCTTTATCTTTTTTATGCAGATTTTATATGCAAAACCTAAATAAAATGGAGAAACAGATATTTATAAAACGTCTGTTTTTTGAACCATCAGAAAAAAATCTATTTTCCTTTTGGTTTTGAGATATCGATTCTTGTTTTGGTTGTGTTTCGTCAGTTTTAATTTCAAACCCTTTTGATTCGAAATTAATTATTGTTTCGAAAAAGATGTAAATTCTTAATATTTAACAATTTGTTTAATATTGGTGTTTAAATTATTAATATTTTCAGTTTTAAGATATGAATATTAAAGAGCGTGATCGCGCGCTTCGCGCTCATTTCTGTCCGTTTAAAGCATGCTCTTTGACTTAATTTTTTGGTTAATGAAATGTTATCTTCTTTGGTAGAAAAATCTTTCCATTTGCTTTGAATAAATAAATGAATTTGAACATTTTTCTTTTTGTTATTAAATATTGTTTTATTCCGTTTATAAAAGAACTAGGTTACAATATTACAAGATTAAAATGCTGCAAATTGAATATTTATGTTCAATCTAATCTTTATGTTTTTCCCATAATGTATTTGATAAAGTGAAACATAACTTCAAATTAATTTACATTAAAACCTGACTTTATTGAAATTTCATCATTTTCATTATTTATAAAAGTATATAAAATGATTCCTAATTGAACAATAAAAACCTTATCCTACGTATACTAGAGTCGAAAGTCCCAAATATATAAATTGCTTAACTGACAATCTTTGAAAGACGTATAAATGTTTTGCAAATATGTATTATATAAAGGAGATGGATAGAATATGGGACATCAACTCGTTTTCAATGGATTGCCGAGACTCTATGAACTGAAATTGAATATACAATAGGTAATTCGAAAAGCTATTGAACAACCCTTCGAATGATACGGTTGCTTTCTTCAAATTCCCAGCGGTTCTTTTTTAAATAAATATCTTTCAAAAAACGAGTTTTTCGAAAATCGAAAAAGGATGGCTCGAATATGTCAAACCTAGAAAAAAATCAAAATACACAAAAAATAAGCAAATTAACGGTATAAAAATATTTATGAATACAATTTTTAAGAATATAATGAGCAGCGAACTTATTGACAATGGTCGTACTCGTACATCCGTAGAGCTGATAATGCTCCAACACAATCACTCTGGGATCATTCGTTGCAGGTACACTCTACCAAAGATTCTTCCTCTAGTGAAGGGCGCAGAAAATGCATTAAGTTGGTGAATACAAAATATTCATGTCTAAAAATCATAACATCTAAAGAGAAAAGTTTCTATATTTTCTTTAAAATACTATTCTACTAACCCTACTATACTACCGCAAGCAACATTTATTAATAAAACTTAATACACAAGATAATAAATAAACATTTAATGCTCATCTGAAATGAACTCGAGGATGACAGTTTTTATATTTGCTTATCCCACGCTTCCAATACTGCAAATCGATCAATAAAACTTAAACTTTTTTTTACTACACTAAGAAGCATTTTATTCTTACTATTGCCAATAAAGAACACGTTTTAGTTTGTCATAAATTGAGGTGTGCCATATTCGAGCCATCTCCTCTATATGTATAGAATATATTTAGGTCTGATAGTCTTTACTTGCAAAGAATTTATTATCCTAATTTCTAAAAATTCCTATTAGTTTCAAATCTCATTTCTTATTACTTCTAGAAAACATAAATTACGTATAGTAAGAGAGGGGGTAGAAATATTTTTTACTGTTCGTTCCAGACTTAAAAAATCTATAATCCCTTAAGTAATTGAAGTACTGCTTTTAGGTTAAAGTATTTATAATGAAATAATTTCGAAGTAAATGTGAAAAAGTTACATAATGACCCTATACCTGTTTACGACCCTGAATTTAGCTATGCATATAGATTTGGAAATTGGGGAATTCATTTAAACAAAAGTAATTATCCGATAAAAAAAAATCATATCTGAATTCGGCTCAGCTATATCTCTAGGTGATTTGCGAATTATTGCCAAATAATGATTTTTTAATAAATAAATTGTTATAAAGAAATGGGAACGCAATATAAACAAATGCATAAGCCAAAAAATATGTTCAAATATATTACTGGATACTTCAATGAATT
>NC_046662.1:138262587-138264470 GCF_010883055.1 Belonocnema kinseyi
TACTTAGAAAGAACTATGGCGCATACAGCTAATAAGGTTCTGAAACATAAATGTTTCAAAGAAGTTTTTAGGACGTATTTAGAACAGTGGACTTTTTTTGGTCTGACTGTGGGCGTTTTTATAAACGTTCTAAAAACGTCTTTTAAACTTTACATCCTAAAAACGTCTTTAGGACGTTCTGAAAACGTCTTCAAATTTCGTGCTCGCTGGGCCAAGTTCTTTGTATGTAATTTTAGGCTATATGTTTTAAATTTCTTTAGATGAAAATGAATACCTAACATTACTGTCACAGAAGTTCGCCATAGCTGTATTAAGGTGCTTTTATGCCTGGCTTGCATACAGATGAAAAATATTTCTTTCTTTTACTCTACCTAGTACGGGAAAGCAGATTCAAAATAATTAAGCGTAATTGGAATCTGGAATTCCTTGCGAATCCGGTTTCTGAATCCCCTTTTCGTGTTGAAATGGATTGAATTCCATGCAGTCAGATTACATTCTAAATGTGTAATTTAAGTAGAGTTTGATTATTGGGATAAAAATATAATTTGATAATAATAGCGATCCCCACGATATGCAGTAAGACTGTTTCAAATTAAGTTTGTATTCAGCTTTAGTGCTGGAGATAGGCTTCCGTAACATCCACTCAAGCATGCAGATCCTGGCTGTTATTTCGCATATTGGCTTAAAAATAAAGAAAATAAACTTCGAATTCAAAATTATTTTTAATAGACATCACATAGTTCCATTTATGAAATTATTCCGCATTAATATTCGACAGGATATAGCTCTTCTCTTTTCATAGAACTAGGTACACTTTATTTCAATTGAATAATTCTGAAAAACATAACCTAAAAAACAACAATCTTACCAACACAGAAAAAGACGAAAGATAAAGTTTACATCGATTCCGGGTGAAGGATTCCCCGCAACAAAAATTAACCTTACCGGATAAACTTTACATGAATCGAAGATAATTTCCAATTTTTGACCGGGCCTGGATAATCTTTCTCCTTACAATTGCTCCATTTTTATTCGCGATGTAGAAAGAATTGCGATGCCACCACTATCTGTCGTCGTTTAACTTCATTAAATTGGAGAGAAATGGGAATTCCCATCTGCCAATTGCTTATTGTGCTTTTCGCTAAATGGTATTGAACAAGTTCTAATGTCTCTACAATAATCTTATTTATTTCGGAGGAGATATATTAGTAAGAGCAATTTTTTTTATTTTCTGTTGCTGATTGTACATGTGTTACCGAAATTTTCTCTCTTCATCGTGACGCTGTAGACGAGATCAGAATTATTCTGCTAACCTCAGTGAAACTTTCGCTGAAATATGTTTAATTTTTAACCGTTTTGAAGTTTAATCTGCAAGAAATGCTAACTGTTGTTTTTCTGTGTTATTTTAAATCTGGTGTTCCGATTTATAGCTCGAATTCATACGTACCTGGCCGTTTTCCCATTGCTGCTAAGGATGCCGTAGCAGACGACAGTTTTTATTTCGTCGTAGGATAAACTTTCACCAAATACCATGTAATTCGGAAAGTTCCACAAACTGGATTTAAATCTTCACTCTCCTACTTCAGTTAAATTCTTTGGAATCCTTTTTCATTTACTGGGTATACCATGGGAAAATGCTATGTATTTAGCTTACTCTAGATTTTTCACCCAAAGAAATAGCACAGAAAAATCTAGATCTAAGCGAATCCGACGAAAGTGAAGAAAATCTTGCTTCAGATGATGATGAAGAATATGTACCTAAAGGTGTGGAGAAATCTGTGAAAAATATGATCAAAAGAGTCTGAATGATTTATTTAGAAAGGCTGGCCTATCTAAAGAGCAATGTGAATTGATGGCTTCAGACTTTAAAAAGCGACATATGC
>NC_046662.1:138264570-138265771 GCF_010883055.1 Belonocnema kinseyi
TTTATCATAAGGACAACCACAGGATTTCGCCGGGAGCGGGTGCTAATCTGGAAAATTGCACCCGCTTCCGGCGAAATCGCGCTAAAATTTCAGCCACAACCACGTCTCACGACCGTAAGATAGGTGGTTACAGTCTGTAAAGGAATCAATACGACGATCCAGTAAATGCCTCGTGCACCCAAAGAACACGGAGCGGCCCAAGGACAACCGCCTTCTGCATTTTTCCAGCAAGTGTTCTAGCATATTGTTGACACGCAGGGATGCTTTTTAGGCCATTAGCAAGTGAAAGCTTGGCACCTCCAAGAGTGCCGATGATAAGGACGATCAATTTAACAGAATATTCCGGGTACAATCGTTGCAACTCTCTTATAAGGTCTCGATACCTCTCTTTCTTGTCATTCTCCTTGGTTATGATGTTTTTGTCAGCTGGTGCCGAAAATTCGATATCGAACATGGTTCGCTTCTCGAGTCAAGAAGAACCATGTCAGGGCTCGAGTGAGCAGCAGAAACAATTGTCGAGAATATAAAGTTCCAGTATATGCGGCACTTCCCATTCTCGACAATTGACTCAATTTCCCTAGGAGCATTTAGAGGAGCGATATTAAGGTTAATCAACGAGCTCAGGATCGTCAGGGATACCATTAAATTTTCCTCGCTTCAAATAAATCTTGGCGCATTTGTCAAACCCAAATTCCATTCCAATTTTCTTAGTATATCGTTCGACAATCCCCAGAGCTAGATGCAGTTGCTCTCTGAAAGGTGACCTTGTTAGTTGTCACACGATTTTTTCCAGATGAGATAGTAAATCTGGTTTTCCAAAGCGGAATCAATCTCTCTATGCACCCAACTATTTGCGGATGAACCTTTAAGATTTCCAAAAGACAGATGATAAGTCTATGGGATGTCGAATCGAAAGCTTTCCGATAATCAATCCAGGCCATCGATAGGTCACGCTGGTAGAATGCTGCATCTTTGCAGACACATCTATCGATTAGCAGGTTCTCCCGACATCCGGCTACACCTTTCTTTGAGCCTCGTTGTTCATACATTTCTTACCACACAGGTTCAATTGCCCGAACAATCCTATCATTTAGGATACCTGTGAATATCTTATAAAGCGTGTTCAGACAAGTTATTGGCCTGTAATTCTTCGGGTCAGCTAAGTTGCCTATTTTCGGCAGAAGTATTGTGCGCCCTTCTA
>NC_046662.1:138265871-138268362 GCF_010883055.1 Belonocnema kinseyi
CATCGAAATCGGTTTAATAATATTCTCAAAGAGTCTCCTTTTTTCAGACTATTTCTTTATTTAAAAAAACAGAAGGATAAAAAAATACTAAAATAGTTCACCAGATACGAAAGCACATCAGATCATAATTTTCCATTATTAACGTCACTAGCAACATGATTTGAGGAAAATTGAGAAAAAAAAACGATTTCTTTTTGCGTTTAAATGTCCACACTAGGCATTTGTTTATAAAATTATTTTAAAATGCCGTCGGATAATTTTCCATCATTAATCATCACTAACGACCTGATATGCAGGAAATTAAGAGAAAAACTATTTCCTTCTGCCTTTGACTGCCCACACTCTGCATATATTCACTTGATTTATTTATAAAATCAATAAAAAATAACGTCAGATAATTTTCCGTCATTAAACTTCACTAGCGACATGATTGTAAAATTATTACAAAACATTGGATGATAAATTCTCATGAATTAGTATTATTTTTTCGATAAAAGCAAGTAACTTTATCGCAAAACATTAGTTTGCAAACGAAAAATCCATAATAGAGCCTAAAAAAACTCTTCCAAATGTATTGCTGAATTAATCGAAAATGAAAAATTCAAAATCGGTGAGGAATTGCCTTTTACAATTTATTTTGAACCTCCTTCTTTATTTTACCTCTCACTGTTGCCTGGAAGGCTGCAAGAAACAAGTGAACGTATTCATTGCGCACGCACGGATAAAAAAGGTTGCAGAACTGGTGCCCCGTAAACGCTTGTTTTGAAAATATTTTTGAAGTATTTGTTATAATTTTTAAATTGCCGAGTTCTTTGCGAAATCATTGGAGTCTTTGTAAAATCATTGACAATTATACAAAATCTTTGCGGAATACTTGATAATATTTGTGAAATTCTTTAAATATTTGAGGAATATTCAATGTTTGTGAAATCTATGGAATTCTTAACAATATTTTAAAAAGATTTCGACATTTTTGAAATCTTTAAAATCATTAGTAAGTAATTTACGCTTTTTGTGAAATCTTTAAAATTTATTCGAAATATTTGAAATATTTTTCTAAAAATGTTATGTTTAACTAACACATATAATGCATGCTTTGTAGAAATTCTAAGTAAATTTCTTTAGACTTAAACAATGCACCATTGCATCTGTTTAAGGTCGGTGAGTCATGTAGCTGACTAACAGGCCACTCTGGTAATTAACGCCGAATAGCCGACTGTATACCTACCACTTGCTCAAGTTTGGCTAGTGGACGGATGAAATCAGCTATCGAGCGGATAATCTGCTATTCAAATAAAGAGTTTCAACCCAGTAGATTACTATGCATATGGTTCATCATATATTTTAAGAATTGAGATTTTTGATTTGTTTTTGATGGAAATATTTTGAGTAAAAAGTAATTAAAAGAGTTCCCATTAGAAATTTTAAGCCATTCATAATTTAATGTATATAGTTATTTGACACGAAGTTTGTTCGTAAGGCATTCTTAAATAAAAAATTCTCCGATTCTTTTGAAATTAGTTTACTTGTAGCCGTGTGTCATTGAAAATATCGAAGTCCTGTAATTTTAATTAATTAAGTTTAATTTTTTGCATTAAAAATGAATAAATCTCAGTTAATGCTTTATCATTAATATAGTCTATACTAAACCACTATTGCTCAATAGGCCTCGGATATGGCTGTCTGTTCTTAACATTCAGCATTGAGCCAATCAGAAAACCTACAGCAATAATAATAATTATTATTTTAAAAATAATAATAATAATAAAATGCCATTATCATACAATTTAATGTGAAGCAATCATAAAAGTTCAGACTAAGATTTATTATTTTCGCAATTTAGAACATTAAAATTTGTTTACTGAAAATTACGGGATTTTAATATTTTCAATGACATACGGCTACAATGAGCAATACGAATTTCAACAATCTTTTTAAAATATGTACTATTATTTTATCAAATATAATAGCAAAAATAGAATTAACCTTAGATTTTGAGCTATATACAGAATTTTTGGTATAAAATTAAGAGTTTTATCACGTATTGGGTATAGTTTGCTTAATTATTATAATCCAGTTTTTACCCGAAATAGCTTATTTTGAGGCTAGTTTATTGTGTAGTTCACTTTTTGACAATAGCACATCTTGTCAGGACAAATTAACATAAATAAAAAATAAGATTAAGCAATTACTTAAAAAAAAATCTTTTCCTGTGATATTTCTGAAGATTGTAGTTTAACTTCTAATTATTCATAATAAAAAAGCAGTGAAAACAGTCACAATGTTCCTTTGTATTTTTCCTTGCCCATTTTAAGAATCGGAGAATATTTTATTTAAATTTTGCTTGCGAACATATTTCGTATTACATAAATATAGTCAACAGGACGCATTCTCCTCAAATGCGCTCAAAGGTTACCCCCAACTTCTAGCCTCCGCGTTGACCAAGGGAGATTTCGAAGAATTGCCTCTCAATAGGGCGCTCGCGATGAAA
>NC_046662.1:138268462-138270953 GCF_010883055.1 Belonocnema kinseyi
TATTCAATTTTACCTGACCCTAAAACAAATTCTCAAAGAAATTTATTATTGAAGGACAATATACATTGATACTCTTACCAATATTTTATTATACAATAGTACGTTTATTCTATAATATAAATAATAATAACGCGGTTAAATTATAATTATTATAATCAAATCACTGGCGGCATGATGTAATGAGAATTAAGAAAAAATTATTTCTTCCTGCCTTTCAATGTTGACACTAGGCATTTGTTTCTATAATTTGTTTATAAAATTAATAAAAAATACTTCAGGATAATTTTCCATCATTAAACATCACTGGCGATATAATATGAGGAAAATTAAGAGAAAATACGATTTCCTTCTGCCTTTAAATGTCCACGCGGGCCATCTGCTTATAAAATTAATAAAAAATATCGCAGGATAATTTTCCATCATTGAACATCACGGACGACATGATTAGAGGTAAATTAAGAGAAAAACCAATTTCTTCCTGCCTTTAAATGTCCTCAATAAGAATTTGGTTATAAAATTTGTTTATAAAATTAACAAAAAATATCGTAGGATAATTTTCCATCATTGAACATCACGGACATGATCTGAGAGAAATTAATAGAAAAAAGATTTCTTCCTGCCTTTAAATGTACACACTGGGCATTTGTTTATATATTTTTTATAAAATGAACCAAAAATATCGGAGGATAATTTTTCATCATTGAACATCACGGAGACATGATTAAGGGTCATCCATATACCACGTGGACAATTTTTTCACCACTTTTTGCCCCCCCCCCCATGGACAGCCGTGAAATTTGGAAAAATACCCCCCCCCCCTGCACTTTGTCCACGTGGACGTATTTTATGAAAATATAGATATTATTAGTCTTCAAAATGTCCGGGAGGTCGCAACAATTCCATGGACGTCATTTGAGTACTCACTAAAATTTCCGATTTTTTTGTTTTCATGTATCAACAGTTCGAAACTCGTTGACTGGCTAACAGCTGTTGGTAGATTTTGCAACAATTTATTGTTAAACTGGTCGGAAATTCGAATGAAAAACTGTCATTTCAGTACTCTTCAAACCCACGGGAAATGATTGTTTGGATGTTAAAAAATAACAATAAGTTTGACTGGCAGCTCCTTAGTGGTGCCAAAGTTAACTAACAGACTGCGAAACATGTCAAAAATCGAGTGAAAAAACGTAATTTTAGTTCTCTTGAAACCCATTGGGGATGATTTTTTAGGTGCAAACAACTACCAAGAAGTTTGACTGGCAGCTCCTGAGTGGTGCCAAAGTTGACTGGCAGGCTGCCAAACATGCCAAAAATTCAAGTCAAGAAACGTGATTTTAGTACTCTTGAAACTTATTGTTGCGAGCTGTGAGTTTGCATAAAAAGTGAGATTTTCGTAGTTTCTTTTTTTACAAACATATTATTTTCATAGAAGTATCACATAGATTAAAATTTTAGTTAATGAAAAGGACAAAACTTTCATCCGGTTGCTGATTATAATGTCAGTCAAGTTTGGCCCTACTCAGGAGCTGCCAGTCAAATTCTTTGTTAGTTGTTTGCACCAAAACAATCATCCTCGATGGGTTTGAAGAGTACTAAAATGATGTTTTTCCACTCGAATTTTTTACATGTTTGACAGTTTGCCAGTTAACTTTGGCACCACTCAGGAGCTGCGAGTCAAATTCTTTGTTAGTTGTTTGCACCAAAACAATCATCCTCAATGAGTTTCAAGAGTACTAAAATTGCTTTTTTTCACTCAAATTTTTGACGAGTTTAACGATAAATTGTTGCAAAATACACCAACAGCTGTTAGTCAGTCAACGAATTTCGAACTGTTGACTATGAAAACAAAGAATCTGAAATTTTAGTGAGTACTAAAATGACGTCCATAGAATTGTCGCGAGCTCCCGGACTATAAAAAGTTCAAAAGGAGCGATGAATTGGCTAAAAAAATTCGAATAAGCTTAGGAACGTGAGCTTAAACGTGATTTGAATTTGAAAGAAAAAGTCGTGAAAAAAATAAAAATGAAAATAAAAATTATATCGTGCGTGAGCACAATATAAAAATTGGAGTATACCTAGATTATACCTTGTCTCATTTCAATATATTTTCCACAGATTTAGTGAAATGTGTGTCCACGTGGATTCTAGCTCGACCCCCCCCCGGCCCTCCTCGTGGACAAGCGTGGAATTTGCCCCCCCCCCTAAAGTGTCCACGTGGTATATGGATGGCCCCTTAGAGGAAAATGAAGAAAAAAATCGATTTCCTCCTGCCTTTAAATGTCCTCACTAGGAATTTGGTTTTACAATTTGTTTATAAAATTAACAAAAAATATCGCAGGATAATTTTCCATCATTCAACATCACGGACGACATGATTCGAGGGAATTAACAGGTGTATACATATGAAACCGGTATTTTTTCAAGAAAAAAACACATTTATTTCAAGAGAATGATAACAAATATTTTATTCAAAGTATGCGTCCTCGCTGGC
>NC_046662.1:138271053-138273072 GCF_010883055.1 Belonocnema kinseyi
TATTCAATTTTACCTGACCCTAAAACAAATTCTCAAAGAAATTTATTATTGAAGGACAATATACATTGATACTCTTACCAATATTTTATTATACAATAGTACATTTATTCTATAATATAAATAATAATAACGCGGTTCAATTATAATATTATAATCAAATCACTGGCGGCATGATGTAATGAGAATTAAGAAAAAATTATTTCTTCCTGCCTTTCGATGTTGACACCAGGCATTTGTTTCTATAATTTGTTTATAAAATTAATAAAAAATACTTCAGAATAATTTTCCACCATTAAACATCACTGGCGATATAATATGAGGAAAATTAAGAGAAAATACAATTTCCTTCTGCCTTTAAATGTCCACGCGGGCAATCTGTTTATAAAATGAATAAAAAATATCGTAGGATAATTTTCCATCATTGAACATCACGGACGACGTGATTAGAGGGAAATTAGGAGAAAACCCGATTTCTTCCTGCCTTTAAATGTACACAATGGGCATTTTTTTATATATATTTTTCATAAAATGAACAAAAAATATCGCAGGATAATATTTCATCATTGAACATCAAGGACGACATGATTAGGGGCCATCCATATACCACGTGGACAATTTTTCACCACTTTTTGCCCCCCCCCCCTCCACGTGGACAGCCGTGGAATTTGGAAAAATACCCCCTCCCCCGTACTTTGTCCACGTGGACGTATTTTATGAAAATATAGATATTATTAGTCTTCAAAATGTCCGGGAGGTCGCGACAATTCCATGGACGTCATTTGAGCACTCACTAAAATTTCAAATTCTTTTGTTTTCATGTATCAACAGTTCGAAACTCGTTGACTGGCTAACAGCTGTTGGTAGATTTTGCAACAATTTATTGTTAAACTGGTCGGAAATTCGAATGAAAAACCGTCATTTCAGTACTCTTCAAACCCACGGGGAATGATTGTTTGGATTTTAAAAAATAACAATAAGTTTGACTGGCAGCTCCTTAGTGGTGCCAAAGTTAACTAACAGACTGCGAAACATGTCAAAAAATCGAGTGAAAAAACGTAGTTTTAGTACTCTTGAAACCCATTGGGGATGATTTTTTAGGTGCAAACAATTACCATGAATTTTGACTGGCAGCTCCTGAGTGGTGCCAAAGTTGACTGGCAGGCTGCCAAACATGCCAAAAATTCAAGTCAAGAAACGTGATTTTAGTACTCTTGAAACTTATTGTTGCGAGCTGTGAATTTGCATAAAAAGTGAGATTTTCGTAGTTTCTTTTTTTATATACATATTATTTTTATAGAAGTATCACATAGATTAAAAGTTTAGTTAATGAAAAGGACAAAACTTTCATGCGGTTGCTGATTAAAATGTCAGTCAACTTTGGCACTACTCAGGAGCTGCCAGTCAAATTATTTGTTAGTTGTTTACACCAAAACAATCATCCTCGATGGGTTTGAAGAGTACTAAAATGATGTTTTTTCACTCGAATTTTTTACATGTTTGACAGTTTGCCAGTTAACTTTGGCACCACTCAGGAGCTGCGAGTCAAATTCTTTGTTAGTTGTTTGCACCAAAACAATCATCCTCAATGGGTTTCAAGAGTACTAAAATTACGTTTTTTTCACTCGAATTTCTGACGAGTTTAACGATAAATTGTTGCAAAATATACCCACAGCTGTTAGTCAGTCAACGAATTTCGAACTGTTGAGTATGAAAACAAAGAATCTGAAATTTTAGTGAGTACTAAAATGACGTCCATAGAATTGTCGCGAGCTCCCGGACTATAAAAAGTCCAAAAGGAGCGATGAATTGGCTGAAAAAATTCGAACAAGCTAAGAACGTGA
Source organism: Belonocnema kinseyi (assembly GCF_010883055.1). Taxonomy (NCBI): domain Eukaryota; kingdom Metazoa; phylum Arthropoda; class Insecta; order Hymenoptera; family Cynipidae; genus Belonocnema; species Belonocnema kinseyi. Next base: position 138,272,895 of record NC_046662.1, read on the forward strand.
GCTTAAACGTGATTTGAATTTGAAAGAAAAAGTCGTGAAAAAAATTAAAATGAAAATAAAAATTATATTGTGCGTCAGCACAATATAAAAATTGGAGTATACCTAGAGTATACCTTGTCTCATTTCAATATATTTTCCACAGATTTAGTGAAATGTGTGTCCACGTAGATTCTAGCTC
>NC_046662.1:138273088-138273489 GCF_010883055.1 Belonocnema kinseyi
CCCCCCCCCCTAATGTGTCCACGTGGTATATGGATGGCCCCTTAGAGGAAAATGAAGAGAAAAAGCGATTTCCTCCTGCCTTTAAATGTCCTCACTAGGAATTTGGTTCTACAATTTGTTTATAAAATTAACAAAAAATATCGCAGGATAATTTTCTATCATTCAACATCACGGACGACATGATTTGAGGGAATTAAAAAAAACACGATTTCTTTTGCCTTTAAATGTCCACAGTAAGCATTTGCTTATATAATTTGTTTTTGAAATTATAACAAAACATCGGATGATAAATTCTCATTATCAGGTATTATTTTTTCGATTTAGGCAAGTAACTTTATCGTAAAAATTTAGTTTGCAAATGAGAATTCCATAATGTAGACTATTTGTTGAGTTAGTTTGCT
>NC_046662.1:138273589-138279466 GCF_010883055.1 Belonocnema kinseyi
AATACGCCAATTAGCACAAATGGTAAATTCCGACAGTGCCTACAAGTGTGCCTACTGGCCGCTAAATGGCAATACCGGTTTCATATGTATACACCTGGTAAGAAAAAAACACGATTTCTTTGTGCCTTTAAATGTCCACAATAAGCATTTGCTTATATAATTTGTTTTTGAAATTATAACAAAACATCGGATGATAAATTCTCATAATCAGGTATTATTTTTTCGATTTAGGCAAGTAACTTTATCTTAAAAATTTAGTTTGCAAATGAGAATTCCATAATGTAGACTATTTGTTTAGTTAGTTTGCTTATAAAAATTAACTAAAAATTTAATTTTTTGCTTTAAACTACCCCCGTGCATAAAGTATAGCGATGCTGATCATAGAAAAAATTTTTTTACGAAGAAAAGGAAACAAAACGAAAAAATCGATCATTTTTACTCTTCACTGAGAAAAATGGATTATAAGAAGTGGATAATACAAGCTGAGGATAATACCCCATAACGAAAAGTATTATATAGCGTATAATCTATAATTTTTTGCTCATATATGAAGATATTACCAAACATAATCTCGAGGTGTTAAATTCTTATAATCTTCAAGTATTCATTTTTAACATCTGGAGATTATAAAATATGCAGGTATGCGCGCGCATCCATTTTTTCTCTATGTCCTGCTCCGCGTGTTCTGTGTTTCGCAAATTATGTGCACATAATTCAGGAAATAATACAAAGTGTCGCCCGAAATTCAACGACTAGAACCAATATATATTTTAAAAAATCAATACATTTCAAGAGTAGATGAAATACTTTCGGTTTGCCTAGACACTTCGGTAAATAAAATAACCTCAAAATGGTTGAACAGATTTTTTTGTATTTGAAAATCAAAAAGAACACTGAATAAAGCATTGTTTCAAACGATACTTTCGCAATTGTTTAAAAAGTTTTAATTACTTATTCCCGTTTCAATTTATTAAATTTGAGGGTCTTGGATTATTGAATAATATTTCGGAAGGAATTTCGGAAAGATTATTCACAAGATTTCACAAAGATTTCAATAATTCTTACCAATATTACCAAATAGTTCAAATATCTCGCAAAGATTTTACAAAGGTTTTATAAAGATTTCACAAAGACTTCAATGATGTCACAAAGATTTCACAAAAAATTGTTTAATAATTTGTAAATATTTCAACGATTTTCTAAATATTTGAGAAAAATTCTAATAATTTTTACAAATATTACCAAATATTTGAAATATTTCGCAAAGATTGAAGATATCTTTAAAAAAGTGTATAAAGGCATAAATGATTTCCCAAGGATTTTACAAAGATTACAATAATATATCAAATGCTTCTAAAATAGTTTAAAGATTTTCAATGATTTTAGAAAGATTTCACAAAGACTGGAATGAATTCGCAAACATTTCAACAATAATTTAAAAAAATTTCTAAATACTTTATAAGGATTTCAAATATTTCGGATAGATTAAAAATATTTCACATACTATAATGGTTTCTCAAAAATTTCAATAATTTCTAGAATATTTACAAATATTTCAAAAATATTTCAACTATTCAACAAAGATTTCAAAGATTTGTCAAAGATTTCGGATAGATTAAGAGGATTTCACAAATACATCAATTATTTCACAAAGATGTCAGGCACATTTTTGGGAAAATTCAAGCAAATTTGAAAGTCAAATTGAATGTCAAAGATAAAATTAAAAATCATATTGAATGTTTGAAAGTAGAAATTTTTGAAATTCTAGAATTATGTTGTTACCTCTAGCTATACGCTAAATACACGCTCAAGAAATTAGATTATTGCATTTGTTTCTATTTTTTTATTTTGAATAATGTGAGGTCTTATTAGTCAACAAGACTTGGGACTTTGGTGGAAAATTAAGTATTTTAACAATTTTATTATATCTTGGGTTATTTTCCCATAAATTCCAACTTTAATGGCATATTTGACGATTAAAACAAAAACTACATCTCTTATGAAAAAGTATTTTCGCTGGATAAAATCAAAACCATTGGTAAAAAATCAATGGTTAACAAAACCCATCTTTTTGTACGCGTTAAAAAAGAATGCCACATGACAATGCAATGGGTTAATTTCTTCGAAATTTTTCGTGTTCACAGACAACGACGACGGCAACAACAGACACCGAAGTATCTGTGTGATAGTTCCATAATTCAATAATTCAATAGTTCAATAATTCCATCACAGTCAGGTCAAATTTCATCCATTTTGAGTTTAAGAAACACAATTTTTAACTTTTTAATTTGAACCGTGAAATTTTTAATACTACACTTAGAATTATTGTTCGTTCTTGAAATCTTTCATTCCAATACTTTTCAATTTTAAATTATATATTTACTGAAATCTTGAACTAAGAATCGAATAATATTCAATTATTACATTGTGAAAAGAAAATTATGCAAAACAAGATTTCTGTAAATTCAGTTTCAGAATTGCACAATTTTAGGCCTTTCAATTCGAAATCGTTATTTTTTAACCTGAGTTTAAAAATTTTTCAAGTACAAAATAATTTAGCAAATAGTAAAGTTCTAGAGAATTTTTTCTCTCTGAAAAAGCCATAATTTCATATAATTATACCATTTTGCAAAAATTGATAATAAATGATCGTAAGAAGAAGTTCAATTGCGAAAAAAAATTATTAAAATAAATGACAAATTTTTCTTATTAAAATAATGTTATTTTATTTAAAGTGACATTATCAGTATTATTATTTGTGTACGTCTATACTCAAGGAGCACACTTAATCAATATTCAATACGGGATGTTTAATTTCACATCGACACAACGCAAAAAAGTAGCGGATTGAGATCCCTAAGAATTATAATTAATTTATAATTGATGGACTGGTCACCTGTGCTAAATAAAGATTTTGAACAAATTTCTTGTTTCTAGAGTTTTTAAATTTACTTGAGCGTCATTTTTTGTTCACATACATGGAGGGAAAAAAAGCTATCCTGTTTTTTTGCTGATTTTTATCAATCGTTTCTCAAGGGACAATTCTTGTTCAATTCAGCTCTGTTTTCGGAAAAGAAATTTTTAAAACCTGTTTACATTGGAGCAGATTTTTTTTCGGGTACTTGAAAACTTTAAAGTTACAACAATACACTAGGGAAAATATGGTAAAAACCCAGGAATAGAAATTAAAAAAAGTAGTATTATCAAGTTTTATTTTCGTTTTTTTTTAAATTATCATTATAACTCGTCGTATATAATAGCATTATTTTTTATTTTTTGCATATTTTGAAAATTTTCTGTTTTTCTACTGTTTTCTATGCTAAGAAACTTAAAAAGTGTATTTGTTCGTAGTAGCGATTTCAGATTAAAAATTTTTTTTTCCCCAACCTAGTACACACTTTTATTTTTAAAATCATAGAAAAACTTTTTTTCATGAGACGGATTTTTGACGCGAACAATTTTTTTCCTGCACAGGTTTAACCATGAATTGTAAGCATTTTTTATATTAACAATTTGAACTTCGATAATGTGGATCAGCAATTAATAAAATTATGCTTTTTCGTACTCAGGATTCAGTTGCTTTCTTTTCTTCTCTGAAGTGTAAGCGTCGATTTTTCCATTAAATAATTTAAGGGTGAAACAGTTCATAATATCATGTATTTTTAAAAATAAGCGTTCGGTGTTATTGCCTCCTCTAATCATTAAAAATGAAATAATTTGAAAGTAAAGATTGCAAACTTACATAATCGACCATCCATTTTTTCCTTTATCTTACTGAAAAGAAAGCGTAGGGTTTTACCTTGTGATACCTTTAGTTTAAAAAAGCTAAAAACTTTTATGAGTCTTAATAGCAATCCAAAAACTGCGTTCTGTCTAAAGCTTTGATAGCGTTCTTCATGTCCTTTCGCTTGGACGCGTTATTATTTATAAATATAAGAATATAAATTGAGTAATTTTATTTAAAATTAAAGAATCTCCAAATTGGATGATTTCAGGTTGAACTTTCGCAAATGGGACAATTATTAAAAGTTAAACGATTTCAAAATTAAATATTTTTGTACTGAAAATTTTGTTTAATTAAATGACTTTCAATATGAAGTAATAAGAATTTGCAAATGAAAACTAAATTAAATGTTTTAAATTTAATGCTTCTGAAAGTCTATAATTTGTTATTTTTATTGCATTAAAAGAATGACAATTGAACATTAAAATTGATTACGGAATATTTTCTAAACTCAAACAATAAATTCATCGTCATTTTCACCGCTCAAAATGGAAAAGTTTTCAGTAATGATTTTGACTAAATTTAAAGCTGAAAAAATGTTTAATTGCTGAGGTTTGTGCTACCAACACTTTTTATACACACACCCTTTAAAATTTCAATTATATAAAGTAAATTTAAATCGTTTCAATATTAAAAATGTTCATATTCTTAATTATAATTTTTAAAATTAGACAATTTAATTTTGATTCAAACTTAAAACCTGTGAAAATATATATTTTTTTAATTCAGCATTCAATATGAAATTTCAGGGCTCTAAAACTGTAACCATTCAAAATTGAAGAAAATAATCAATTACTGAGGAATCAATTCAAGAATTTAGAATTTTTATTTATTTTGAATTCAAACAATGCAATTTTAAACTTTTTATTTTCAATCAGTTCATTATAACGAAGGGCCGACTTTTCGGGTGTACAAGCCTTGCGGTTGCACAGAGCTGTATGCTTGAGGGGAAAAGGGTATGCGGTTTTACTCTCTGCCTTCCTCGACCTGTGTTTTCAGGTTTCTGGAAAGTTGACAACTTTATACCTGTTTGTCAAAATTTAGGTCTTGACATCAGTAATAGCTTCTTCACTTATCCATTGAAAGATCTGTGCTCCTCCTCTAATTCTAATCCCTTATTTTGGACGAAAATATTTCACAGCCGTAACTAAATGACCAAATAAATAATAAATATACGAGCGAAACTCACTTTGGTAAATTTCTGTTGCTATTTCTGAACATGTTACGTTGGCCAAAAAATAATTTTTCAAAAATAGAATTTTTATCATAATTTATTAACGAAAAATGTACATTAGGGTGATCCAAAAATGCATTGCAAAATATTCATTTACTCTAGAGGGAAAGACACCCCCCTCAAAGTTTCCATTGCCAGAGAAAAAAATCCGTATTTTATTTTTTCGAAATTTGAACATCTACACTTGCCAACGGGCACTTCAAAATCCCATTTAATTAATATGAGGAAATTTGGAATTTTCGACAAATTGAACTCATGTCGTCATGAGTTACTTATGCTCATGTATGAAAAAACGTCGTCTTTTTCATACAAATTATCACTAATGGACAATCTGATTAATTACCACGACTTTTTAAACAATTATAAATTTTTTAAACAAATTTAATATATTTAAACAATTATTTATTCCCCAAAAATGTAAAAAATAATTGTATTTTTTGATTGAAACGCAATATTTGGTCATTGTTTGGAGTAGTCAATTTTTCTAAAAACATTATGTTATCATTTAAACAATGAATGATTGTTTATTTTCAAAATTTCTAAAAATTTAGCCAGAGATGTTCACTTTTTTCAAATTGGTATCCTATGCTACTTTTTGTTAAATTATTATATAATTTTAATACATTTATTCTAACCTTTAACAAATTTCTATTTGTTTAAATAATTTTTATTCGCTCAAGTAGTTATTTTTCGATAGATAAACAAATGAAATAAAATAGATGACATAGAATTAATTACGATTTTGAAAGTATTGTTCGAAAGTAATTATTTAAACAAATTAAAAACTGGTAAATGTATTTTTTCTATAAAATATACAGTCAGAAACATAATTGTATGTGTTCTATTTTATTTCATTTTT
>NC_046662.1:138279566-138292312 GCF_010883055.1 Belonocnema kinseyi
CTATCTCTGGCTAAATTTTTAGAAATTTTGAAAATAAACAATAATTCATTGTTTACATTAGAGCATAATATTTTTAGAAACATTTACTACTCCAAACAATGACAAACAACTACATTTCAATCAGAAACGACGATTATTTTGGAACAGTTTTTGGGAATAAATAATTGTTGGAATAATTTACATTTTGTTTAGACAATTGAAAATTATTATTAAAGTCGTGGAAAATATTCAAAATCTTCGTTAGTAATTATTTGTAAGAAAAAGACGACGAAAATTGCTAAAAAATAACAATAATACTTAAAAACGTAGTTTTTTATTTTTTGGTATATTGGGGCACTGCAGGGAGGGTGCGGGTGGGTTGGAAATGAAAGTTATCAGTGTAGTTTTATTTTATAGACACTCCTCTTAAATCCCTAAAAAAACTCGGCGCGTTTCGATGAAACCTTGGAACAGGAGTTACATTTTTCGAAAATTCAAAATTTTCCCATGTTAATTAAATGAGATTTTGAAGTGCCCCGTAGCACGTGCTGATATTCAAATTTCGCAAAAATTAACATTACGCATTTTCTTTCTCCAGAAATGGAAACTTTGGTGGAAGGGGGTGTCTTGCCCTGTAGCTCGACAATCTTTTTTTGGACCACCATAGTGTACATACAAAAATCACTAATATTTTGAACCCATAAAACATAATCCTTCAGATGTCGAAATTCACATAAATAGTTGATTGAAAGTTATATTTCTTATATAAAATTTGAGATAAATTAATGCCTTATCTTGACACGTTAAGAATAGCTGCTGCTCGATAATTATTAAAACAATTTATACAAACAATTATGTAGTTTTCGTATATCACAATGAATAATTTTTTAATAATATTTAACTAAAAACCGGTCAATTTGAAGGCATTACATTGAAAATAAATAAAATGAAATAAGATTGCTATGATTTCAATTTTTGAAATTGCACAATTTAAAGTCTTTGAAGAAGAAAAATTATTTTCTTAATTTTGCATTGTTTTGATTTTATTCAGAGGCATTTAAGGCTTCACAAACTATTATCGATTCGATAGCATTGCCATTTGAAATTGTTAAATGATTAAGGATATCAAATCAAAATCATTTTACATTATTACCGGTGAAGCCCTCAATATAAAATAAAAATATTTAAGGATCACCTCTAAAAACCTACTCAGTGTTTATTTTTACAAATAAATTATGAAGTGCTGGTTTTTTAACCTAAAGATATTTAAAGGCGAAAATCTAAGCTTTCATTTCAATAAATTAGAAAAAAGGACCTCAGATAAAAAAGTAAAATTTATGTACGTTTAGTATTTCGTGTGTTTTATAAATGCTGTTTAAGAAAGTACATACTTTTTTAACGATAATTATCGTTAATTAATAATAATTAATTATAATTATCGAATTATAATTCAATCACGCGTTAGTTAAACTGAATATAGTATCTAAGAAAAAAATGTATAACCGATTCATCAAAAACAACATAAGATATGCTGTTTTTCATTCGATTTTACATGAAAATTATTTCGCTCATTTAATGGAAAAAGTTTTATTTGGTAAACTTTTTAATATTTATTCTTTTAAAGCTCGTGGTTTCAGGTGATTCATTTCCCCTAATTATCAAACCTTCTTTTTAGTTTTTTTTTTTGCTTTTACACTCTAAAACACGTTACACGCCTTCGCTGGGGTCCATGCGTTTTTACCTCCCCCCCCCCCATCCCAGTGCCGTATCTAACGTAATTTGTGAACAATGACATGTTTTTCACGAGCTTATGTAGAGTTCATCCAAAAAAAAAACGTAATACGATTGGGGAGGGGGAGAGGATTGTTTTGATCAAAATATGACTGTTTCTCGTGAATTAACGAACTAATTTAACTTTCAAACAAATAGTTGTGAATTTTCGAATAAAAAAGACCAATTTGAGTGTGTGGATTCCATAACGTCATTAGCGCTTGGACTCGCTCTCCCAGTACGCTGTGCCTTTTGCGGAAACGCGGAAGAATTTCTGAAAATTACCAACTTCGAATGATTTACTGCGCAAAAACCATAACTAAATGCGTATTTTTTAACCTATTTCAAAGTTTTTTTCAGAGATGCTCAGCATTATATTTGTACGAGAATTTTGGTTTAAGATTTTCAAATTTTTGTCAATGAGCGACAATATATAAACAAATAAAGTGAAAAATTTGGCTATTTCAGATTTTTAAATTTTTATCTCAAGAAAAAATACACAAAGAGACTTACCATCAGCTAGAAGCATTGAAACTCAAATGTTCTCTTCACAGTGAGCTATAGAATACAAATAAAGTATTATTTTTAACATGCCACCACCATATTTTGTTTTATAGGGACCTGAAGAAACTCTGTAACTGAAGAAATGAGTTTTGCGATTTTTATGTGCTAATGACGATTTTTTTCGGGTTTTTAACGCAAATATTTGCTTGTATTTTATTTTTTCGAAATTTGAACATCTACACTTGCCATCGGGCACTTCAAAATCCCATTTAATTAATATGGAGAAATTTGGAATTTTAGACAAATTGAACTCATGTCGTCATGAGTTACTTATGCTCATGTATAAAAAACGTCGTCTTTTTCATATTTAATTATTGTTAACAAAGATAACTGTTTAAATAATTTATTATCATTGTACATAATATTCAATTTCAATAATGCTAGAAAGTTGCGGTTTTTTTGTTGAAATTTTCATTTGCTTGTTCAAATTACAATTAGAGCGAGGTGGATAATTAATAAATATTAAAAAATTAATTTTTTAAATAAATTAATATTATTGCTAATGATACCTAATTTAAATAATGCTGAAAAGTTGCGAGTTTTTCTGAAAATTTTCAACTTTTTGTCCGCTTTTCACTTAGTATGGTAATAATCAATGTAAATTAAAGAAAAACAGTTTTTTAATTAATTTATTATTGTTTATAATTGTTTTCTCTTATGTAAGTGAAGAAATGTACTGGTGTCTTTTTAAATGTTCAACTTCCCTCTGCTTTTTCAATAAAATAACATTTCTTTCTTAGATTTATTTGTGCATTTGTTTTTAAGGTTATATAAATATTTTTGAAAAATTTCAAAAAAAATTTGTAGATTATACATATGTCAAGAAAGCATTTTCTTTTAGGATATTGCAAAATATGAGAAAAAATTCTACTGAGCTTACAAGATATTTATGACTTTTAGAAGTTTCGAAGATATATTTTTAACTGACTCGCACTATTTAAAAATTTTTTTTAAATGATTCAAATGAGCAGAATTGCCCTTTAATCTTCCAGATGTTCTCGACATTTGTGGAAATCTATTATTTTGTTTTGATACCTTTTCAAATTTTCTTTATTAATTATTTTTTAAAAATAAAACGTCATAAAAATGTTTCTCAGAAATCTCAAGAATAATCTTTCATCAGTTTGAAGCATTTCAAACTTCTTCAAAACCTTTCAATCTATATATTTTATCGTGAAAGTTGTGCGTCTTGTCGAAACGCATCTAGTCATATTTTTCGCTCAGTGAATTTCCGAAATTGGTAATTTTCGGAAATTTTTCCGCGTTTACGCAAGGCACAGGGTACTGGGAGAGCGAGTCCGAGCGCTAAGGACTTTATGGAATCAACACGTTCAATTCAAAAAAATTATATAAGTTGATATTTTTACCAAGGGAAGATATATATTTAAAAGCAAAACCAGTCAAATGGAATCAAAAAAGAAGAATTTTTAACAGAACACAATGAGGAAGACTAATTCTATATTATGAAGGACGAATTCTTAAGAAATACATAAATTTTTAATCAGGTAGTAGAATTTTCAACCTAAAAAGACGAGCTTTCTACGAAACAGTTAAATTTTCAATCAAATAATCATATTTTGGACGACAAAGTTGAACTTCCAACATAGAAGATTTCTGCAAAAAACACGAATTTTCAACAAACTACATAATTTTTCAACCAAATAGGTGAATTTCTAAACTATGAAAATTAATTTTTAACAAAAAATAGAATAGTTAATCAGGCCCAGCAGATAATGTTTAGCCCGAGCGGGTAGCCGATCATTACCGATTCGGCGGGAGGGGCTGGCGGGGAAAAATGTATTTTAAAACGATGAAAAATGTTAAAGGCAATTTTCGCAGGTATTGAAATGATGAAAATCATTTAGCTTGTATTTTAACCACTTTTTCATGTTTATTTACAAGAATTTTACATTTTCATTAACTTCTTACAACAACTTATTACTTTAATGCAAAAGCATGGATGCGTTTCGATTTTCGCACGCTTGTTTCCCGCGCTAAATTCTAAGTTTAGTATTGAATTCAACTTCATAAAAAAATGTTCGGCCTGTAGTTAATTTTCCACTTGAAAAAATTAATTTAAAATTTAAAAAGACGAATCTTCTACATAACAGTTAGATTTTCGACCGCATGCTTTAATTGTTTACCTAACTGTCGAATTTTTTACAGAACAATGGACTTTTATATTAACTTGTTGAATTTTGAAGCCAATAGGACGAATTTTTGGGCAAATAGTTCAGTTTTCACCCAAAAATATGAATTTTTCATAACAAAAAAATGGAATTTGTGACCAGAATGTTGAATTCCCAAGCATGAAACATGAAACCTCTACAAAACAACTGAATTGCCAATAAAAAAATATGACGGCCATGCGGACACATTCTCATCGTCTAGGGCGAGCGACTGTTTGTTATCGCGTTTCGCGCTATAATACATATTCATCTGCGCTTCGCGCTCGTTTATGTATTCATCTCGCGCTCAAATATGCATTAACCTAACGCTACTCGCTCGGTCTTTGTATTTCTCCCACATTTACGCACATACCTTTTAAAATTAAGGGTCAAAGCATCGACAACTGTAATTTGGTGATTTTAATTCTATTTTGTTAAAGCTCTTTCGCCTCTAGCAAACGCATTCCCTTTCCCAGAATATTAATTTTTCTATGCCATGTTGAAAAATTTTATCTAAATTGTATATTATATTCAAATTTTTAGATAATTTTTGGGTTAACAGCTTTCATCTATTAATTGTTTTGGATATCTTGTTTCGTTTTTCACAAAAATTAATTTTTGTATTTTTAATGTTATTTTTTTCACCTAAAACAAAACGAAACATCCTATAAAAAAATAATTTATAACAAATTTGTAGATCGTTTTTGGTTAAACCGCTTTTGTCTCATTTCCTTTCGTAGCTTGTCTCTTTTCTCCTAAAAAATCAATTTTTCTTATTTTCAATGTTGTTTTTTACAACAAAAAAAACCCATTAATCCTATACAAGCGTGATTTATTCGATTAAAATTCGACTTTCTGGGGTTTAAAAAATAGTAGGAAAGATGTTCTGATATCCTTGTAGTGCCTTCAAATAGTAACGTTTTTCTTCTCTTGTATTTTTTCTATACCATGCGTTGTTTGGTTCAAAATGTTTATTTTCGTTTTTATTTATTTATTTTGCAAATGCTATATCTCTGGTAATTTTCCTTCTACCAAAAAAAGTGATAAGGAGTAATTGTTCATATTTTGGTGTACTACAAATGGCTATACATGGAATTTTCAAGTCTTGAAAAAAGTTTTTAGCCTGAAAACATGGATTTGCAACCAAAAGTGTACCCCATATAAGATAGCATTGAAAAATATTTATATTTATATTCATATAATCTATGTATTATTACATATCAATTGTAAACTATCTATTAGAGTATTTAGTGCCACGTGCATCCATCCAGTTCACTGTTTAAATATATTTTTATTTTAAATATGATAGGCTTCTTCTTTTCACATTCTCATCGGAGAAGTTATTCGATTAGTGTAAAATTTGCGCCCCCCCCCCCCCCCCCCCCCCCCGTTTTTGTCAAATCTTCTCGTGTTGAGACCCTCGGAATCCAATAAACATGTATTTACGAATGTGTGTGTGTGTGTCTGCATGTCTGTCAATTCGTGAGTACGATACTTAAAATTTTTTTATTTAATTCGTTAGTCAGCCATTTTAGATCAAAATTCCAAAAATGAGCGCATTTTGTAAGTTTCGGAATCGACATTTTTGGAATTTGAGAATTCTCTGCTCGATTACTCGTAATACTTAAAAATACGAGTATTTTCTCCTACTGACATTTTTCGATTAAAAAAAAATTTCCAGAGTTGTAGCACTTATAAAATTTAAAAGAATAAACGGAAATGATAATTCTAAGCTAAATAGCTTTTTGATAGGACGCGTAGTTTTTGCTTTATCTGTAAGAAACAGCATTAAAAATAGAAAAGTTAAATTTTTATACAAACGAAACTAGCTGTGATAAAAATAAGGAGGCAAAATGTGTCCGCAAAAAAATCTACAAATTGTTTATTAATCATTTTTTGATAGAATGGATTTGTTTTAATCGTGAAAAATAACATTGACAATACAAAAATCTAATCATTGGAAAAAAGATACAAGATAGGAAAACACATGAATGACAAAAAACTTTGCATTTAAAAAGATCTACAAATTTGTAATGAGCTTTTGTTATAAGAATACATTAAAAATGAAAAAATGAACTTTTAGGAAAAACGATACAAGTTAAAATAACATTGTAACTAGTACATTTTTTCGCTTAAATTATATCTACACATTTTCTTCGAGTCACGTTACACTAAAATGCGTATTTTTGGTTTGAATCGTGAAAAATAAAATTGAAAATAAACAAATTTAAAAAAAATGACAAAGATACATTTTTTTGTGCTAACTGAGAATAAGAATGAGTGAAAAATAAGGAGCAAATAATAAAGAAATCATGAAAAATAAAATTTGTACATTATTTTGCAATAACTGAATAAGTAATACCATCAATAGGTGCAGAAATGAATGTAATATATGTTTCATATAATAGAGTTGCACATGCTGAAAAAAGTTCACATGTCAGATAAAATCGAGTGCGAAGCATGAAATACGTAATGAGAATATCTTCGTTAAAGCCGAAGGAGCTTTAACGAAAGAGAATGCACAATCACTAACTTACAGTTATCGATTTGTTGACATTTAATTTGAAAAGGCCTGTGGCTGCGCACGAATGTGGGCAAAATACAAAAACACATTTTTTCTCAAAATTTAAAAATAACTTCATCAGAAAATGTGATTTAAACATTGCTTCACTAAACAGTTCATTACAGGTTATAATTAAATCATGCTCGCTAAATTTCAAAAATAAAAACAAAATCAAAGTTTTAAACATTAAAAAAAGTTTTGACATTATGATTTTTTGATATAAGAAATACTTTTTGGACAACATGAAGCAATATCCAACATATATTATTTATCTTGAAGCACTCTTTGGTTAAGCTTTGTTAAGGTCCAGCGTTTAGCTATAATTTTTTTTTATTCCAAAAGTATGTATTACAAATTTGCAGACATGCACAGTTTGCTGTAGTGAAACTAATGAAAATAACATTGGTATTTTTAATATGCTTGTATTAATCAAGAATTCGTTATAAAATATATTAAATGCACTTAAACTCAATTTTCTGTTCATAATTGGAGAACTACAGTTTTAATTGTAAAAATATATTTGTGAACAACAAACAAGATAACAAGAAGAAGAAAAATCTTTTCATGACATACCGTTTTGTTGAGAATCTCGATGGAATGAGACAAGTCGATATAAGAGTATCGTATAATAAACACGAAGTTGTAAATTTATATTATTAAAACATAAATAATCAGTATAATATGCCTTTGCTAAATAAAAAGTGTGTAAATCCATAATTGTTTTAATACTAACTACAAAGCATTATTACATTAAATAGTTTTTGCATTACATGTATGAAACAGCTTGGAAGATTGTAATTACCCATTTCAGAAACTATACAATAGGGCGGTTTAAGAGATTTAATGTTTCAAATTTCGAAGATGCACGAAACTTCAAAGTTTGTGTATGCTACAAATATTTCATCCTGAAAATTAAAGTCCGATAACGAAATAATGTAGACTCGGCAAGCGTACACGTTTTTAAAAAGCAAATCCCAGGGGGAAATTTACCACCGGCACCGTACCACGCCAGTAACGCCGGTCGGAGTTCGAAACTGTCGCGGTACTGTTAGAATGCTGGCCGGACTAATGGCTTTATACCGGTAATACTGCAACTAATACTGCAAACTCGGCGAGGTACTGACCTGTAGTACTGGGCCAGCACTGAAGTTCACCACTGGGACACTACTGCAGATTAGTACTGGACAGATACTAGTCAGGCTCCAAGTGATAACGAAAGGTATCCCATGTAGAAATACATCACCGGCCCAGTACCGGCCTAGTATCGCCTGTCAGAGTTCCAGTACTGACTGGTTGTACTGGTCCAGTACTATGCCAGTGCTTGCTTGTAATGATTGGAGGTACTAACCTGTCAGTACTGGCGCAGTACTGACTGTCAGTACTGGGGCAGTACTGCCGAACCGCTGGCGTACGAAAATGCCGGAGTTAATTTTAAAAATGACAAAAAATTATTTAATTGTTTTAAAGGTCATCCATTTATCATCGTATGACTGCATATCGTCCGAATATTATTTATAATTACAAAAATATAATTTTCAAACTATTTGCTTAATTTTAACACCCACTGTTTCTATAATCTAAAGATATACCGAAAAAGGTATTTAAAAAATGAATAATAATTGACTGCGAGTATTTTGTCAATACATGTTAATGGCGCTGTTTAGAATGAATACATGTATTACACTTTTACACATTAAATCACAAATAATATTTCGAACCTACATCTATATATCTATCTAAATCTATCGCCTAGATTACCACTGCGCTAATCCGACTAATAATTTTTAAATAAATTATTTAAATCGACTACAATCTTTCTTCGTTAAATATTTTATTTTTTCGCTTCTTAGACAATTTTATAAATTCCGATTATAACATTTAATGAGCATTTAAAATTTGTATCGACGGAACTTAGAAATTTTACCACGTTGCACAACAATTTATTTAATAACAATTTTCTGTAAACCTTCGTGTAACGTTTTGCCGTATAGGTGTTTCAGACTATTCTACAACGATTAAGACATACATCCAACGTAATTTTTTTTTAACATTTAAAATTTTTCATGAAGGTGGAACTTAGAATATTTTCCTTAAAAAAGTAATAGAAACATTTTTTTTCACCTTTATTGTATAGTCAATTTCTCGACATTTCAAAACATCCTGACAACATTTATAAACGTGTCTTTTTAAGTCTACGATTTTTTAAAATCTATTTTTGTACTCCTGGCATAGTACCGCCCCGATCGTGCAGCCAACGTTCTGCCATACTGGGCGAACCACCAGCTGCCTGTACAGGTGAACAGTACTGGGCCAGTACTGCGCCAGTGGTTAACTCCGGCACACTACCGACACTTTCACTTGGAAACATGAGTAACTGTTTTGTTTGGACACTTCACATTAAAAATACCATTTTTCGTTTAAAAAAAACATTGTTTGAATTCTAATTTTAAATACAATTAATGACAATTATAAAAAAAATAAGCCAATCGCTGGCGAAACTTCCGTACCAGTATTTCACCAGATATGTATACCATTCCTAAGCCGGTAGTACACCAGTATAATGCCGACCGATGGCTGAACTCTTCCGTCAGTAGTAGTCACAGTATCACGCCAACTATTGGCTGCACTCTTATCTCGGTTGTCAATCAGCACTTCGAGTTATTATGTGGCCAGAACTACGCCAATCACTGGCGAAACACCGATGCCGGTATTTAACCAGTAATGCATATTAATCTTAGGTCAGTAGTACACCAGTATGATGCCAACCGTCGTTTCAACGCTTGTGTTTGTATGACACCAGTGGTAATGGTCAGTGCTGGGCCAGTTGCAAACCAGTACGATGCCAATCGTTGGTTAAACTCGTATGTCAGTATATCTCACTAGTAATCTATATTATTCCTATGCCAGTAGTACACCAGTATGATACCAACCGTTGGTTGAACACTTGTGTCAGTATTTGACCAGTAATACGTATCAGTACTGCGCCAGTAATAGACTCAGTATCACGACAACCACTGACTGAACTCTTATGTCGGTTGTCAATCAGCATTTGAAGTAGGTATGTGGCCACTGCTACTTCATTCACTGGGGAAACGCCGGTGCCTGTATTTTACCAGTAAAGCATATCGCTACTCAGCCAGTGGTACGCCAGTATGATGCCAACCGTGGTTAAACTTTTATTTCAGTATTTTGCCAATGATCCGTATTAGTACTGCGCCAATAGTCGACCCAGTATCACACCAACTGTTGGCGTAACTCCTGTGCTGGTATTGCACCAGTGGTGATAGTCAGTACTTGGCCAGTTGTAGACCAGTATGATGCCAACCGTTCGTTGAACTCTTGTTTCAGTATTTAACAATAATACATATCGGAAGTACAAAAGTTGTATATCAGTATCACGTCAAACGTTGGCGGAACATCTGTGCCGAAATTACACCTGTAATAAAAGTAAGTACGGGGCCAGTTGTGAACCAGTATGCCGCCAACCGTTGACAGAATTCCTGCGTCGGTATTCTACCAGTAATGACAGTCAGTACTGAGCCAGTAGTAAACAAGTACTATGCCGATGGATGGCACAGTACTAACAGAAAGTACTGGTATTTATTCTGAATTACAACAGGCGTGGTACTGCGCCGGTCATGAACTCTGGCTAATATCCGAGTTTTCCCCCTGGGATAGCGCAAAATTTCTTTGATACTTGATACCCTCATAAACGATGGTTCTTGTTTTTTGGAATCTGTAGTATATATTATTACGAACATATCCTGAATGTTCAAAATTAAGAAAAAGGATAAAAATAAAATATAAATTTACTTAAACTGACGAAAAATGTCTAAACTATACGTTTTTCATCATTTCAAACATTTATTGAAATCCTCGAAAATAATAATAAGAATCTGATAGAATTACGCGTTTGTCGACAAAAAATAAACTTTACATTGAGACCAAAAAACTGTAAACCCCTTCATTTTTCGCTGATGCCGAGTATATGTACACATGTTCTTTAGATGATTTACAGAATATATTTTTATATATTTGAAATTAATAAAATTGTTAAATTAGTTTCGAATTACGATTTTATAACAATTTCCTTATTTTGAATTGTTAAAATATATTAAGAGTATAAAACACATAGTACATATCTACAATCTGCATTTATATCATTCAATATATGTTGGCAATAATCTCAAGTGGATTCATTACATTTTTTCTTAGCTTACTCATAATTTAAATCATAAATTTTTATTTTCTCCTGAAATGCTACGAAAATTTAAAACGTCTTATAGCATTTTGCAAATATTCTAAGAATACAAGTGAGTTTCATAGAAATTTAACATATTTTATAGAATTTCATGATGCTTTTCAAATTTCATGGAATTTCAAACAGGATGCCATGATTTTGCAAAAAAAAAAGAAATAGAAAATTTGCAGGAAATGAAAATTTCGGAAATTCTGCGATTAATTCCACGATTAACGAAATTTGAAAACCCGAATTTTCGAAATGCCGAAATTAGTAAATTTTTGTTTGTATCTTTTCAAACAATTTTTATGCAAGATGTTTTTTGTAAAAATATGTCTCTTCAAATATTTTTTCTAACATTTCAATAGAAATATTCGACGATTGATTTTTTTCCGTCCTTTAAAGTTTCAATCTATGTCTAAGTGAAAAACTTTATCTTTTTAAAAAGGCGTGCGTAAGATAATGCCTTTTAGGATATATTCTCTGCAATAGTACTAATTCATAGAAATGGCCGAAAAAGCTCACGTGTTCGAAAAAATAATGTTTCAAAACCTTTAGAAAAATGCTGTCATTGTGTCAATAATCAAACAAGTGTTCGCATACTTTACAACAGAAGGTAAATTTATTGTCGAATTCCACAGAAAACATTGATTAATGTAAGTATTATTACAAAATAAAATGAATTATTAATCATTATATATGCATAAATTTTTAATAACAATCGATCGATTTTTTCTAATGTTAAAGAAAAAGATCAATATTTCAGTTCACAATTGGTATTTACTGTATGATATCCTAAATTCAAAACTACCTATTAGAGTATTCAGTGCCACTTTCAACCATGCATAGCACTGTAAAACCTTCGAAGGCTTGCTCTTGACAAAAATTTGCAAATAAAATTTGAAACGGCATTGTTTTGAAATGTGGCAACGTTGCGGGCTTGATAGCGTCGCATACACACAAAATTACATACGAATGGGTTTCGTAAAATGGTTTCATATAATGTGTCTAATAGAGTCCGGAATATATAGAAGCAGCCGATATACGCCGGGTCTGATTGCCTCTTTCGCACATAGTGGGCCTAACAACATCGGAAAAACCTATAACAGGATTATTCTGGGTACAGCACATAGAGTTACAAATGGAAGAGACCCTCTTCTTAAAATGGTCAGGAATCATGAAGAAGTGGGCAAAGGAGCATTTCTGTACAAAGCAGCGGAGGAGGCTGCTGAAGCACTCGGACTTGACTTCAGTATTAGTGGTGAGCAAAATGCATCAAATCTAATCTATCTCGAGTACTCACTCCTGAAAGCCCGGATTAAGAAAGCACAAGAGAAAAACTTTCGTGAACAGCTCCTATAATAAGAGGATGCACGATATCTTCCACAGAAATGTGAAGGATCAGTCAATGTCTTGTGAGCTAACGTTTGCTTTCCTTAAATCGCCCGGATTGAAGTCTGGT
>NC_046662.1:138292412-138330518 GCF_010883055.1 Belonocnema kinseyi
ACATTTTTGCATGCCTCGAGGTGCTGCCCTCTTCAACTTTTCGGCGTTTCTATGGCAACCGCATCCTTTTCCTACGTCTACGGGAGGGGTGGGGCCAAGGCGCACATTGAAAGCCAAACCGAACGAGCCGGTGATTTTCTGTTTCTGGATTCTCGCGCTTGCCTTCGACAGCCATATCTATAGCTGACTCGGGGCTATCTCTGCATGTCGAAAATATTAAAATTAATGAGGGCCAAAAATTATTATATTTATTATGATGTTAAAATTAATTAATTCTTTTACAGCTTCTTTTTGAAAAGGGACATTTTCGAGATACTAAATAAATTTTTTTAAAATTCTTTTCGTACTTTAGATTTTCAGTGAAATTTCAAAAATTATTTTTTAAACCTAAATTAAAAATTTAAATGAAATTAAGATAAATTAAAAAAGTAAATCAATTTTGGTTTAATTCAGAATTTATTTAAATTTAAAATTTGAATAAAGTTTCGTGAAATTAATTCCTGGCCTGGTTTATTTTAAAAGAGAAATTTTCGAGATACTATATAAATAAGTTAAAAAAATTCTTGTCATATTTTAGAATTGTAGCGAAATTTTAAAAATTATTTTAAAAAATATAATTTTTACAAAAATAGTGAATTGAAGGTTCGAATACTTCATTGTATAAATTTCTTCTACTTGTATTTTTAAATCCTAAAATATATATTTTTTCGCATAATTAAGGTATAACTGAAGTAATATTTACACTTCTCCGTAGCGTCAAATTGGCAATTTACATTTAATTCCGAGGACAAATTTCAGGTTGGCACTACTCATTTAATTATTGATCAAAATTATATTAAAATTAGTTTTTCTTTTATTATTTGAAACGTATAATCTTTTTTCTCGTAATTTGATTAATTACAAAAGCCAGTAACTAGACTGTGCCTTACACATTAAAATTTAATTTTAAAGGTTTGGGGCAGTTAACCACTTGCAATTCTTATGATCTTCAGAATTCACAACTTCAAAGAAATCCAAATAGTTGATAAAAATAATTCAAAGAATCGAAGAATTCAACAAAATTCAAAAGAAATATAATGCGAATAGGGGTGCATCACAACAACTAAGGCTATTACAAAAAAAATGGAAAAGGAAAGAATTTCAAAGAATTAAAATCAATAATTTTTCGCGAACCGGGAAATGAGTGGAAATTTCCTTGATTAAAACGGCCACCTGAAGTTCTTAGTATTTAAAAGATTATTATATTCATTGGTGTTTTCCTGTAAAAGTAGTAATACTTTTTCGTACTTGTAAAAAAATTCCTACCAAGGACTGAAAGAAATTTTCATTTGATTTATTTCAAGTGAATTCTTTAAGTTTGCAATAACAAAGAAAAACTATCCAATTAGGGGTTTTAAGTATTTAAAAATCGTGATTTATTTTTTTCATAAATAGTTTCGAAATACTTTTCACATTGTACACATCAGCTGGTTTTTAGGTAAGAAAGTCACGAAGAGGATCACAGGGCCTTTTATTAGCTCAAACTTGTAACTTATGCTATGCCTTACAGCTAAATAAAACCTCTCGGATCAGTTATTATTTAAAACTCACTTTCAATTGATTAGAATGCAATATGAAACACTTTGAATTCCTCAGATTTAAAGTCGAAATATATAATGAATTTGCAACAAGGAAGATTAATTTTCTTATCAAAAAGACGAATTTTTAACAAATTCCATGAATTTTCTACCAATTAGTTGGATTTTCAACTTATAAAGGATCAATTTCTAATCAAGAATAGACAAGTTGCAATTTTCAGAAAAAAAGAGTAATTTTTAACATAAAAAATACCAAATTTTGTTTTAATTTTTCGAAAATATGGTGAAAATTTTAAAATTTCAAATTTTATCCAAACGATTCAAAATACAGGAAAACATCTGAAAAAAGGAATAACACATTATGAAGAGTTCTACAAAATTTTATTTAAACAATTCTTTTATAGGAATTGTACATTAAGTTTAATTTTACGAAATACATTGAAAAAGTAGAAAATTCCAATGTCGATCCGAACAATTCAAAATACAGGAAAAAATCTCAAGAAAGGTAATTATAACTTTTAAAAAGTCCTAATAAATTTTATTTTTCCATTTTTTTGGTAGGGCTTGTCATTTTAGTATTATTAATCGAGAATACTGTGAGGAAATAGAAAACTCCAATTTTCGATCAAAATGAATCAAAATGCAGGGAAAAATTTTAAAAAGCAATTATAACTTTTGAAAATTCCTAAAAAATGTTAGTTTATCCATTTTTAGGTAGAGCTTGTCATTTTCGTTTAATTTATCAAAAATATGCAGAAAGATAGATAATTTCAATTTCGCTTGAAATTAATCAAAATTCAGGGGAAAAATCTCAAAAAGGAATTAAAACTTACGAAAAATCATTTGAAAACGATTTTATCTATTTTTTGTTAGAGCTTGTCATTTTAGTTTGATTTATCGAAAATACTGTAGGAAAATTGAAAATTCAAATTTCGAACAAAATTTAAAATTTCGTTTTAAAATCTATTTATGACATTTCTATAGAATAATTCATAAGAAATAGTCTCAATATATTTCATTGAGAATATTTATTTTGAAACCAGCGTGTTGAACAACTTCGTAATGAATTTTTCTACTTTGATATTAAAATATCATATGCAATTTTACTTTTCGAATTTAACGACTGTGAACAATTTATCAACATAAATAATTTAATTAGTTTGCAATAGTTGTGTCAGAAGTAACTGTGATATTTCGACGATTTACCCGTCACGGTCGTAGTTTCTAGAGGCTGGCCACTAAGCTTCTGTAACATGGCGCTGTCATTCTTTCCACACATGGTTTTTCCACTAGGAGACAAACACTTCTGCTGTCTCGTCACGTCGCTACTTTACTACATTTTAATTATCACATTTCAATATAAATTAATGTTTTGTTAACTTTTTAGATAATACATACATATTGAATTGCTAATTTCTTTTTTTTTGGTCAAGTGGAAATGCACCAGACACTTTTAATTAACGAATGAAAATGCCATGTGATCCGCTACTATAATCAAATAATTTGAAATAGAAGGCTTTGAGGTGAACATTATAAATATTAAAAATATATATTTAGCAACAATATAGAAACTTTAAATGACCAGGCAGACCTTCTCCATAATATTAACTATCATTTAAACAAAAATTAGCACGATATTTCAATGTCCCTGTTTTTAAATTGGCGCAAAAATTACATGGGACGGTCGGTAATTTATGATTTTAAAATGTATCACATGCCCTTAAAACTGTTAGAAGAAGTTTTTCTCCCTGGTGGACCGAACAAAAACTCAAAACAACATTGAGATGGACGTTTAATTTATTGCAATTCGGATTCTGTATTAAGTTACCCGTGAGAAGGTCACGGAATAATTGCAATAGTTTTTTTTGCAACGTTGAAAAACTTAAAAATATAATACCTGTCCTTAACATAGGATGAAGGCGACTTCAAGCGCATCTCTTTGAGCTGCAGCATACTACTTAAACGACCATGGATGCGCTTGAAGTCGTCTCCAGCAGAAGTTATCACATTTTTTTTAAATTTCTAACGCCGCAAAAGAACTATTTAAATTACTCCGCGACATTCAAATGGCAAATTTAACGTAGAATCCGAATTGCAACAAGTTAAATGCCCATTTTGCTGTTTTTTCTTTGCATGATACAGAAGGCATACTATGTGGATTAGGCTGGTCCAAAAATGCATAGCAAAATTTTTTGCATGCTAGAGAGCAACGATCCGCACATTTTATTCCAAATCCGAAAAAATAAATTCCCTAATTTTTTTATTTACTTTATTTTAACATATGTCGGTTTTGACTTGAAGTTTCCCATGTAAAATGCATGGGGAAAAATCGTTTTTTGAGCTTTTAGAATAATTTCTTAGGGTTTGAAGAAATGTGACGGGAAAGTATGGGGGCCTGTAGAAAATTATCCAACGAAGAATTTCATCTATCAGCCATATGAGTTTGACACCCCTAACACACCTCAACGAGTACCCGAAAACTACCCTTAAAACAAAAAATGTCAATTCTTCATGAAATCTACCTTTTGAACAATTTATTCTCGTCTTTTTTTACTTAAAATTATTAATATTGGTATGGTGGAGTATTTATTATCATTGGTTAATTAAGTTTTAGTTATTTAAAAAAATAGAATTTGTTTAAATAATTTGTTTGTCTCGAAAATTCGTTTTCCCTCCTAAAAATGATTACTATTAGCCTAGTTAAATATTTATTAACATTTGTTCATTAACTGTTTATTATTTAAACAAATGGAATTTGTTTGAACAATTTTTTTCCAATATTCTTTTTTTTCCTTAAAAATTGGTATGATTGGTGTAGTAGAATATTTATTTACATTAAGTCATTAATAAAAAAAAATTTAAACATATTTCATTTGTTCAAATAATTAATAATTAATCAACCAATGATAATAAATATGCCACTTGACCAATAGTAATAATTTTAAGTAAAAAAAAACAGAATTCAGTGATCATAAGGTCCTAAAAATTTATTCCAGTAACTCAAAAAAGTAATTTTTCCCCATGCATTTTACATGGGAAACTTCAACTCAAAACAGGCACCTGTTAAAATCGAAAAATAAAAAAATAAAATAAAAATTAGGGAATTTCTTTTTTCGGATTTGGAATGAAATTGGGGGGATCGTTGCCCTCTACAGAAAAAAGCGTTTTCGAGCCACCCTGATGTGAATACTATAAGGATACACTGCAGCATATCCTTTCCATTTATTCGGTGCACTAGGGTTTTTGTTTTTGATGCGAAAAATGTTACAAGTCTTCAACCTCATTTACAATAACAAAAAATAGGAAAGGATTTTACAAATTTCAAAGTTATTGTAGTTTCTACACTAAAGTTTAAACAATAAATCCCGCGCTGGACGAGATCAATCTTATGGACTGAAAAAATGCAGGTTGATTCTTAGGTGCAACAATTTTTAGCCTTGTGTTCCCACTTAAAAAATTGGACGTCCAAAAGGGCGTAAAAAAGTACGTACTATTGTATCCCAATCTGGACGCCCTTTTGTACGTAATTTTTTACATCCATTTGGACGTCTACTTTTTTAATTGACTTTCATTGTAACAGCCTATCATTTACATGGGCAAAAGGCAGCTTTAATCACATCTTCTGTTAGTAGCAGTTCATAGGCATTAGCCTCCGATAACTAAGAATTATGGCTGGTTACTAGCGTCATACAGTGGAAACCTGAGATAACAGGGCTGCGACCCCGGTGGCAACATACTACTCGTAATGACAGAAAAATTCAAGTGGCCTGAGTCGGGTCATTCAACTTTAGTTTTACAATGTTGTAAAACTAATTATGGCCAAAATGTCTTTGTTCCCTTTTTCAGATTTATTAGGATGTTGCCAATAGTTTGGAATTTTGCTTCGCTCTGTTTCAGTTGTTATTTACATCGCTTTTAAGTTATGACTACTCACAAATACCTTAGGGTTACAACTAGATGGACCTGAAATCATGAAATTTAATAATTCAGAAAGTTGGAAACTTCATTTATTTTTCCATACTTTTGTTATTTCAAAATTTTAATATTTCATAATTTCGGAATTCACTGGTTGTTTCGTGAGGGAGTTGAATCGCTTGTACTAACGCCGAATCAGCAGATTTCTATCACTTGCGTAGATAGGATTATGCGTGTGACTTTCCAAAGACGTCACACGTTATTTTAGATAAGCATGTAATTATGAGTATGAAATGGTATTTTATTTGCTAGAAACAATTTGCCTTAAAAAACCACAAAAAAAGTTGTAATTAACGCCAAAAACTCAGAAAATCCATTTTTTCACTAATAGAGTTTTTTGGGACACTGTAAAACAGACTTATGGGATTGATATTTGAAAAGTGATATTTTATTCGTATTATATGGCTAAATGTGAAGAGAATTGTTGAGTTTCAACTCGATTGAAATATTATTGAGGATTTTGAATAAAATGTACAAAAGTCTTTTTTCTCATGGGAAATGTGTATTAAACTTCATGGGTCTTGCGGTACCTCTAAATATAATTTTCTTTTTCAAAACAAAAAAATACATTTATTTTTGTGTGGATTCGAACAAATTTCCGGCCTATCTCCATAAAATTAAAAAAAAAAATAATAATGAATTTTTGGACCACTCTAGTAAAAATGAGTGGATTAACTATATTTTGGCGAGCGCGGCGCTCTCCCTGTGAGCAATTGATGGTGAAGGGCGATATGAAAAAAAAAGAAGAAAAGACTGTTGGAAGCTTTTGGACTTCAGTGCGTGAAGGACGTAGGGGGTGATTCTCTTCCTCTTGTTGACTTTTTTCATTTTAAATATTTAATTTAATATCTTACAATTTTCCTATTCTCAGTCGAAGATTTATGTAAACGAACAATTCCTATAGATTTGAAAAACATTTGATTAACCATTGTCAATAATGAATAACTTTGTTCTTTTCATAGATTTTAATTTTTGTTTACCAACTTTTGCTCTAAAACAATTTGTAAAGTTTTTTGCCTGGTCGTTGTATTGTGTTCATTTATAAATTCATATATCTGGAATTTTTGCTTGAATCAATATTACCATCAAAGATCATAAAATTTAAATGTTTCATCTTGTAGATCGTTTAGTTTTTCTTCTACAATCGAACACTGTTAAATTTTAAACAGTCAGCGATGAATTCGAGCGATACAATTTCTAATTTAATTTAAAAAATTGTAATTCATTAACTTATAATTAAGTGTGCATCTATCTCTAATTTATATGTGCAGTGGGATCTCGTTTGTGTCGCACACTTGGGACCGGGAAACTCGTTTGTGTCGCAAACGTCGCTACCGATCCTTTCAGGGGCGTACTCAGGTAGCATGAGTTATAACAGGGAGTTCGCTTTTTCGGTAATTATATTAAATATAACCGTTATCTTATTCCTCAAGTAGCCTAAAAAAGTTTTTTTTTACTGAAAATTAATATATGTAAGAAAATTTCGTTAAAACTGACTTTTTATTTTTAAATATACTAAAATACAATGTGTTTACAGAGAACAAAAAAAATTCTTTCAACTTACACAAGAACTAAAACTTAACATGTAATCTCATATTTAAACAACTTGTTCGATCATGAAAATTAACTAAACATTTTTCTCTTACGTTTAATGTTTATAGTTAAGGTCTGTTCACGTAATATAAATTACTTTGACAGATTAACATGTAAATAATTTTCTTTTGTCCAGAAGATTTTTTTGAAAATTTCTTACATCTCTTGTAAAACTATTAAATGTTTCGATTCGCATTCCCAGTGTACCTCAAATCCTAATTTAAAATACACAATGGCTTTCACGGCTTTTCGGCTTGCATCCACAGTTGAAATAGAGTTAGAACCACTATCATTTACTTCATCAGATGCTTCAATTACATATATTTCCCAGCTTGCATGAATATTGAAAATCATAATTGCCGTTAAGCACACTCTTAGGAAAAAAAATTTACATAAATGTAAAAAAAATCATCACATAAATTCTCCCGATACAAACGAGAATTGTTTTAAATAGAGGAAGTGTCACTAATTGAACGTTTTTCATTTCAAAAAGTGAAAAATATTTGTTGTAAAAGAAAAAAGTGACTGAAAAGATTTGAAATGTTTCCTTCCACTTTTTACCCATTTATGGAGAAGAAAATTGATTAAAAGTAATTTCACTTAATTAATTTTTGGAAAAAATATTTCACTATTTTAGAAAAAAATACCTATTTAAAAACTTCTTTGGATTAAATAATATTTATACCTATTCTTCTCTCATGAAATGAAATGTTTTGGGTTTTTCAATATTTTTTGCAAAAACAAATATTTTTAACATCAGTAAGGTTACTAACGTGACTTTTGCAGATATATAATTACAATATTATTTTATAATTTTAGGATATAGGTTTTTTCTTTTCATCAAAGGTCTTTAATCTTAAGTAAATTCGTAAAAAAAATTTATTTTGAAAGTTCTGACATGTTTTTAGTGGCTATGGGTAGTGATTTTTTATTAAAGTACATTTCGAAAAAAAAATCCAGTATGCTCCATGTTCCGATCGAACTTCACTGGATTTTCCTTGAATATATTATGAATAAAAATTTATGATAAGGACAACCATGTTTAATAACGTGCTGTGGGCACGATAACTTTTGAAAATTTTTAATCTATCCGATTGGCCTTTATCACATTCTCTGAGTGTCAGAAACTAAAGGTAAAGTTCGTTAGCCAGCAATTTTGGATAAAAATGTAAAAAGTTAACGTATTTTGTACATTTTTGAGACCACTTTTTTTCAAAATTCAGAAGTTTTCTTCAGGTATGTTCATAGTATTTAAGCAGACGAACAATTTATCCCATTGACTTTTTTTTGATAAAACCAAAATTTACCAGAGTTATAGCAAACACAAAATTTCAAAAAACACACGAAAATCAACATTTTAAACCATATAAGACACGATATGAAATTAAGTCGAGAAAAAACAAATGTTTCTTTTGCAATTTCCTACAAAACTGTTTAAACAACGTTTTAAATTTTCTTTAAAAATTGAAATTTCAAATCTGGACCGCATAAAAAAGAATGAAAATAAAAAATTACATTTCACGGTCAAACTGTGCAAAATAGGTAAAACTTTGTGTACACAAAAATGGTACACTTGTAAAAGATCTACAAATTTTTTTTTAATCACTTTTTGATAGCATGCATATTTTGGGTTTTAATCGTGAAAAACTATATTAACAATAAAAAAAATCAGCCCGCTGCGTGGGCACATTCTCAACAAAATTTATATTTTTACATTCTCTTCAGAGAATGTATTAGATTCGTGTTGAATGTCCATGTTTTGAGACCCCCTGAATCCGAAAAACAGGTTTTTACGAATGTGTCTGCCTGTATGTCTGTCCGTATGACTGTATGTATGTATATCTGTCTGTGAGCACGACCACTTTTCAAACAATTAATCTACTAGATTGCCCGTCGGTACACTCGTTTAGTGTCCTAAACTAAAGGTCAAGTTAGTTAGTCTGCCATTTTGGATGCAAATTCAAAAAGTGGGCACATTTTGAATATTATTTAGACCACTTTTTTCAAAATTCAAGAATTCTCTGTACAGTTATTCATAGTATTCAAAAAGTGAAACAATTTATCCTAATGACTTTTTTCAAAAAATCAAAAATTACTAGAGTTATGGCATTTACAAAATTAAAAAAAAAAAAAACACACGAAAATGAACGTTTTATGCCAAATAACGCACGATATAAAAAAAAATCAGAAGAAGAAAAATGGTGCTTTTTGAATTACCTACGAGATTATCATAACAACTTTTTTAATTTTCTTTAAAAATTCAAATTTTGACAGCATACAAAATAACACAAAAATTGTGCATTTGAAAAAGATGTACAAATTTGTTATTGACCACCTTGTGATAGGATGCGTAGTTTTGGCTTTAATCATGAAAAACGTCATCAACAGTAAGAAAAAATGTGCATTCAATTCTATAAGCAACAAACTCTGAAAATGGAGGTGTGTTGGGGGATGCGAAAAATAATTGTATTGCTTATACTATTAGACCGTTCAATGGACATCGTGTCGAGTAGAAAAGAGCAATTCTCTTAAACATTGCAAAAATCTTCGGTCCTCTGGAACTGCTGAGTTCAATCATTTTATATGACAAAAAAATGAGGAAAAAACTTCGGATTTGTTTTTGAAATTAGATTGGGATGAATTCGTTCGTAGTAGCGAATTTACCGTTTGGATGGATTTTTACAATCAACTAAATTCGATCAAGCATGTTTCATGTGAAAGGCGATTTTTTCAGCGTACAGTTGTACGGATTCAGCGATGCAAGCTAGGGTGAATACGGGACTTGTCTATATCACAGATCGGAAGATGAAGTTGGTAGCGTTCAATCCACATTACTCTGTGCAAAGTCTCTGTTACACCATTTAAAATCGTTTCGCTTGCACGTTGAGAATTACGTGGAGCGCAACTTCTCGCAAAAACCTCGAATGAGGTTAAAGCAACAATTAATATGAAATTTCAAGAAACTGTTCTTTGGGCTGATTCATCCATCACTTTAAATTGGATTAATATGTCACCAGACATTTTAAAAGGATTTGTCGCGAATTGTGTTGCCGAAATTCAACATTAATCTTAAGTAGAACAATTGCGGCACGTTCCTTCGATTGATAATTCAGCTGACGCGTTGTCTCGATGTCAGCTTCCGCATGATTTTTAGAAAAATTCAATTGGGAGGGAAGGGCCATTATCGGTTATCAAACCCGAATCTAAATGATCTCAACTTGCTCTAAAATTTGAAAAAATCATATAGAAATAAAGGAACACTTGTTTTGTTACTTTTGTCAAGGAACCAAAAATTTTCCTCATTTTAGGTTATGAGGTTTTTTGTACCTTGTTGCTCTCGTTTCAAACACTTCAAAGACGCGTTTGCCGATGTATTACGTTTGTTACAAGATGGTAAAGAAATAGAGAAAACAAGCAACAACTTGAATTAAGATTCTTTTCTCGAGTACGAAAAAATTCTGAGAGTGCAGAGGGGGAAGATTCAAAAATTCAGATCTTACATATTCTCAGCGATATTCGATCCTGCTA
Source organism: Belonocnema kinseyi (assembly GCF_010883055.1). NCBI lineage: Eukaryota > Metazoa > Arthropoda > Insecta > Hymenoptera > Cynipidae > Belonocnema > Belonocnema kinseyi. The sequence goes on from NC_046662.1 coordinate 138,303,086, forward strand.
CTAAAAGCATATCACGTCACAGATTTGATCAGGATATATTCTAACGAGAAGTTCTACAAAAATGGGTAGATCTGAAAAATAATCATTCTGGTATCCAAGATACTCTACGCAATTCGGGAAATTTTTTGGATAACTGATAGGCGTAAGCAAGTTCGGAAAATTATTGACAAGTGTGTCCGTTGTTACCGCGTTAATCCTTCTACTGCAGAATAAAAAATCTAGAAGTTGTTAGCGATCTTACAACCGGCTGAATATTGGCCGCGTTAAAACGATTCGTTTCTAGAAGAAAAAAACTAAAGAGTTTTTTTTCTGACAACGGAACAAATTTTCTCGGCACAAATAATCAATTTAAATCAATCTTTTCTTTATTGAATTCAAAGGAACATAAAATAAAATATCACAATTTCTACGGAAACAAAGGAATAAAATGATGTTTTATTGATTTATTTGTTTGAAAAAAAGAAAGCCCAGCAGTTCTGGAGAACTAATTACAAGTATATACATAATGTAGCATTTTAATCATAATTTGCTTAACATTTACGTAAAACAGACTTAACAGTCTTTGATTAACAGTCTTACAAGTTATTTACATAAAACATAAGTTTTTGTATTATACTACAAAATTCAGGTAGTGACAAAGTAACTAAATCTAGATCTTTGCAGATAGAATGTACTGCTATAATATTCATATCATTACACATTTTGTAAAGCGGAGAGTCAGCTAGAAGCTTGATGAGTAACCTCTCTATTGTACAGTATTTTGACGTTCTTTTAATCATGGCGCTATAAGAATAACGATTTTATCTGGGCTATTCATATTGTGGAGTTTTCGCAGTAGTATTTGGTGCTCAACCTTGTCAAAAGCCTTGGAAACGTCCGTATGAATGAAATCTACCTGATCATAGTTCACAAGCATGTCCTTAATATTTTGCGTAAAAACTAATGGGTTTGTGGTGGTATGTTTTCGGGGGACAAAACCATGTTGATGAGTAAAGACGTTTGGTGCCTCTATGTCGTCAATAATTTTATTAAGGCAAATTTCGAAATTTTTAGAGAAGTTATTGAGTATTGCTATTTGTCTATAGTTAATGATATCGGTCTTTAATCCCTTTTTAAGTATAAGAAAAACTTTCGCTTTTTCGATATACTTGGAAATATGCCCTTTTGTAGTGCTATATTTTATAAATATGTGAAAGGGGGAATAAGTAGAGATGCACATTGTTTGATAACAAAGGCTGGGATGAGGTCAATACCGGCAACTTTATTTGCTAACTTCTTGATTGCTGTGGAGACATCATTCTCATCTTTTATAATAAGGTCTCCAGGAATTTCTTGACAAAGTCCATATGTAAAAAGTACGAGGCAAAAGTGTTTATTATTTCATGTCGTGATATTATTTCATTATTATTATAACCAATCAGATTCGGGATCCTGTGATTTCTCTAAATGTATTAAAGGCAATTTCGATTCGGGGTTTGATATCGGCCCTAAGCTTTACAAAGATATCTAACTAAAAGAGGCGTCAGTATCAGAAGATTTTAATCTAAACCTATCCTTTTTCGCCATATCATAAATAATGTATTTCGTATACCTCTAATTGAAACGTTCATTGGTAGTTTTCATTTAGTGTATTGGTACCGTTTTGTTGAGGATGTTATATATTAGACTATAAAACTCTGAACATTTCTGATCAATAGTTTCGCACGTTTACATGGACGACAAGTCAGTGTAACGTATTCCTAGATATAATTCCGGATAATTTCTTCGATTAAAATTATATCTTTCAGAAGCTGAATTGTTATTAAATCTTTTAGTTATGATTTTATTGTTAATGCGTAATCGGATCAGAAGGGACGGATGGTATTGGTCTTCAGGCACTATAGGTTGATGAACTCTACTTACTTAAATTGTTGTATTGGCGAAAACAAGATCAAGATATCTGTGATTGCAGTTATCTATATAGTTAAATTGCTTCAGTTTAAAGAATTAGCAAAAAGAGGTAAACAGTGTTGCCTTACTCTCAATTTTGATATTGTTAACATGATCTTTGAAGCATCGGACATTGAAGTCACCTACAATAATTAATCTGCTAGACAAGTTCCGCACATACTTATTGCATAATTTACTTAATTTAACATAACTTATTCCTCTCGTTTCTGCGCATTTCGGTGGCATATGGAAATCGGGAGTAAAGGCATTAAAACATTATCTTAAACAAGTCATTACTGACGAATTATTTAAATTCAAACCTTATAGCACCTTTGTCATCAATGTTGAGGGAATTTTAAATGCATGCCCTTTAACTTATAAACGTCAACTCTGCCCAATCGATTGAGAACTTGGCGGCATCTTCAAAAACTTCGAGACACTGCAGGAGCCGTTGGTATAAGGAATATTTAAACGAATTAAATATTCGGAACAAATGGGTCGCTGGGAAACACAATATTCAGGAGGAAGCTCTAGTTCTCCTGAAGGATGATCTACCGTCCATTCAGTGATCCTTTGGACGAGTTATTGAAACTCATCCTGGCAAAGATGGAGTTGTTAGAATTTCCACTGCTAAGACTGCAACTGGCGATTTGAAGCGAATTTAGCTGGGAAACACAACATTCAGGAGGAAACTCTAGTTCTCCTGAAGGATGATCTAACGTCGATTCAGTGGCCCTTTTGACGAGTTATTAAAACTCAGCCTGGCGAGTATCCTACTCCCCCTAAGTTAAAAGCGGGATAAGGGACCCTGGTCTTAGGTACCTCAACTTGGCTAATGTAATGAAGTCAGTCGTCACAACTCGCTACATTATATCTTTTATAAATATTGATCATGCTATTGTTTTTCTTATCCATTTGAATGTCTGTAATATTTTACACGTTTTTAAGATTTTAATGTATGCGCATTTATATCTATTTTGTTACGCACGCATTTGTACGTATGAGTAAGTGTGTGTTTGGCTGGGAGAAGGAGTTGCAAGTTTTAAGTTGATACTGATCGGTATACCGGGATACAAAAATGTAATGAGTTATAAAATAATATTTAGTTTTTTATATATGTATATATAAGTTTAAGATATATTTGAATTTAAAAACATATCAAACAGTTTTAATAGGTCTATTGCCATGAATGAATAAATTTATTTTCATAGGTTTAAACAAAAACACTGTTACTCTTATTATTTATCCTTCTAGTTTTATATACGAGACTGAACGCGCGCTGTCGGGCGTGCGTTTACTTTTTTTTTAATTATTACATTTTATCATATTTTATGTATTTCTTTACTATCCGATGTACTTAGTTTAAGTTTTACCTATATTTTTTCCAAGAATTTATGAATTGTTTTTCGTTTATTTTTCAATATCCAATTTAGAATGTAACTTGATTTGTTTTAAATATTATTTTTAATTATTTAAAAATACAAAATTATTTGAATATTTCTGTATACATATAATTCTTTATAATACTATTTGGTGCTGCTCTCCTTGGAATATTTTTAGAAAATGCCAAGATCGAACTCGGGAAAATGCCACATACAATTGTCCATGATTAGATACATCTTTACGAAGATCTAACCCGATAGTATCGAAAGTTTGTCCTTCACAATACAATGTAATACGATATATAAAGACAATGTCCTCTGCTTTATCACCTGTTAAAATATGACATCATTAAAGATTGTTTGCAAGTTCGATTATTTGCAAACGTATACCATTAAATAGACCTTCGTTTAAAAAGATTACGAATCACCATAACAATACAATTTTTTATTAATCGTTATTCATGAAGAGGAAGGGTCGGTGGATTCAATGTGTTTAAGTATTCTATAAGCATTGCTTGATTTATATCTCCATTATCACAATTTTCAACACGATCTATACTTGTATAGATTAATGCAGCAAGCACTAAGAATAGTAGATTCATTGTGTAAGATGACTGGGCTATCAGTTAATCCGAGTAAGACGGGTGTAGTTGTGTTCACCAGAAGGTACAAGTGAGGAACCACGAGTATATTGAAATTGGCTGGACAAAAACAGGAAATCAAAGGGCAAGCCAAATATCTAGGAGTCATTCTGGATAAGAAGCTGTCAGGGAATGAGCACCTCGAAAACAAGTGCAAGAAGCTAGTAGCGAATCTTTGGCTCTGTAGAAGAGAAATAAGTAAAAGCTGGGGCTTGAAACCGAAGACATTTATGTGGATCTACGCAGCGATCCTGCGACTCAGGCCAACCAATGCGGCAGGCGTCTGGTGGACCAGGGTCGAACTTTCTACTTTGAAGTCCCGACTGCAAAGAATCAGGGGACTGATTCTGAGAGGTATCACTGGTGCCTCGAAGTCGACACCCACGATGGCCCTCGGGCCACTAATAGGTTTGGAGCCCCTCAATCTCACCATAAAGGCCGTGGCTGCGAAGGCGGCTTGGAGATTAAATATGGTCAACGATAGCAGTATCTCGACAGTTATTCGGATACCAATCGACATCGCGAGGAAACCGACACTGAGCATACTCAGGGACAAAATGTCCACATGTCGCTACCTCTTTAACAAGAAGTACCGAGTTAGCCTATCCACGAAAGAGGAATGGGATAACGGTGAGGCATACCTGCCCAGTGATGGAGAGAACTGGTTTACAGATGCCTCCAGGAACAAGTAGAACGCTGGAGCAGGTGTATATCGTAGAATGAACGGAATGGGTTTCACAATTGCAATAGTTCTACAATCTGAAATTATGGCCTTGCTCCAGTGCGCCTACAAGGCAATGGAGTATGGCGGAAAAAGAACATTCGCACATGCTCAGATAGCAGGGCACCTAGCATAGCTCTGAAGGGAACAATGACCACGTCGATGCTACTATGGGAGTGCTCTGAGGCGCTGAACAAGCTAGCGACAGAAACTCGAGTCACTCTGCTCTGGATTCCTGGACAGAGTGGGATCAGGGGCAACGAGATATTGGACAGGCTAGCAAAGCTAGCAGCAAAATGGAAATTTTACTCGGCCTGGGCCAGTTGTAGGCATTTCCAGTAGGATCACTGAAGATATTAACAGTTGGCTGACCAAAGAACATCAGAATGAGAGGGATGTGGCCTCTGGCTGCAGACAGGCTAAAAAACTCTTGGACTCAAAGCTAAACCCTCATCGAGCGGAAGAAATACTTAAGTTCGGGAGGAATGAAGTAACAGTCCTAACAGAAATGTTTATAGGACATGGAAACCTCCGGTATCACATAAATAAGATAGGGCTTGAAGAAAGTACCCTCTGTCGTCCGTGCGGAAAGGATAATGAGACTTCCACTCATATTCTCTGTCACTGCCCTGAGATTGCGGAGAAACGTGTAACACTCACAGGCAGTTTCTGCATCAGTGAGTATGAAATATCAGCCAACAGCGTGGATACGGTCCTCTTTTTATGGAGAGGGCTTTGAGGCCATGCTTGAGGCTTATAAGGGGACACAACGCGATCACCCAAGCGTCAGGGGCTGTGACTGCCTCAACCCAGAATTTCAATAATAAATAAGAATATACTTGTATAAATTCGTTCTGTGGACTTAATTTAATGAATAAATTTACTAATTCGCTGCGAGTTGCATGAGTTTTCACAGGCAGTAAATGTCTAAAATCTCAGCCAAGATTTATAATTTTTTCACCAAGTGGCGAATCAACATTCATAAAGTAACGTAATGTTCGATCTATTAATTACGTAGCATACCTTGGCGCCATTGCAGCTTCGTCCCAAATAAAAATATCTACTTCTCGTAAGTATTGAGCATCTTTAGATTGAGTTTTTATACGAGGGACAGAATCAGAAAATAAAGGAACTGAGGTGCCGAAAGTTTTATGTACGATCTTTCCTTGTGGAAGTAATATTGCTGCAATACCTGTGAATTCCATCGTACATATATTTTTTCTCTTGTCTTTTAACAAATGATATTTAGTAGTATAAATGTACGTCTTTCTTGAGCCACCAGATGCATCAATATAAAGACATGATGTAAAAGGCCTTTCTTCGTTCGACAAAGCGACATTAAGGATTGCGTGTACAATTTCTTTTTGTTTTCAATTTAATTTGTAGTACTATGGTAAGTCTGACCGAGTTGTTCATGTTGAGTAAGCGATACCTCGTCATCGTGAATCTCAATATCGTTTCGAAATTCAGTTATTTGTGGCATCGTTGGAAACCTACTAATATCGAATCTTTCGTAAGAAAGATAGGTATTAATCTGAATATATGATCTTATGTAAGCTTCTTGTATATTATAGTTTCTCTGAAAATCTCGTGACATAGCATATTTAAATTTATTCCGCACTTCTACAATTGTTTTTTTATAATTTCTCGTGCATATCTGATACGATTTCGAAAACACATTACATTCGCGAAGAGCATTATCTATATCATTTGTAACATCTAAATTTAACGTAGAAGTGTGGTTACATCGAATATTTGTAGCCTCATTTTCATCTATTATAAATAATTGGCCATATGAAGGACTATGATCTACAGAAGGATACAGGGAAGTGTTTATCTGATAATAAACCTGACTAAATATTTCTAAACAGAATCGCCCAGCTCGTCTGTTATTATTAAAATTCACTAAATTAGCATTAAATGCTGCGAAAGCGAAAGAATTATTATAGCAACGTATACGCTGATGAAAATGATTTGTTTGTTCGTGAGTTCGGTTGAATAAATCTCTCAAAATCATAGGTGGAGCAGGCAGCGGTTCCAACTTAACTTCTCCATGGCCGCAACAATCATTAAAAGAATTTCTCTTATTAGCGACTTTTTCAGCAGCAAAGTGCATAGCACCACAATGAACACACGTAACATTCATTTGTCCGAAGAAATGTTCATTGATATCTTTAATTCTGATATCGCGAAGGCGCAACTGATTCTGTTTAGTTAATAAATTAGAATCATTTAATTGAAAAGAAGTGTTACTTAACTAAAGCTCGATAATTTCAATCATTATTACTTTCTTTATTTTCCACCTGGTGAACCTGATCAGTGCGATTCTGATTTCTTTCACGATATCTTCTCTGGTGATCAGCATTTTTTTGACGTTTCATTATTTGAAACTATTCTTTTTCAAGTTCGATTCGCTGAATATTGCTTCTGGGCATATTAAAATTTTTTTAGCAATAGAAATAGTATATGAAATGGCGTACTATATTTTCATTACTTATTACACTGAAAATATTTTAAAAATTAATTATATATGTATGTGATCTCGGTTATTTACATGTCTATATCTTCATTTGTATCTGTATCTTTATCTATTTTAAATCTTTATCTGTATCTATATCTGTATTTAATCTTTATTTGCATTCGTATCTGTATTTCATATTTACTTGTATCTCTTTTTATCTGTATATAATTATATAATCATTGTTTTTAATGAAATTGAAATTAAATCCACGGATTTACCTGTAAAAATAAATTCATGTGGTATAGTTAAATTACTTTTTTCATCTATTAACTTTTTTAAAGTGAATACCTCAAATAATACTTACATAATAATGTATCTGCAAACCTTTCTGTATTTCTTAAGATGACTTGACATACGTTTCAAAAAAATCCTTAAACTATAAGGATAGTATTTTGTAACCTGTAAATAAAAATGTTTACATAATATTTACTTAATTTATAAAATAAAAAGTTTGAAGATAATTTATAACTTAATTTAAATTTGCACTTTTAACAGTAGTGATAAAGAGTCATATATATTCCACTTGACCACCTTTTTACCATTATTTATCACCCCAAATCTATTTTGTAAAAAATATATAATTTTGGCGCAACCCCCTCCCCGTTCATCCCATTAAGCATGTACACTTTTATGTAAATGTGATATAACATATCTTATAATTATATTAAATATTTTTTTAACTTTTGAAAAGTCTTAAAATTGAATTTTAAGTTTAGAATCACAAAAGAATCAAGAAAAAGTTTTCAGTAATTGCTATAGTATATTAATTGCTATAGTACAAAATAATTGTAACTACAGTTGGTATTAAGATAAGTAGTATTATAGACGATAACAATTTTTATTTTCTAATTATAAGTATCATCATTAATGCTACTTTAAATTATATGGTATGAAATCATAACTATTTAAAAAATTAAAGATGAAGGATAGCGCCGTTCCTGTTTCTTATATTCAGGGGTAAAAAGTAATGAAGGCCATGTGAGCGTAGCCTACCAAATTGAAAATTTTTTTATCAAATGAAGGGTATGCTAACACGAAACGCGATATCGATTTTAAATTTTTTGAAATAAAATTAGAAGCACTAATAAATTTAGTCTGCTTGTAAGATTTATAATTATGAAAAAAGTAACAAAAAAAAATGATTAGACATTTTTTTAAATTGCACAAATTTAGGACCAGACAAACGTTTGAACTTGCTTCATATGTAATTTAAAGAATTTTAAATTCGATATCGCGTTTGGCCTGAACGTAATTTATGTTTCAAATTAATGGAAAACAAATGTTTGTAGCTTAAGATCACATGGCCTCAATATTCGCGCTTTGGAGCCCTATTAAAGCTAAGTCTTAAATGAGGTATGCTTACATATTTCGTCGTTCTTAAGATCAGTAGTCTCTATGTTCGCGTCTAAATGCTAATTTTGTACTAAAATTAGTCCCAATTACAATGATTACAACAACATTAGAAAAGTTCGATATGAATAAAAAATAAATTGCTATAGTATAAAATAATTTTAACATCACTTGGTATCAGGATAAGTAGTATTAAGGACGATGAAGTATGCAAGCACATTTCACATCACTTTTGATAAAACAAAATAGATTAAGAAACGGCGATTCTAATTAATTATGACACGTGTGGTCGAATGAAAAAAAAATAAAAAGAATTATCAACTAAAATGCACATGGATCACGCTTCATGTGTGGATGATCCGAACCTGCGCGCGGCGATAGCGTGGCCAACATTCGGCGCGATCACGTCGTTTAGATCTGAAGTAACGAATAAAAACAGTGAGTAAAAAAGATAGACCTAAAGAAATCATGGCCAAGTCGTCCAATCTGGCAACCCTGCATGACGGTTCCTTAGTCCTTAAAGAAGAAGTCGACCTGTGCTTTTGTAAAGGCTCTTTCATACCTTATATAGCCAGCTTGGACTGGCAGCCGCGATCAAATTATTATGTTTTTATTAAATATTTACTTGACTTATTGAAAATTTTGTAAAAATAAATGTACAGGTAGACTTTCTACATTAAACCTCTCTTTCAATGCCCTATTCCAATTCTGACAGCCGTACAGTTTGCTCGATACCATGTACAAAGTCAAAATTCGAACGGACCCCTTTTTCTAACGTTTGGAGAAAGAAAGAGATGTCTGTTCGATTTTCGACTTCGAAACGGGTTCGGAGCCACACTGCAGTAACTATATGTGGTTCGAATAGCACGTCACTTACCAACCCTGAACATACATGTCGGTGTCGGTGACATGAACAATTTACCTATTATAATATAATAAAAACATTAGAAAAATGTAAAAGAACAACAAAAACATCAAAAAGATGTATAACGGCGTTACGACTTTCGATATATTTCGTGTTCGACCTATTCATCTTTTTTTATAATAGGAATTATTATTATAATGGTATTTTTTATTAGTAGTAATAATTAAATCCTTGTATTAAAAAATATTTAATTGAAAATATTATTCACTCACCTTAAAATATTAAGAATTGCTTGTATACTTTCTTTTCTCCGCAGAAACCCTCTACACCATGACGTCAAATGGCTCTAAACTCTCCAATCGGGAATCTCCTATCTCCATTCTCTTCCAATTCCATTTTCACGTTTGGAAACTCCCTATGTGAAGTCAAAAGACACAGAATCTTCCAGGCGGAGATCTCCATCCGATCTCGCAGTTTATTTTGGTTAATCAGTCTTAACTACTTGAAGTGTCAGCGCCAGTCGTGGGGTGCAGAGTTGAAAGTGGAATTAGGACACGCACATAACGACACCCCATAATCCATTGCACAAAGATTTCAATGTTTTCCCAAAGATTTCCATAACTTCACAAATGCTATGAAATATTTTTTAAATATTTCAAATATGTCGTAAACACTTTAAAAAGATTTAACAAGGTTTCAAATATTTCGCAAATATTTCGAATAGTTTAAAAAGATGTCACAAGGTCTTCAATTATTTCAAAAAAATCGGCGAGAATTTATAATTTTGCGTTAAAAATTTGTTTCTTTTTAATACTGAACAATATATTTTATAACTGAAAAGGTACGTGCTGCACTTGGCGAGTTACTACTATTTGTAGGGATATCGTCTCAGCTGAAACTTATTATTTATTTTACTTTTCAAATTAAAAAACCCACCACGTCTCGTTATACGAAAATTGCAAGTCCCTAAATTACTCCCTGCTTAAAATGCCAGATAGGATCCGACAGTAACCAGATACGACCCTGATAGAAACCAGATAAGTCTCATATGTGGGTCTGCTCGGACTCTCCATGTAAAATTATTTCTAATTCGGAAATTTTACGAATCTATCCGGGTTCTATTAGGGAGATCTGATCAATCCTGTGTTTTAGTGAAGACAAAAGTGTCCCTTCATCTAGGGTTATGCAGTACCAAGCGGGGACGCGGAACCAACAAATATTTTTATTCAAGTTAATACGATTATTCACCCGCGTTTCTGCGGGACCTATTTGGGACACGAAGACCTAAATTAATTTTCTCTGCATTCAAAAGAAGCGTCTATCTCAGTCTATCAGGGACCTATCTGGGAGTTTACCATTTACAAAATGAGAACCGAGCTTTACAGTATCCGGGTCTATACGGAATTTATCCTAGGCGCGACAACAAAAATTTATTTCTTCTCGCTGCATGAAATGCCTTTTTTCTCTCTTTCTTTTCATTCTCCTTGATTATGATGTTTTTGTCAGCTGGTGCCGAAAATTCGATAACAAACATGGTTTGCTTCTCGAAGTCAAGAAGAACCATGTCAGGCCTCGATTGTGCAACAGAAACAATTGTCGAGAATATAAAGTTCCAGTATATGCGGCACTTTCCATTCTCGATAATTGACTCGATTTCCTTAGGAGCGTTTAGAGGAGTGATATTAAGGTTAATGCCGTAAGAGTGACAGAGATGGCAATAAAACACTCTTAGTGCCAGAGCTCACACGACATTGACTGATTCTCCGCATTTCTGTGGAAAATACCGTGCATCCTCTTATCGAGGAGCTGTACACGAAAGGTTTTCTCTTGTGCTTTCTTAAACCGGGATTTCAGGAGTGAGTGCTCGAGATGGATAAGATTTGATGCATTTTGCTCACCCCTAATACTGAAGTTAAGTCCAAGTGTTTCAGTAGCCTCATCCGCTGCTTTGTACAGAAACGCTCCTTTACCTCAATATTCCGCGACCACCTTGACGGCGTGCGATGTACAGTCGCGGAACAGAAGACTTAAGATGCATGATTTTGCTCATGTGCATAACCTTTCTTGTCCCGATATCAAGGGATCTGAGATCGTTCTTCGTCCATTGAACTACTCCAAATGAATAGAGCACTACCGGGACGGCAAGCATGTTCATTGCCGATAGTTTGTTCCTCGCCGACAGTTCGGAAGACCAAATCTTCCAGATGAGACGTTTGTATCTGCTTCGGAGAGTATCCTTTACAGATGTCACATCCTGAATGCAGCTCTGTGGCACGCCCAGGTATGTACTTGTATAAATCTCTCTAGCGCAAAGGTGTCGTATAACGCTTCTATCAACGAGCTCAGGATCTTCAGGGATGCCATTAAGTTTCCCTCGCTTCAAATAAACCTTAGCGCATTTGTCTAACCTAAATTCCTTTCCAATTTCCTTAGTATATCGCTCGACAACCCCTAGAGCTAGATGTAGTTGCTCTTTGTTTTTAGCATCGATCTTAAGATCGTCCATGTGAAATACATGAGTGACCTTGTACTTTCGATCTGCAGGTTCGCCGCACAAGTACCCGTCGGAATGGCGAAGTGCTAGAGATAGTGGCAATAATGTAAGGCAAAAGAGGAGTGGGCTCATGGTGTCGCCCTGAAAGACACCTCTCTGAAAGGTGACCTTGTTAGTTGTCACACGATTATTTCCAGATGAGATAGTAAATCTGGTTTTCCAAAGCGGCATCAATCTGTCTATGCACCTAACTATTTGCTGATGAACCTTTAAGATTTCCAAAAGACAGATGATAAGTCTATGGGAGTTCGAATCGAAAGCTTTTCGATAATCAATCCAGGCCATCGATAGGTCACGCTGGTAGAATGCTGCATCTTTGCAGACACATCTATCGATAAGCAAGTTCTCCCGACGTACCGCTACGCCTTTCTTTGAGCCTCGCACAGGTTAAATTGCCCGTACAATCCTATCATTTAGGATAGCTGTGAATATCTTATACAGTGTGTTCAGACAAGTTATTGGCCTGTAATTCTTCGGGTCAGCTAAGTTGCCTATTTTCGGCAGGAGTATTGTGCGCCCTTCCACCAAACACTCCGGAATCGGCTCTTCCGACTTTAAATATGAGGTGAAAATACGGGCTAAATGCTGATGGGTGGAAGGAAACTTCTTCCACCAGAAGGTTTTGATACAATCTGATCCCGGTGCGTAATAGTTCTTCATCCCTCTTAATACTTTTTTTACCTCCTCGGTAGTGATGGGTGGGCATGCTTGATCAGGTGTTACAAGGGCATCACACAGCTCCTTGAATCTATTTATATTTTCTGCGTCTTCGTCCAGTCTATGCTGCACTTCGTAGACTTTTTTCCAATATACTTCGACCTCCTCTGGTTTGGGCGGGTGGTCGACAGTAACTGGAGGGTCTTGGAAGAGTCGAAATGGGTCAGAGAGAAACTTTTAACTTTCCCTGACACACCAGATAGTATCCGTATTCTCTCAACAATATGCTACCTGATGGTCAGCAGCTTTGACTTGTTAAGTGTGTGATAACGGGTCTGGAGTTCGCGCGCGAACTTTCGAACCTTGGCGGTAAAATTCCTGCCAAATATGATGTAGTCAATCACACACTGAATGCGGGACGCGTACTGTCTTGTCCAGCCTATCTTTATGGCAAGTTGATGCATTCGTCTTTTGGTCTTATGATAAACCGTTGGTTTTGTTTTACGGTTCGCATCAGCCAAAGCTCCCACTGCATTATACACACAATAATTGATAGCCTAGAGGTCGGATTCTTCGGAAAAATGTCCACGAAGCTCGACATCCATTTCAGCCAGATCTTTAGGCTTGAGAGAAACCTTGGTGTTAATGTTTCTCCGGGTCATAAAGCATCGCTCTTCCTCTATTGGATGCCTGTCCACGGTTGGTCTTAGTGTCGCCTCTCTTTCTCTGTTGCCGGCTTGTTCTAGCTGTGGTAGAGTAGGCGTTCCGCTTACATATCCCTTTTTTCGGAGTAGTTCGGCATGGTTTCGCAGACGTTGCTGCAAAAAGTGCGATAGCTCCGGGTGTTTCTCGTACCACGGAGCATGCAGGCGTGCCATGTAACCTCGTTCAGGGGGCCACACTCACATCATAGCACTCTAGCAAGTCGTGATTTAGTCGCTCCGTCCACCTGAAGGTCCCGAGATTCCGCCGATTCATCGAATTGAATCCATTTTCCTTGGCTCTCCCAGCTCTAGAGTGGTCGGCATTATTGGCCGACCCATTGTCGGGAGCCCTGCGCGTTCTGTTGTTTTGAACCGCACTTACTACAACTATATTTGGTGTTGTCATTGTTGCTCCCACGAGAAGCTAGAGAAAGGGGTTCGTCCATCCTTGTAGAGCCCCGCATGCTAGGATAAGGCTGCGTACTTTGAGAGGTCGCCCGGTATCCCACAATCACCGTTCTAGACACCTCACCCAGGTGCCATTCAGCTTTCGGCACGGTTTTCACACCTCCGCTTGGGGGTTAATTCCTTCGGGACCACCCCTGGACAATTGTCCGCGACTGCCTATTTATTTTTGTAACCATATTCAGCAGAAATCCTTGGTACTGGGACCCTCTATCTGCAACACGAGGACGCGTTCGGTGGTTTTGTCATAGGCCCTTCGGTTTGATTTTTAGAGGAATTAAAAGCGAACCGAAGCTATCGAATTCTGTCTGCCTCTGTTCTTCCGTTTGCCATACCCAACCCTTGACATGGCAAAAGGTGGTCCTAACGGGCTACTGGTAATCATGCAGAAACTTGACGAGGCCTCCCGCCATTTATTAAGGAATAATGTGCAGATTCCACCAGGCTAACGCTAACTAAAGCCTCATCCGCATATTATTCACGGAATCCTCAAGTTCGGCCCCAGGCTAATCTTCACACTACGGTGGGTGGCTGGAGAGTACGTGGCAACCACTAGTCGACTCATCCCCCCGGTGTCTACTAGAAACATCAGCCCACAAATGGACCATATATTTTTCTAACACTTTCCGAAGGAGAAATGTCTCAGTGAGAAGTCAGACCTCACGGTCCCGAGGACCAGTTTCAGTGGCCTCGCAGACTTTCCCAGAATTTAAAATTAAAAAGTTCTTCGGCTCGAAATCTCCCTGAAGGACGAAGGAGGTTTAAAACTAGGAAAGTCATCGGAAGAGACTCTGGGGTACCGTAGATCCACCGTAGCCAATACACGTGCTACCTTCAGATATCGATCCCACTGTTGCAGAAATTGGACAGTGTTAGCAGGTTCCGTTACGCACTCGAGGCCTGATGTCGTTCGCCAAGGCTTCGAGGAACAAACTATATTCGTGATCGACATCTCGGTTCTGGCCGACTACAACATCACTATCAAAGATAAGGAAAAGGCGGAGAGGTATCAAGACCTTAAAAGGGAGCCGCAACGACGCGTGCAAAAAAAAATTCTAAGGCAATTGCGAGATGGATGCAGAAAGCTATCATCTTGGGTCGCTTCATGTTATTAAGACACACGAGGGTTTCGCCGGCCTGTCTTTCTAATTTCATCGTGCCATTTAATCATCCATCTCACATGCATGAGGCGTTGCCGTAGGTGTGATTTGCGTTGTTTCTACTGGGTACCTGGTTCATATTTAGAAGAAAGTTGCTCCCAGGAGACCCTGCGGTAGTTTTATAATCTTTTTTTTATTATATATATATATATATATATATGTATAACAATGTAAATCACACCTACGGCAACGCCTCACGAATGTAAGATGGATGATTAAATGGCACGATGAAATCACAAAGACTGGCCGGCGAAACCCTCGTGTGTCTTAAGAACACGAAGCGACCCAAGATGATAGCTTTCTGCATCCATCTCGCAATTGCCTTAGAATATTTTTTGCACGCGTCGTTGCAGCTGCCTTTTAAGGTCTTGATAACTCTCCGCCTTTTCCTTATCTTTGGCGGTGATGTTGTAGTCGGCCAAAACCGAGATGTCGATCACGAATATAGTTCGTTTCTCGAAGCCTTAGAGAACGACATCAGGCCTCGAGTACGCAACGGAAACTGCTATGACTGTCCAATTTCTGCGACAGTGGGATCGATATCTGAAGGTGTCACGTGTATTGGCTACGGTGGATCCACGATAGCCCAGAGTCTCCCTCGGTGACTTTCCTAGTTTTCACCCTCCTTCGTCCTTTAGGAAGATTTCGAGCTGAAGAACTTTTTAATTTCAAATTCTGGGGAAGTCTGCGGGGCCACTCAAACTTGTCCTCGGGACCGTGAGGTCTGAATTCTTACTAAGACTTTCTCCTTCGAAAACTTTTAGCAACATATATGGTCCATTTGTGGGCTGATAGTTCTAGTTGAGACCGGGGGGATGAGTCGACGAGTGGTTGCCACGTACTCTCCAGCCAGCCGCCATAGTGTGAAGAATAGCCTGGGGTCGAAATTGAGAATTCCGTGAATAATATGCGGGTGAGGCTTTAGTTAGCGTTAGCCTGGTGGAACCTGCACATTATTTTTTAATAAACGGTGGGAGGCCTCGTCAAGCTTCTGCATGGGTACCAGTAACCCGTTAGGACCACCCTTTGACATGTCAAGGGTTGCGTATAGCAAACGGAAGAACAGAGGTAAACAGAATTCGATAACTTCTAACAATAACTTCGGTAACCTAGGGAAAAAATAAAAGGAAAGGGCTGTCTCCAACTAGGCCGGATTTTTATAAATTTTTTAGATGCATTTTGCACATGAATTTTTTCAGCTCACAACAAATCACAACTGAAAGGTCACGGCCCTCACGAATTGGACATGTCAATTCTCCGAATATATTTGTTCTGTTTGGCAAATTAAAGTGCGAAATTTATGTTGACCATCATCAGATCGAGAGTCTCGGGATACAGTACGACACCCGCGAGTGCTTCGCCGATGACAGAGTTGGGCGTAATTAAAAAGCTTATAAACTTGTGTCGCTATTCGGCTGTTGACATCTGCTGACGCTGCATTTCTCCGTTTTATTAAAATATTATTTTTGCACGAAGTATTAATTTCCACAGCAAGAGAACGTGTCACAGTATTTTATCGATCTTACGACATCTTACTGCCCTCATATTTGGTGAGTTTTTGTTTTTTAGTCTACAAATTGTTCAAGAATATATATTGTGGCGAGTTCATTCATTAACCCGCACACAATAATTAAATTATTAACAATTAACTTTAAAAAAATAGTCTGTTACAGCAACGCATAATGTATTATTCGACTGTCTGCGAATTCGTAGTATTTACCTGCTATTACATGAGTTTGTTCGATGAATACTAAGTTAACTTTCAATTACTAAAATTTAATTCATTTCATCTCATTTCAAATAAAATAAATTTTACTAGAATGATATTAAATTAAAAAAATAATTTGGTTCGCCTGATTAGCTTGCTTACTTGCCAGATACTTGTCAGGCCACAGAGTTCCATTTCATTATAATAATTCGATAATTAATTCGATGCTTCTTACATACTTTAGCTCCTAGACTGCTCAAGCTGAGAGGGAGAGTGGCAAGCCACCCATGCATTGTAAAGGACATTCGAGCAGAAAACTGATTACACGTGGCGGGCCTTCCAAGCCCAACTCAACTTCAATACTGGGAGAATTAGGAGATCCCGGGCATCTGTCGGCGTCTTATGTCAAACAAATCTGTAGCCGTTGCACGTCCTCTCATTAAACATGCGCACTGCGTCCTGAGTCACGCATGAACATAAGGAAGCAAGCGCCATGTCATTCGTCGCTCTAAACTCAAACCGATTGTCCCGGTAGATAAGAAATTTGAATTTAAAATAAAATTAAACCAAAGAAATTAAAAACACAAAATGAGATGCTCGATACGAGGTAGACAACGAATTCCAGGTATTAAACTTTTGTGTCTCCTTTCTTTAGGATTAGTAATGTTCCGTAAAAAAAATTACCGGGATGCAATTTCTTTTCAACCCTCACTCATACAAATGATAAATTATGATTCAAATTGTAGGGTTTTTCTATCTAACCGCACCATGTTTCTGAAAAATTAGGGTAACCAAACACACTTAAGGTATCATTGACACAAACATTCTTAACCTAACGTGTAGCGGACTTAGTCAGTCAGTAGTCGGCATCTAGTTTTAAAGTACAAGAGACTGCGTCAATTCCAAGGCGACTCGTGATGAGTCAATTGTGAAATACCTCTCCGTCAATCTTCCAGACTGCTAAGCTCTTTTTATTGGAGTACTGCTTGATTAAATTATTCATTTTAACTAAAAATAGAGACTAAGCGCCATTTATCGGTAACTGAACGGATACGGGAATAAACGTATCACATAAAAAGTTCGTGATGTTACACCTTTAGCCAAATTTATGCTGAGCAATCAAATTTCATTAACATCGATCATTCTTAATAACAGGACTTAAGTCGTTAAAGTAAGAGTGCATCAGTGCTTCCTCTGCTGATATTCGAAGTACTGGGTTACACACCAATAATCTCTGCGAACAAAACAAAACAATCATTAAGCATAAAGAAAATTAAAGAATATAATTGGACATTTGAAAATATTATTCGGAGTCTTAAACTTGTAATTTTTCTGAAGGAATGAATTAAATGCAGAATTCAAGAGGATTCTGCTAAACTTAAGAAAATTCTACTGAAATAAAGAGAGTTCTACTTGATTTCAAGAAAATTCAACAATTCAAGATAATTCTACAGAATTCAAGAGAATTATTTAGGATTCTACTAAACTGATAAGAATGTTGACTAATTTGGTTGCTTGGGGAATATTACACTCGCCTACACAAACTTCAGAGTTTACACTCTGAAGTGGATCCAAGTGAACTACTTCATCGACATCCATTCAGATTGGAGATTTAGTTCTTATTCGACATGAGAACCTTCCACCTGCTCAATGGCCTATGGGTCGGGTTCTACAGCTTCATCCTGGCATGGATGGTCTAGTTCGGGTTATCACTCTCAAGACAAACACTAGCACACTCGATCGGCCAATCGTTAAATTGTGCCTTCTTCCACGTTCGTCTTAAGTGCAGAGATTGTGAGTCTATTTTGTCGGAGACTAAAGCGGGCGAAATGTTGTGAATTGGACATTATTTCACTGTTTTTATGAATTTTTAAATTTGTATTCTAATTTTTTATTTTATTTGCGTTCTTCGTTACATTAATATTTCTTGAACTTGTCCTTATATTTGATTTCCGTATTGAATAATGTCTAACTTTATGTCTAAGCCGGTCTTATCGTTTTCGGGCTCTCTTTCTCTTACACATAGTCTTGTTGCTCGGTTTCCCAATTTTCTTTTCCCGCCTTGTCAGTCCGCGTTCGCCAAGCAAAAGGTTCTGTTGATTTCATACAGTTTTACATACAAGGTTTTAATCTGTTTATACTAAAAACCGCGCTTTTACGGCGTTATTTATTAATTAAAGTGCTGTGGTTCTAATTGACTTGACCTAATCTCACAGGTCTCCCTACTAGAATTCATCAGTAGTGACAATGTTCAGTCGTTTTTTAGTGTTCAAAACATTGGTTCTATCGAGCCACATCTTCTGATCCATTGATTCAGTTCTTGTGCGAGGACTATTCGCACAAATTCTGGCAAAGCTAGTTAGACTCGAACTGAATTAGTATCTTGTGACTTTTTGACAGAATGTGCAATGTGGAATCAGTGCATTGTGACTTAAACATTATTATGAATGTGAACGTTTTGAAACAGTTATTATTGAGATACTTTCATCAAATAGGCAAATATCCATGGAATTCGTAACCTTTACACAGGTTCGAAAGATCGGTGAGCATTGGGTTGTCAATACCACCTTAATTATTGCTTATAATGCAGAGTCTGGTAAGTCAACAACATTCAAACTTCATTGTCATCGATTACAATTGAGAAAGTGAAGATTATTTCGGGAGTGTAATTTTAATTTATTTTACGAATATCATTCAAACTTTTAGATTTTATTTAATTGTATAAAGATTTCTCCGTCTTTCTATGGTTTGCAAGAAATTCCAAGAGTTAAAGATTGGAAATGACTTCTAAACGTTAATTCAACGAACTTGGAATTTTTGAACTTGTTGATAACTTAAGCGAGAATAATAATTCTCTTATTGGCGAATTGTTTACATGACACTATCAGTTTTGATTCAATTTACTTCTATTTCTAGTTACTTTTTAGAGCAAACCGAGGTTTTCTTTCGGATCTAAACTGCTTTTGAAAATATTCAAAAATTAAAATAGATCACTGCAGGAAGTTTGGTCTCAAGACTTGAGTCCTTGGAGAAAAATTGAACGCGTTTTCAGGCTCATTGGGAGTTAGTAAAGGTTCGCGATCAGAATGCCACGAACATTTATGTTACTAGCAATTTGTATGCAACTACTGAAGAAGCATATCTAGTCGCAAAGGGAGCCTTTAAGGACGAACTGGAAAAACTCTCAAATGACCTTGCTTCTACGTCCATGAATGATTCAGCTCCACAAAATTGCTGGATTATCGTATCGATCAATGCCAAAGATTGAATTGCCTAAATTTTCTGGGAATTACACGGAGTGGGAAAATTTCAAAGATTTGTTCACATCTTTGGTTCATTCATCATTTAAAATCATTCATCATCACCACTTCATCATCACTTAAAATCCAGTCTTATAGAAGAATCGGCTTATCTGTTTCATCGAATTCCGATAACTCAAGGCAATTATCAGCGTTTCTGGGACCTACTTTCGAAGCGCTTTGAGAATAAAAGAGTTCTTATCAACTCTCATTTGGATGAGCATTTTTCAATTCAACGAATGAAAGCTGAGTCTTCGAGTGCTCTAAAGGAAGTTTATAATGCAATGGTTGATAACATCGAAGGTTTATCTGCCTTGGAAGAGCCGGTGGACAAACGGTCATAATAGCTAGTATATATTACTGCAGAGAAATAAGAGCGCCAGTCTCGCCGTGATTGGGAAACTTCCCTTGGAAATTTCACGAATCTTCCAACTTTTGACCTATTGAAAACATTCTTACAAACCAGGATTCGGACCTTGGAAGTTTTAGATTCTACTGCAAATCAGACTATTCAGTCTTTGTCTTAACAATTTTCCAAATCTCAGTTTCAAAAGAAAAGTTTTGGAAAGTTCATGAAGTACTCATCTTCTACAACAGCCAACGTCAAAGCAATTGCAGAGCAGCCAGTGAAGGAACAAGCATCTGACGAGCAGCTTACAAAGAAGTCACAGGAAAGGAAGTGCTTTTTCTGCCGCGAACGGAATTATTTAATGTCGTTTCCGCAGTTTCAAAGTCAGTCTGTAGCACAAAAGAAAGAGTTCATTTTTCAAAGAAAATTGTGTACGAATTGTTTAGGGTCTCTTTTATTTCAGAATTGTGCTTCAAAGAACTTGTGTCAGATTTGTCAGGCGATGCATCATACGGTACTTCATGACCCAACTTCAAGCTCAGGGCAATATTCTTCGATTATATCAACTACGTCTTTAACGCCTCATCAAGCACAGTCTACTCATGCGGTTTCGGTAATGCAGATTTCTCACAAGAGATCACCGTTGGTTTTTCTGACAACAGCAGTGGTCAATGTGACTACATCATCTGGCCATACAAAGTGTGTTCCAGCATTTATTGATCAAGGTTCAGAGGTGTCAATAATCTCTGAGCCCCTTGCTCGAAGTCTCCAACTCCCTCGTACCAGAGGACCTGTTGTTCTCCTAGGAGTTGGGGAAAGTAAGTTGGGAACGTCTCGTGGATCAGTCAACGTCTTGAGGGATGGCCTCATCTCACTGGTCTACAATTAGCAGATCTGTACTTCATTGAAACTGTTCCGATTGATTTAATTTTAGGAGTAGATGTCTATGCAATATTAATTAAACAAAGTCTTCGAAAGGGTTCCCCGAGCACTCCTTTAGCTCAAAATTCCGTATGCGAGTGGATTCTCTGTGGACCTACAGGCAATACCTCGCCGTTGGATTCATCTACAGTGAATATGTTCAATTGTTCCAAGATTGAAGAACTTTTTTTTTGCCTTCAAAAATTTTGGGAGGATTCAAAAGTCGGGCCTCCTAAACCTTTCCGGACAGCTGAGGAAGAAGAGTGTGAAAAACTTTTCCAAAAGACTCACTCTAGGACTAAAGATAGGAGATACGTCGTGTATGTGCCCATCAAAAGTGACGTCACATTGTTAGGATGTTCCTATTCTGCATCTCTTCGCATGGTACTTCATATGGAATAGCAATTCAAACGAGATGTTCACCTCCAGAAGTGTATGCCAAACTCATGAAAGAATACCATCAACTTCAGCATATGAAGTCCGTCTACATCCCTGCAGATGTCGCAAAAATTTATCGACAGATCATCGTCCACTAAGACGATCAGGATCTGCAACTTATTCTGTGGCGAGGAACTCAAAATGAGCCAGTCAGCCCCATTATTTTATCCTCTAGGATGGTTGGCAGCTGTTATCATCGTCGCAAAGATATTTATCCAGTAACTCTGGAAGCTTAATTTATCCTAGAATGATCTTCGCTTAAAGTAATCTGTTCTGACTTATGATGAGAAGCATCCACTGATTCTACCTCCTTAGTCTATTCTCACAACTCTTATCATCCGCAACTGTCAACTTCGCTGTCTTCGTGGGGGTGTCCAACATACCCTTGGAACGTTACGATAATCTTATTGGATTCTTCGAGGTCGCAGTTTGGTACGATCATTGATTCATCGGTGCATTCTATGCGTCAGAAACATAGGTAATACTCAGCAACAGCTGATAAGTGACCTCTCTTCCATCCACATTACTCCACCTGAACCAGCATTCATGGACACTGGGGTAGACTGTGCTGGCCCTATCAATGTTCGCAGCTCCAGAAGGACGAGGTCACCATTCCCATGAAGCCTGGATTTGTATTTTTGTCTATTGTGCCTCCCGCTCAGTTCCCCTAGAGTGGGTTTCCGATTACACTGTAGAAGCCTTCCAATGCTTATATTCGCTTCACTTCTCGTCGTAGTCTTTGTCGAACGTTGTCTAGTGACGAAGGTACGAATCCAGATCAAAAAAAGGAACAGATTTCTATAAAAATTGTTACAAGATGGTGAGCGAACTGTTCTAGAACAAAAAGGTGACAGTGTTCTAGAACACTGTGACAAAATCGTGACAGAACTGTTCTCGAACTATGCGACAGCACTGTTCTGAAACAGTTGCTATAAAATTGTTCTAGAACATCCTGATCACAGACGCTCTATAATATTTGTTTCAAGTTTATTTTAGAACTGTGCCGTAACAGTGTTATATCTAAGATCTAGAACCCTGTTACAAGTATTTTCTAGAACAAGTTAGGAACAAAGATTGCTTCGCTAACAGTATGGTCGAGCTGACCCTTGCGAATATCCCTAATGTCGACATCTCGGACGTATAATTTTTGTTGTCGGGACTGCGTACGCGCTATCCCGGATCAAAATATATCCATGGGAATATCAAAATTTCCGCCTCGCAGGATGTTCCGACGGGTTATCCCTGGAATAACCCGGGACTACTGTGAGGGGTAGATAACACTGTTCCATATTTGATATATAACAGTTCTAGAATTGTTATAGAATTTTGCTAGATTTTTTACGATGCAGCGTACCAAAGTTCTAGAATTGTTACAGATCGGTTGTCACCGCAATCTAGATATGTTAAAAATTTGTTATAAAACATTTGTAATTGAGTTCTATAATCGTTCTAGATATGTTACAGATAGGTTGTCACAGCGTTCTAGAACTGTTACAGAATTGTTATAGAGTATCGGGGATGCCATAGTTACTCGCATGTTCGTGATCTGTTACTAACCTGTTCTAGAACATGTTCTTTTGTGTTCTAGTAGGGTTACAGATCTGGTCTGTAACCATTCTTGCTGGGTCACAGCTCAGTCAGATGATCCAACAGACATTTCTGCCCTCACACCAGGACATTTTCTCATTAGAGGTCCACTGAATGCAGTTCCAAAACCATCGCTTGCAGACGTTCCTCCAATTCTATTGACTCTCTGGCAGTTTATCCAGCAAAAGCGTGATCATTTTTGGAAGCGCTTGTCAGCTGAGTATTTGAAAGGACTTCAACCTCGACCCAAATGGACTACTTCATCGACATCCATACAGAATGGAGATTTCTCATTCGACATGAGAACTTTTCACCTACTCAATGGCCTATGGGTCGGGTTCTACAGCTTCATCCTGGCAAGGATGGCCTAGTTCAGGTTATCACTCTCAAGACAAAGACTAGCACACTCGATCGGCCAATCGTTAAACTCTGCCTTCTTCCACTTTCATCTCAAGTGCAGAGATTGTGAGCCTATTTCCTCGGGGGTTTTAATCTATTTATAATAAAGACCGCGCTTTTACGGCTTTATTTTATTAATTAAAGTGTTGTGGTTCTAATTGAGATCTCCTAAGCACGCATGTCTCCCTGCCAGAATTTATCAGTCGTCACAATGTTCAGTCGTTTTTTAGTGTTAAAAACACTAGGGCACTCGGCATATCGTGCCAAGTCCTATGTTCATAAGTATTTCTTGAAAACTAGGAGAGATGCCATTTTTATATTGACATGCCTTTAAGAGGTTATTGTAAGCTACATATAAGAAAATAATCAGCAAAAACAAAGATGGATTTTAAAAAATTGGTTTGTTTGAAAAATCCAAAAAGTTTAAATAATTTGTTGAAAAAATATTTCTTTATAGCTGCATCCTGGTATGAATACTAACTGGTATGAAAATCACTAAGTGAATTTAGAAAATGAACCCGCAAGATATGCATGAACAAGGCATAAACATTAATTATTATAACTTTTTTTTTTGTTAAAAAAAATACTAGACACACTGTTAAATCCCAAAATGTTACAAAATTTGATGTAAAGCCTGATGGGACGTAATTTACCTTACCCCGCACAATATAGGGCTGACGCCATCAACTACAAGCAGGCGCATTACCGATTTTCTCTGAGTTTAAGAATCACTAATTTCACTGTGCTACATCCGATCAGATAGAAACCACAAGATACTTAAAGTGTTACCATGAAGAGAGAATTCAGAGATTACGGATAACCTAAGGTATGCTCAGTTAATGAGAGAAGGTAACTGCAGACTCCACCACCATAAGATAATTGGAATTATATTTATTATTATACGAATATACTCATACTCTATCTATCAGTTTTATTGCTAGGGCTCTTCCAGTACTTTTTCCACATAAAATTGCCCTTTTTAATTTATCGCTTTGGACTTCGGTCTTTACCCAAAAGTGGAAGAAGTTTCTCATTAGGCTTATAAATAAAGTTAAATCACCACAACGTCCTAAAGATTATAGACTTGTAACTTTATTATGCTGCCTATCAAAAGCATTAGAGCCGATAGTTTCTGAACAAATTATTGACTATATTGAATCTAAGCATATAATAGATCCAATTCAGTTTGGTTACAGTCGCGGTTTTAGCACGCAGACTTTGCTTGTAAATGTTTCAGGTGATGTGAGTGGGACATAAATGAGTAAATGGTTACTATTATGGTGCTTTTTGTATCAATTTCTGTTCCGAAACAGCTAAAATCATAGTTTTGTGATCAAAAACAACCTGTGATGGGATTGAGTGAGGAAAGATCATATTGGAATCAAATGGGTACAAGTGGCTGCAATTTTATATTCAGTGCTCGCCAGATCGAGTAAGTGAAATAATTACTCTAGTCAATGAAGATGCTAAGGCGATATTCCACTGACTCCTAAATCGAGAGTGCTTAAGAGCTTAGATTTAATGAAGAAAAATGAGGAATATCAGGATCCCAGAAAATCAGGTCTTCGCGTCATTAGACGTAGTTTCCTTTTTTACAAAAGTGTCGAAAGAAAAGGCAGTCGAAGGCGGTTGTAGCAGGTGGAACCACATTTGGGAAAAAAAAAAATTCCATGGACAGATTTTCAGGAAGGACTTCGATTATGTCTAAATAGTACAGATTTTAACTTCAAAAAACAAACATATTTTCAAAAAAGAGGACTACCAATGGGCTCTCTCCTTTCGCCGCTTTTAGAAGATTTAGTTATGGACGAACTGGAAACGGGTATTTTACCGAAAATAGGTTTTGAAATACCGTTGTATGTCGGTTATGTCGACGAGATATTAGTATCTCTTCCGGAAAACGTCCGTTAGGAGTAAGGCTTAAAGAACATAAGAAAGATATAAATAAGGTCCCTAACAAACAGACAATGCTCACTACGCATAGTATTGAGAAAGATCATTTTTTCGATTTTAATAACGCGAAAATTCTTGCGAATGAATGTCACTATCGCAAACGTCTGATGTTGAAAATGTGCCATATTGCTGGTAATGAGAATGCTTTCAATTAAGAACTGACGTGGAAAAACATTCCAAAATATACTACCCTGTTGTAAAACGGAACAAATTTTGAGGGCACGTGGTCACTACGATTCTCGCCCCTTAAAAAGAACCGGCAATCGGTCCTCTCAATTTTCAGGTAGAATTACGGCCACAGCCCTTTTAAAAATTAAAGTACTGCTCCTTTGAATCCCGTAAGTTGTAAAATTGGAAGACCTCTGTGAATGCTTTTTCAGTTTTCTTCGTGATTTGAAACGGAGCGGATGTCTCTATTTTTATGTCGAAAGCTATCCTTTTTATATTAACAGAAATTCTGTTTTATAAAAAAATTTCAATCGGTTAATTTTTTGTTTCTTTCCATTCATTTCATCTCAAACTTTTATCTATTATATAGATGTATATAAAACTTGTTTAAATCTTATATCTGGGACTGAGGAGGACCCCTATCGGTGGTGGAAACCTTTGCTAATCTAACCTTTTAAGAAACAGATGTTTTATAATTAAGTATTTTCATAAGACCCTAATGCCAATGAAAAATCTCTTCAAACAAACTTACTCTAAATTTTAAGAAAAGTAATGCTTTAGTGATTATAAGTTATCGGTATATTAATAGCTTGGATAATGACACTTTTTCTCCCGTCAAGGTAAACGACGTGATTATTCCCTTAGTTCATGACGCTCAAAAACTGGGAGTAATTATCACGAGTACAATGTTGCGGAATGTGCAGGTGATCAATATCTGTAGAAGAGTGTATATCATACTGAAGCAATTGCAGTTAAACAAAAAGGCCTTAACTGTTGAGCTTAGAAGTCAGTTGGTTAGGATGACTTACTGTAAGGAATAGACGGTTTTACTTCGTTCATGTGTTAACTAATGTAACACTAAAAGCACAAAAACCTAATTACTTGTATGAAGAATTTTGCAAGCAGGGCTGTGGTTACTGATAAAGTGGTCCACCAAATTGAGTGATTATGGACCCCGTATAGCCGTGCTTTAACGTCCCAGAAATCATTTGTGGTATCAGCGATGTTACCTGATAAGGTATAGGCGGAAACAGTTGCATGCTTCAAATCAAGAATGTTTCAGTACATGCTGAACGAAGAAAGCTTGAAATATGGCGAGGGCCGTTGATGGCGATGAGAATAATGATTATATAATATTGCATATTCTAATTTTGTGTTTCTATTATCAGAAAGTATTACGCAAAAGAGTGTACTCATTTCATTATAATACATATAGTTTTAAGAGAAATTAGCAAGTAGCTGTTAAAATAAATAGTTTATGAATTTGCTTCTTGTCTGAAATTTCACGAAAGTGTAAGCTCCAATGCTATATTTGTGATTTATGATAAGAAAATACTATGCCTTCCCGCGGTTGGTGTTAGTGTCACCTCTCTTTCTTTGTTGCCGGCTTGTTCTAGCTGTGGTAGAGTAGGCGTTCCGCTTACATAGCCCCTTTTACGGAGTAGTTCAGCATGGTTTCGCAGACGTTGCTGCGAAAAGTGCGATAGCTCAGAGTGTTTCTCGCACCACAGAGCATGCAGCCGTGCCATGTAACCCCGTTTACGGGCCACACTCGCATCATAGCAGTCTAGCAACTCGTGATTCAGTTGCTCCGTCCACCCAAAGGTCACGAGATCCCGCCGATCCATCGCATTGAATCCATTTTCATTGGCTCCCCCAGCT
>NC_046662.1:138330618-138343682 GCF_010883055.1 Belonocnema kinseyi
AGCCCCGCATGCAAGGATAAGGCTGCGTACTCTGAGAGGTCGCCCGGTATCCCAGAGTCACCGTTCTAGACACCTCACCCAGGTGCCATTCAGCTTTCGGTATGGTCCTTTAGCACTGCTATCCTCACATAAAGGCCACGACCGTTAGAGCTGACAACAGTCGCCTCTGGATGTTTTCTTAGAGCAATCATCTGCCACTCTTCAGTTTTTTAGTCGCTTGCTACCTGATGGTCTAGAAAGTTTCTTACAATGCGACAGGTGTTTAATGAAACCACCTTCTGAGCTGCTGCAATTACCCTACTGACTCTTAAAAGTTCAAGATATTCAGTGCATCTAACGTGAACGTGCATGTTTCACATTCGTCCATATTGGCATCACTTCATGCCTTACCTTGCTATACTTTTAGATCTTGGTTGTATAGGTTGCCTGCAAATTTCGGTTAAGTGGACAAGAAATTTCGATGATGTATACCTTCACCTTTCTTTCTCACATTACGAGCTTGGGTCGCTTGGTTGGGATGTAAAGATTAGTCTCGATAGTAAAATCCCAATATAAGATATAATCTTCGCGACTGGCCAACGACGTCTTGATGTAACACATGTTTGCGATAATTTCCTGTTTGTGTATACAGGACGCCCTTCCTTCACCTTCTAGACGGACAGATCTGTTTAATTGTTGAAGGTCGGTGTTCGACCATTTGATAAACCCAAAGGAGTAAGTAAAGACAGGGATGGCATAGGTATTGATTCCCTTGATATTGGTTGCCAAGTTGAGAGAACTCTTTAGAATCAATCTCAGTCCTGTAGTGAAGGCAGTCGTTAGGCTTGTCTTAACTATCGCATCCTGAATACCCTTACATTCGAGAATATCTAGATATTTAATATGACTCGCCCTCAGCCATGGCCTCAATGTCATTCTCGAACTCGCTCTCTAGCTCTTTGTTCCCTAATTACCATATGGTTAAATGCACTGTTCTGCATTTATATAGTCCGAACTCCATGTGGATATCATTGGAAAACTGCTTCCTGACATCGAACAGTTGATGCAGTTGACGATCATTCTCATTATCATGTATTCTAAATCCATGAGATATACTATTTAGTGTTTTGCTTAATAGGTTCAACACGAAACAGAACCATAATGCACTGAAGGAGTCTCCTTGAAATATGCCCGTCATAATGGTTATTGATCTACTTATGCTTTGTTAACCACAATAAACAACCTGATTCTTGTACCTCAAAACATCATCACACGACTTGGAAAACAAGCCTGTCGGAAGAAGGCGATCGGTCGAAATTCATATAGACTTTGAGCATCTGGTTTTTTATGAAACATAAAGCCTAGAATCAGCTATATGGGTTCTACGAAGATTAGGCTATTGTTTCGTTACCTTTAAGAAAGCGTCTATTATCTTAATACAAATAAGCTTTAGTCTATCTTTCCGCTATGGAAAAAAATGAGGCTAACTTCATTTTGTGTCAAATTTAGTAAGCGCGTAGAATTGTTAAAAGAAATAAAAATCTTTAAAACTTTCTTGTTTTGAAAGATATAGGAGCCTAAATTGCATGACAAACTGTTATACAAAATACTGTAGTGCTTAATTCGCAGGAAATGTTCCGAAAAATAATAGGTTATGTATTCGTCATAAAAAATTAGCTAAATGAAGTTAGCATAATTTTTATCATTGGTGGAAAGATCGACCAAGACCTATTTATAATAAGATGATAGACGCTTTCTTAAAGGTAACGCAACAATAGCGTAATATTCGTAGAACATATCGAGTTGTGCTATTATATATTATTTATTTTTATTATGTATTATTTTATACTATCATCTTAAAATACAAAATAGCGAATCCAGTAACTTGGAACACCAATCGAAAAAATGTCACGAATTTTACAAAAATGGTCACATAAAGGTTATCTAGCTCGCCGAATCCAAATCTTATATCATAATTTCGAAAGTCTAAATTCAGGATCCTGAAGTCTTCTTATACCTTGCACATACAAACTCACTGTACGAAACTGAACAAAAAAAATAGTCTGGCAAAACTTTGTACGATCAAGTACATTTAACTATAGGGAAGGAGCAGAATGATGAAATACCCATCTAGAAAACTCCGTAAAAAGAATAGAGCATCGTGCAATCGGACAAAAAGAACTAACATAAGTTGCGTTCAGGCTGAGACATATAAAAGATGACTCAGCATGAATACAATCAACATTACGAACAGGACAGTTGGAGGGGCTTCTGCGAGGAATCAAAAAAACATTCCGTAAACAGCGAGGCTCCACAAGATCCTGGCAGAACCCCCTATAGGATCACCTCGTACTCATAATCTGGGGTCTTTTCCCTCCTTTAAATCACCAGTGGTGGATTAGCGTCTATTGAGTGATCCTGGAAAAGGGCATGGAAAGAAGAGTTGCACTGCTACTAAAGATTTCAGGCTAATCAGCTTGAGGTTTTTCATCATGAAAACGCTACAGAGGTTGGTCAAGAGATAAATCAGGGGTAAAGTGCGTGTAGCCTCTCTGCTGCACAGAGGACAACGCGCCTTTCAGGTGGATTGCTCAGTAGAAACAAACTCCTTGATGTCGGGGCAAAATTGGAGCAGCGTCCGGAACAGGGGGATTATGTTGTGGGTATCTTCTTATTTATAGAGGGTGCCTTCAGCAAAACCCCTTCAGAAGACAATTGTTAAGATGTTTCAAGGTGTGGCGTGCCAGTACATATAGTTAGCTGGATAGGAAGCATGCTACGCCGGAATCGATTTGAAGCCAGATGGGGCGAAGGCAGTCAGGGGAATTTCGCCGCGTGAATGCTCACAGGGGCATTTTAGTGGAAGATCTCCTTCGGACGCTAAATGAGCAAGGATGGCATATGGATGGGCATATGCAGATGACTTTGTAATCCTAGTCAGGGAAGCTCATCGGCTGACGACCTCAAACGCGATTAAATATCTGGGGGTAATCCTAGATAGAAAACTGAACTGGGCGAAGCATTTAGGTCTGGTGGCCACTCGTGTACTACGCCCACAGCTGCGATAAGATTTATGCTCTGTTCTTAAAACGGCAGTCCTGGTCATACTTCGCTGAGCTCAGACATTATGAGAAGAAAACGCTGCTCATAGGCAGATCACAATCTGCTCGCACAGCCAAGCGAAACTAACTGCAGTTGGATAACCACACATGATATTAGAGCTCGTTTAGGAATGCAA
Source organism: Belonocnema kinseyi (assembly GCF_010883055.1). Taxonomy (NCBI): domain Eukaryota; kingdom Metazoa; phylum Arthropoda; class Insecta; order Hymenoptera; family Cynipidae; genus Belonocnema; species Belonocnema kinseyi. Next base: position 138,333,836 of record NC_046662.1, read on the forward strand.
AAATATATTAAACCAACTTACAGAAAAGAATAACGTGGCTGCCATACGGGCTTCTGGTCATACAGGGATCAAGAGAAACGAAAAGGCGGACCTGTTAGCAAAAGTCGGAGCAGAAAGTGAATAAACAGGACCGGAACCGGTACTGGGACTAGCGTCTTGCTGTATCAAAATGGTTATCAAATGATGAATACAAAGCACCGGAAATACTGGGAACAAACCCAGGGTAGCTGACACAATAAGTGGACGGAGCCAGAGAAATCCTGGTTTTACCCAAGAAAAACATAAGGACAGTGGTTTTGATGATAACTGGGCAGAATCACCTTAACTATCAAATGCACAGGACACAGCTTACAGGATATACAGATACAGATACAGATACACAGCTTACGACGGAGTGCAGGAAATTTAGCAGAAACGAGGATACATCCCTGCATGTCTTATGCCTGTACAGGCTGAGTTAAAAAAGCTCTGGCGTCTATTTTATGGGACCTGAGGAAATTATAACGCGACCAATGGTAGAAATATTAAACTTCATCAAGAGTTCTGGGGTCAACTATCTAGACCGAAAAAATAAGGGCATGACACAATAGGTTATATAGATTGAGCGCCAAGGGGGCTCCATTGAGGTCACTCGCGCGCAAATAAACTAAACTACTTTTTTAAAAAAGCTTACCTGTAATAAGTCTTTCCCTCTAGAGGTGAGTTTAGATGCAACTTGAGATAATCCCTGGGTAGGATGATACTGAGGAAATGGTTTATAATCAGGAAGAGTCGTGAGGTCTGACCACGTGTCCTCATTGGGCGTCCCTAACATCTTAAATATTCTCTTTAATTGATCATCTACGTCTGATCCAGGGAACAGAGGTCTGCCAGCATTTGCTAACTCTACAATGGAATAAATTAGGAAATTAAAACTTTTCTGAAACAAAATAGAAAGGTTTATTTCATTGAATGTTCTTGATCCAAAATAATAACTCAACCGAAGCAATTGCTGCCAAGATGATTACGAAGTCGATGTCAAAAATGCCGAAAACAAAATGGCAGGTCTAATATGGTGGCAGATTATACTGGATCAACTTTTGATTATTTTTTTAATTGATATATTAGGGCTTTTTTGAGCTCATTAATTATGATTCCGATGTCCTCCGCATTGGACCCATGATTCTTTTTTCTTTTTAATTTTTGACATCGGATTCGTAATAAGCGAGTTAAAAAAAACGTATATACTAATTTTGAAAAGAATCAAACGTTTATTTAGCATACATGCTTGCCATATTGGATCCCGTATTTTGTTTTTTAAAGTTTTTAACATTGCATTTGTAATCAGCGACCTTGAGCACTCCCTTAAACCAATGTATAAAAAATTCAAAAATTTATTTAGAGAATTTTTTTTCGCCATTTTGTTTTGGCTTTTTTGACATTTTTGACAAACCCCATTTATATAGCAATAAAAGTTTTTTTAATTTAACGCCAATACATTTTTTTAAAACGATTTCCTGAATTTAATTTGCAGATTCATATCAAATATATCTTCATCTTTATTTCAATATATCTTAATCCAATCGCTCTGTAATTTGGAGATGAGATTTCCTGAAAAAAATATATTCCCATCCAAATACAAGAAAACATGGACATCTACAATAATTGTAAGCCTAAGGCCTGATTCACAAATAAAAGCAGTGGTGAAGGTAGAGGTAGCTTTCATTTCTTTTTATAAGAACTATATACTACTTTTTTTCTTTTCTGTTCAAACGTTTAGATACTTTTAATGTCGAGATTTTCGAGTTCTCAGACCATATTGCATCGTAGGAATCAATGATAGTGGATTTGTCTTGTACACTTTATTTCTATTCCGCGCAATTTATAACAAAAACAACATACCTGCAAATATACATCCAGCGCTCCACATATCAATTGATGTAGTGTACAACTTAGCCCCAAAAAGAACGTCCGGAGGGCGATACCATAATGTTACTACTTCTGCCGAGTAGCATTTTACTGGAATTCCAAATGCCCTTGCTAGCCCGAAGTCAGCGAGTTTCAATTCCCCATTCTAAAAAAATTGAGTTAAAGATGTTTAATTGTAGAAATATGTTTGATACTTCTCGCGAAGATGTCTTAGGGTAAAATTTAGCTTTGGACCATAAGGTTTCAGTCGCCTACGTTCAAACAATCTAGAATTTTCTTAGAATGAGATAGGTGTTTAGGTTCTGTTTCTAATATAGGCGGTAGTTCTGGCTTTCTGCTCGCGTATGATACCAGCAATATAATTGTTTCTGTGAGTACCCTTGTAATGAGATAACTTTTTGCAGCCAACGATGACTACTTTAATGGATTCATTGGAATCATCACATAACCAACACCGATCCTGCACGGGTAAGTGAAGTATATGGGTAATGAAGTGCCCATGTAATGAATGACTTCTGTATCCATTCCCATGATCCTATTAAAAAGGGGAAGCACTGATGTTCGCGTCAATCCGATCAGCGAAATTCAGACGCATGTGAGTCTTATCTTCTTCATAGACGGTGTTACAAAATGGATGCCCAGACATCCGAAGCTACTTATAACTTCTTAACAAGATGATGGACTATCCATTTACATGCCTTTGTGTGGAGCATTAGAAGCTTCGTCATCTACACGTGGATCATTCTGATTACATTTTTGAGGTCAGCGTTAGACCACTTGATGATCCCAAAAGAGTAGGTGATGAACTGAATCGCGTACTTGTTAATGGCATTCATCTGATCGGCCAAATTGAGGATAGTTTCCAGTAAGGTTTTTGGACACTTTGCAAGGACACTCATAAGGCTTTCTTTAACAGCATTGTGAAAGGGTCCAATTTACTGCAGAATGCCTAGATATTTATACGACTCATTCTTCGTCATTATTTCAATTAGCGCCTAACCCGAAATCCATGAGGATGACTTTTGAAAACCTCGGGATAATGTTGATTAACTACAGCAGTGTACTCGAGCTGTTATACACTCACAGGTCATCCATATAAAGCAGGTCGGTAAAATTTTATTACATCCTGCCTTTCGTAACGCTATAGTGCCAGGCCGCATTATAAGGGTCCTGCTAAGTGCTATCTCGTCGACAGTTCGGAGGACCAAACCTGTCAGATAATACGTTTGTATCTGCATCGGAGACATTTCTTTATACATTTTACCTCCGGAATGCGGCTGTCACACGCCTAGGTACATACAGGTCTTTCCAATAACAAGGTGACGAATAGCGCTTCTGTCGACGAGCTCAGAGTGTTCGAGGATGCCATTAAGTTTTTATTCAAAATAGATTTCCTTCAAAAAAAAGCTCTGGCGAAAATGTTTTATTTTAGAAAAAAATAGTCGAAGACATCTCAGATAGAAAATCGAGAGAAGCATTCATGGTTATTTTTTCATTCATGAAAACTTTTGGTTGAAATCATTTCAATCGATCAGTGTAAAAGGCAAGGGAACAATGCAATTGTTCGAAGACAACTTTTTCTCTGCGTGTTTATTAAAATTACAATAACAGATTACCAAAAACATCACGCGAATCACCTTGGTTAAGAGTTATTGTTTGGATTATAGACATATAGATTATAGATGTTTTATAGATGTAAAATATTATTCGTCATAAGTTCGTTTCATTCTCTTATTATTATCACTTAACAAAACAGACTACCGGGGACACAGGCCTCAGTTCGTGAATCTGCTTTTTGACTTGTTATGACAGAAGCAATGACGCCGGGAAAGACTGCGGAACGGACCGTGGAATAGTGAAATATTCGTTTCAATCGTTAAAGTTCAAGTGCATTTAGTCCTTAATCCCTCATTGATGGTAATCAGAATGCTAAATTTAAAATAATCAATTAAATTTATCAATATTTATCATTTATATTAATGTGGAAAATAAATTTGTCATTTAATACTTTAAAGAAATCATGAATCCTAAAAAAATTTATATACCATTTTGTACTTTCGAAGCGTTCGGATGCAGTCGACAATTTACACCGATAAAAGGTGAAACCCTTCGGTATCTTTGCTTCGATTTTGGTTGTTTAGGTTGGGTGTAATTAGATATGTATAATGTGAAATCAGTTTTTGATGACTCCGTAGTAAAAATAAAGATTTACGAGTGTTACTCTGTACGGGAATAACGTAGTAGAGAATTCTGGGCAAATAACAGTTCCGAGACGGGTGGTATATTCGTCTAGAATTCTGGACGCCTAGATACAGCCTTAACAAAAACGACTGTAAATTTATTTAATAGTGATTTTTTGCCAAAGACTTCGTCCTTATGTTATATTTGTTAATGTTACGAACACGTTAGATAAATAAGTTCACTATAAGGTCAATTATTTACATAAATACACTCTTCTTTTACTAAAGCGACATTAAGTAGATTTAAAGCTTTACCCTTTAGGGGTAAATATAGGTTTTTATAGGCTGCACATATTAAAAATATTTTTCCCGGGAAAAACTTTCAAGAAATAAATATAATACCAAAAAATTCAATATAGCTCTTAATATTATTCTGCACTTAAATTTAAGAATAATAATTTCGACCCTGATTTAAAAAAAATTCTCATGCGGATGCTCACAAATAATCAGGGATCCGATCGAAACAAATCAAAATAAAACGTTCCTTTTGGCTACGTTACGTTATAGTATAACGAAATTTTCGTTATTTTCGTTACCATTATTTAAATTAAAAACAAAATCATAAATACTTTTAATTTGTTTTGTTAGTAAGAGGTGGATACTAAGTAAAATAAATCGATTAATGTTATTTAAATGTAACAAAATTAAACAAAAACCGCAATTAACGTTTCTTCGGTATAAATATTAATAATTGCATAAATTGAATAAGAAGGAAAAGTATGCAGCCGAGGATTAGTAGAATTTATCTGGCTTACGAGATCGAGTTTTAACATTGTTTGGAGACATTTCAACATTAAGCATCTGGAGGTATCTTAAGGTCACAATTATGAGAACCACGACAACCTTAGTACTTCAGAGCATTCACCCGGTCACTCAAATATTTTTTTCGAGGAGATTTGAGAACCAGCGCGTATGCGGATGCTAAAACGTGCTTGTGAAAAAACAAGGAAAGTCCTTGTTGCCCAGGTGGTTTACCAAGTCGAATTTTAATATTCCTTGGAGACATTTCGACATTAAACATCCGGAGATATCTAAAGGTCATAATTATGAGAACCACGACAACCCTAGTACTCCAGAGCATTCACCGGGTCACTCAAATATTTTCTTCGAGGAGTTTTGAGAACCAGCGTTTATGCGGATGCTAAAACGTGCTTGTGAAAAAACGAGGAAAGTCCTTGTTCCCCAGGTGGTTTACCAAGTCGAATTTTAATATTCCTTGGAGACATTTCGACATTGAACATCCGGAGTTATCTAAAGGTCATAATTATGAGAACCACGACAACCCTAGTACTCCAGAGCATTCACCAGGTCACTCAAACATACTCTTCGAGGAGTTTTAAGACCCAGCGTTTATGCGGACGCTAAAACGAACTTTTGAAAAAACGAGAAATGTCCAGGTTCCCAGGTGGTTTACTAGGTCGAATTTGAACATTCTTCGGAGACATTTCAACATTAACCATCCGGTGGTATCTAAAGGTCGTAATTATGAGAACCGCGACAACCCAAGGTACTTCAGAGCATTAACCAGGTCACTCAAACATACTATTCGAAAAGTTTTGAGACCCAGTGTTTATGCGTATGCTAAAACGAAGTTCTGAAAAAACGAGAAAAGTCCGCGCTTCCTAGATGGTTTACCAAGTCAAATTTTGTAAGAAGAAGTGGCCTGGTCCCAGAAAAAGGTTTATCAGGTCGAAATTAAGATTTCTCTGCATTACAAAATTCTCGATTTGTTTTTATTGATGACTATTGGAAAAAATTGCAAGAGGACAGTGACGATCCAGATACTCTAGGTAAAATAAATTACTTTGAATTTCCATTTAAATAGAGAAGTGAATTGTAGGTTATAATAACTTAAAAGGTAAGTTTTATCAGTCTTTATAAAAAACGTTTGATTTGCTTTACTCGATTTTGTATTTTCATGCCCATAATTTTTATATTTTTACTCATGGAAAATCATTAATTAACTTTTCATTCTTTTGTAAATTTATTTTGTACTCTATTTAAATAAATATTATTTGCTAAAAATAAACAGAATTTGATTGCTTAAATTCTTTGAATAATTTTTATTTTATAAATCTAATTCCTCTAAAAAAAACATATGAACGATAACGACTTAGAAAAAAGTAAAAAAATTATTTAGAGGCTATGTGAAAAAGGAAAAGAAGAAACAAAAAAATGTGGAAAACATTATTTCTAAGCATTTTGTTCGCTTGCTCACTGTCATGGTTTGATTAAGTTAATTAGTTTCCAAAAGTGTTATTAATGTAATGACAGATACCTCCCGACGATAAATTCCTCGAAGAATATGTTTGAGTGGCCTGGTGAAATTTCTGAAGTACCCGGGTTGTCGCATGTCTCATAATTATGATTTTTAGATACCTCCTGATGGTTAACGTCGAAACGCCTCCTAATAATGTTAAGAATTAAGCTGACAAACAACCCGGGTACCCCAGACAATTGCCACTTTTTCAGAAACTCGTTTTAGCCTTGGCACAAACGCAGGGTCTCGAAATTTCATAGTAAATTCTCGCTAGGACTAGATTGTCATATTGCTTATCATAACTTTTAGATAACCTTTCACCTTTCGAAACCTTTCACAGGAACGTAGGATCTCAAAATTCCTCGAAGAATATGTTCCAGTATTCTGGTAAATACTCTGGATCACGAGGTTCGTTGTACTTCTTATAATTATGACCTATAGATACCTCTAGAGGGTTATCACCTAAATGCCTTGGAAGAATGTTAAAACTAGACCTAGCAAGCGACCTAGGGATCCTGAACTATTTTCGCCTGTTTGAAACCCGTTTTAACCTGAAAAACAACGCAGGGTCTCAAAATTTATAAATTATTATAATTACGAATTTTAGATTCCTCCGAAGTATTAGAACCTAGATGCTTCCAAAAAATGTTAAAACTTGAGCCATCCTTGATTCTTCAGAAACTGGTTTTAGCCTTCGCAGGAAAACAGGGTCTGTAAATTCCTCGAAGAATGTGTTTGAGTATCCTGGTAAATTCTGTGGAGCACCTGGTCTTTTACAGATTTTTAAATTCCTCGAAGAATATGTTTGATGGACGTGGTGTATACTCTTCAGCACCAGAGAGTGGTCTGCAGAGTGGCCCTAGACCTCGTAAGAAAGACCTCCGATCCTTGATAGATGGTTGAAAGTTGAATACATCCGAAGCAACCGTAATCTTAATATTGTAAAATATTATTGAGTTACTGGTGTAATTGAGATTTTTCAGTATTTTTTAATTATTCTATTAACATTAACTAGATATTCTTTTATTATGTTTCATCAGTTTCATAACGTAACGAAACAAAAGTAATGCTGACATTCGTTTCACTTCGCGATAACGATAACTTAAATAACGATACTTTTGTTGTGTTCAAATATAACATAATGTAACTTAACGAAAGTTCTGTTCGGATCCCTGCAAATAATAAATATTAGAATTAGGTTGTCACTGACCATTTATATTTAATATGATTTATATAGAAAATTTAAAGAATATTTCAAATATATTTTTTATTTCCGATAAATATAATAACAAAGAAGAAAGAGATTATTTAAGAAATCATTCTCTCTATTGTTTATTTATTATATGTTCATAATTAAAAACACAAGGCAATGTTCCAAATTTTAGAAAAAAAACCATAACTACCTAATTATTTAAGAGAAGACAGTTATAATCATATAATTAACTTGGGTGGTCCAAAAATGCATTGCAAAATTTTTTCACTCTGCAGGGTAAGATACCCCCCCCCCAGTTTCCATTTCCAGAGAAATAAAGTCCGTCATTTTTTGTTTTTCGAAGTTCTAATATTAACACGCGCCACCGGACACTTCAAAATCCCATTTAATTAACCAGGGAAAATTTGGAATTTTCGAAAAATTGAACTCATGATCCAGGGTTTATCGAAACGTGCCAAGTTTTTTAGGGATTTAAAATGAGTGTCTACGAAATAAAACCATACTAATAACTTTCATTTTCAAACCGAATCCACCCACCCCACAACGCGCCAAATATGACCCAAAAATAAAAAACTACATTTTTACGTATTCCCGTGTGGAAAAATGGAGGGGGCTCCCGCCATGGTCCACATGGATTGCCCTCATGTCTTGTGGAATCCATGAGGGCAATCCAGACGTGGCTCCTTATGAAAACGACATGCTATTCCACAGGGGCCGAGCATGGGCTTCCCTCATGGATCCCGCATGGTTGCCACCATGAAAGCCCTCATGGTTTTTTTTGCCAGTGCTGGCACCTGTACTGGCATATCTCTGGGATGATAACACTACTTTGTACTTGACTGTCAGTGTTGGACCAGCACTGGATATCGCTACTAGGAATTCACCATGGGCGACAGTACTGCGTCAGTGCTAACTAGTACCGTACTGCTATATTCTAACCATATGACAAAAAAGTTATTTAAAAAATAAATATTAATTGATTCCGAGTATCGCGTCTGCAGATCTTAATAGTCCTGTTTAGAGTGAATACATATATTACATTTTTAAACATTATATTACAAATAAAATTTCTAATGCTACGAGGTATGGAGCCTACATAATCTATCCCTAAATCTACCGCCTAGCAGTCGGGGGTGCTAACCACTGCGCTAAGCCGACAAGTTGAAACTCGATGAAAAAGCCATCCTCATAAGCTACAGTTCAGAAAAGTTGAACTACCGAAGTACGAAATGTTAACAGGAATATCAATAAAATCATGATTAAATAAATAATATAAATCGATTACCATTTTTCTTCGTGTAATATTTTGCTTTTTCACGATGTAGACTGCTTTAAAACTTTTTACAATGATAGGAAATGTAATTTTTTATTAACATTTAAATTTTTTCATAAGAGATGAAACGTACAATTTAAACAAAAGCAGGAAAAAGTTGTTTTCGGGACAGATGTATTTATAGTTTTAAAAAATTTTAGAATGCATGAACCATATTTTAAAACGTATTTTTTATGTTTGTTAGGATATAGAATATTTACCCTTAGGACTTAACAATTTTAATCGTTGATCCGTGAGGGCAATCGAGCTGGGCCCCCAGCGGGGGGCTCTATGGAACATCCATATTGACTGAGTTAGAATTTCAAAAAAGTGTTACAAATTTTTGTCAAAAAATCGCTGTTTGCAAGCCTGAACTCATGAAACCATAAAATTTGTCACGTCAAAAAAAAATTCACCCTTTGGACTTTGAAATTTCAATCGTTGATCCGTGAGGGCAACCGAGCTGGGTCCCCTATGGAACATTCATATTGCGAGAGTTCGAATTTCAAAAAAGTGTCATTGTAACGAAGTTACAAGTGCCCCGTTACCATACGGCCCTTAGCCTCCCGTCACGCCTGGTCAGTCTGCCTCCGATACCAGCACCAACCCACCCGAACGCCACCCCCCGAAAGGATCACTCACTAGCATCATCGCCGACCCCCACCGCCGTCAACTGTCGGGTATCTTGGCTTCACTGCCCGGATATTATCAACTCCTGTAAGTTGGTTAATAAAGCCTTTTATTTTATATCTAATCGCCTCCTCCTCATTGACTACACCCGCTTCTCGACGTTCCAAATCCCTTTCCTTTCATTTAATTTGTGAAATCCCCCACAAATTTGGCGCCCTCCTAAAATTACCCACATTCCCTCCAAAAATCCCGAAAACGGAAGTTGAGAACAGAGGTCATAAAAC
>NC_046662.1:138343782-138345228 GCF_010883055.1 Belonocnema kinseyi
TATCTGATTATTTACTTTTGGTTTTATTCTTTGACAAATTTCGCATTCTTTTACATATTTTAATGTTTCAGAATACATTCCGGGCCAAAAATAATTTTCTGAGATTTTCGTGTATGTTTTTTCCATGCCTAAGTGTCCTGCTTGTTTATTATCGTGATTTTCAATCAAAACTTGTTCTCGCAATTCTTTCGGTATTGTTAATTTCCACGGGTTGCTATATAGATTTAAGCTTAATTTTAAAGGGTAGGGTCTATAGAAATACAACTGATTATCGCGTATTCTCCAATTTTGATTTTCCTCAGGTTTATTTTTAACATGTATTATTTTACTTGTATACCAATTATCCTCAATTTCTTTAAAATCTTTTTCTTTATTTTCTACTACACTGGATAAAATATTAGATACTTTTATTTCATTTTCATTAGATCTTGATAATGCATCTGGAACATGGTTTAAACTTCCTTTTCTATAAACAATTTCATAATCATATTCCAATAATTCTAACGCCCATCTTGCTAATCGGCCAGTTGGATTCTTTAAATTATGTAACCACCTTAATGCAATGTGATCTGTGATTACTTTAAAATAATAACCTTCTAAGTATGGTCTAAACTTTCTTATTGCCCAAACTACTGCTAAACATTCTTTTTCGGAAGCCGAATATTTTCGTTCTGCTCCGTTCAGACCTCTACTTGCAAAAGCTATAACGTAATTTTCGCCGTTTATTGTTTGTGTTAAAACGGCTCCTAATCCTACCTTACTAGCATCAGATTCAAGTTGGAATGGGATTCCAAAATCAGGACAGGCTAAAATCGGTGCTGTTGTTAGTAAGTGTTTAATAGTCATAAATGCCTGTTCCTGGTTGTCAGACCATTCCCACTTTACTTCCTTTTTTAATAATTTTTGTAAAGGTTCTATAATTTCTGAAAATTTTGGAATAAATTTCCTATACCAAAAAGCCATTCCTATCAGTCTTTGAACTTGTTTAATTGTTTTTGGCCTCGGAAAATTTAAAACTGGTTCAATTTTTTCTTCATCAACATGCAATCCTTTTTCATTTACTATAAAGCCCAAATATTTAATTTCTGAACATCCAAATTCGCATTTATCCAAACCCATTGTTAAACCTGCATTTTCAATTTTATCTAAAACTATTTCCAAATATTTTAAATGTTCTTCGAAAGTTTTAGAAAATATAATTATATCATCAAGATAACAAAATACATTTGGTTTTAATTCTGCTGTTATTATTCTGTCCACCAGGCCCTGGAATGTAGCAGGAGCATTTGTTAATCCAAATGGCATCCTTTTAAATTGATACATTCCTTTGCCTGGTACTATAAGAGCTGTGATTGGTTTCGATTCCTCGTCCAGTGGTATCTGGTGATATGCTGAACGAAGATCGATTTTAGACATGTATCCTGCTGATCTTAATGTATCTAATAT
>NC_046662.1:138345328-138356717 GCF_010883055.1 Belonocnema kinseyi
GATAGAAGCACATCGGAAATTAAAAGAAATTATAAAAATTTCTTTAAGAAAGGAGGAATGGAAAGAACTAGAAGAAAGGCAAACAGCACAAAAGACGGAAGACAAGGAAAACAAGGAAGAAGATGACGAGTATATTCAGCTAGATCTGACAGAGGAAGAATCTTACCTGACACTCAACGAGGAAATTGAGAAGACCGAAAATTTCCTGAAAGAAAAAACATAGTCCCAAACAGAGGGGGGGAGGTTGTAACGAAGTTACAAGCGCCCCGTTACCATACGGCCCTGTGGGCCTAGGATTGGGAGTGGGGAGAGCCACCCCAGTCCTTATTATCATCAACCCCATCCCCGGACAGTGAGTCTACGTTGAGTCTTAGCCTCCCGTCACGCCTGATCAGTCTGCCTCCGATACCAGCACCAACCCACCCGAACGCCATCCCCCGAAAGGATCACTCACCAGCATCATCGCCGACCCCCACCGCCGTCAACTGTCGGGTATCTTGGCTTTACTGCCCGGATATTATCAACTCCTGTAAGTTGGTTAATAAAGCCTTTTATTTTATATCTAATCGCCTCCTCCTCATTGACTACACCCGCTTCTCGACGTTCCAAATCCCCTTCCTTTCCTTTAATTTGTGAAATCCCCCACTTCATACAATTTTTGACAGAAATGCATTATTTGTAAGTCTGAACTCATTAAACCTTAAAATTTGTAGGGTTGAAAAATATTCACCCTTTGGACTTTGAAATTTGAATCGTTTATTCGTGAGGGCAACTGATCTGGTCCCTCGTAGAATTTCTATGCGTGGATCATCCATGCGGGCCCCCGCCGGGGGCCCTCATCCTAAGAGGTCTCAACGGGGCTTTTTCACACGGGTTATTGGTACTTTTTAGCAATTTCCGTCGTATTTTTCATATAAATAACTACTAATGTGCAATTTTAACATTTACCATAACTTTTTAAACAGCTTCCAATTGTTTAAAGAAATTTAAAATACTTAAACTATTATTTATTTCCCAAAAATGTAAAAAATAATCGTATTTTCTGATTGAAATACAATACTTTCTCTTTGTTTAGAGTAGTACATTTTTCTAGAAACATTATGTAAATATTTAAACAATTAATTATTGTTTTTTTCAAAATATCTAAAAATTGTGCCAGACATGTGCACTTTTTCAAATTAATATCCTATGATTCTTTTTGTTAAATAATTACATAATTTAGATATATTTCTTCTAATTTAAAAAAAAAATTATATTTGTTCAATTTTTATTTGTTCAAGCAGTTATTTTTCGGTAACTAAAACAATGAAATGAAATAGAAGACATAGAATTAATTACGATTTGAAGAGTATTTTTGAAAAAGTAATTATTTAAACAAATTATATTTGTTTAAACAATTAACAAGTGGTAACTGTATTCTTTCTATACACTATACATTCAGAAAGATAATTTTACGTGTTATATTGTATTTCATTCTTTTAGCTATAGAAAACAACTGCTTGAGCAAATACAGATTGTTTAAACAAATAGAAATTTATTAAACATCAAACGAAATGTATCAAATCTATTTAATTATTTTTAAAAACGTAGCATATGATACTAATTCAAAAAGAAACTTGATATATCTGGCTCAATTCCAAGCAATTTTGAAAATAGACAATAAATAATTATATAAATAATTACATAATGTTTTTAGAAAAACTTAATACTCCAAACAATGACAAACAATTACCTTTCAATTAGAAACTACGAAGCTTTTTTCACATTTTTTGGGAATAAATCATTGTTTAGAAAATAAACAATTGTTTAAACAATGGCAAATTGTTCAAAAAGTCATGGTAAATATTTAAATTGTCTATTAGCAATTATATGCATGAAAAAGAGACGGAAATTGCTAAAAAGTAAAAAAATCAGTTTTTGTACCACCATTGTCTACACTCCCCTTAAAATGTGAGCACACTTACGAAACGCACATTAGGTGGGGTTTTCCCACTATGTGTGCTATTTTGCACATGATCTGCGCCCATGATTTACGCATGCGCACACCTAACATCGTGCTTCTAGGTGGGTTATCCGATAATTAGGCAATTCCTGGAATTTTCTGTCCCTACTGCCCGAAGGTGGAAAGTTATCGGAGTTCAACTGTACCTTTTTAGCACTAGATTGCTCATTTTTATTACGATTAAAATAAAGAAGCTACTATTGAAATTAATTCAAAACTTCTTATTTATTCGCGTGTTTTTTCTTCTGAACGAAGATTTCATTTTTTTAAATGTCACATCTAATAACTTTTTTATTTTAATATATTTAAAACAAAGTTCAATTTCGCTACTAATTAACTTTGAGTAATCAGACATGGTTATAATCTGACCGATTTATTATATCCTATTTGTACAGTATGGCTGTAGGTAAAGAAAGATCTGAAAATCTGGGAAAAATCAAGAGATTTTATTGGCCGCGGAACGTCAGGAATTTTGACATAAATATCGGAAAAGTGAGATAATTTCTATAAAAGGTACTTTAAATAACTGTTTAGGAAAATAACTCAGTAAATTTTATATTTTAATTAAAAATTTTTTTATTCCGTACAAAAAAGATTGTAAGTTAAAAACGTTACAGGATTAATGGTAAGGGAAAATGAAAAGTTGATCAGAGTACAATCAGAGAATATTTGTAAACGAATAATAGGGCTACACTGCTATGTTTTTGTTAGAAATTTATTTGCCTTTTATTTATATTTATGTTCTTCACTTGTTTCCTCCTGACGATTATACTTTTAGTTACGAATTTTATTATTTGGCTGCAGATTCAGCAATTTTATGAAGGTATTATACGGATGAGGAGTCCTGCACAAAAGTTAGTCCTACGTTAATGTGAGAATTTGTTTAATTCATGTTCTGATACCCTATATTATATATTAAAATATACATTATTACATTTTGGTAGTTAGAAGTATAAAAAAATATGCAGTTGCGTTCAGAAATCCTTTATTAATTACATTTTTCTTTCGGCTCGGAGTTGAAGCTTTTGACTGGGTTTCTCGTGACACAGGGAAGAAGAAAGTATGTGGATGAGTACACACAGTTTACAATGATGCGTCCAAAGATGTAGCAACGTTGCAAACTGTGCTCGAAAAATAACATGTGATCGACCCATCGACAATATGTGATCGACCCATGTGATCGACCGTGTATGATGTCTAATATTTGCACTGTTGCCACATATTCACCGCTCCATTCTTCTAATCCTGAACCAGTTCAAAATTTCAATTTTTTCTACGACCTTCCTTCTAAAAATAGGTAGTGAAAAATTCCAAGGGTTTCACAGAACCTCTGTATTGTGTCCTTCTATCGCGTCTTAGTTTTTGAAAAAAAATCGTCAGAACCGTTTAGGCGTTATGCTCAAAAATGTAACATTTCCAATACCTTGGGAAAGGTTTTACATGAATAAGATGCAATTTTTGATTTTACTTATCTCAGCTTCGAAATGGTCAGCCCTTTCTTAATTGCACTAAACGTTAAATGACCCCCTCATAAATCTACAGTCCCAATTTGAAAAAAAATCCTCAGATAATAATTTTATCCGTATAATACCTTAAGGCCATGTGACGAAAGGGTCACATGACCATACCTGGTCTTTAGTTTTTCTTTCCCAACTTACGTATAAACGAAATGAGGTATCGCTCTGAAAGTTTGGAAAATGAAAAAAAAATACCAGTGGAAGTTTTCTTTCCCAACTTACGTCCACACGGAATAAGATATCGTGCTAAAAATTTGGTACGATAAATAGAAGGCATGAAAGAATATGTCTCTGGTCCTAAATAATTAGAATAATGAAAAAAGTTATTATTTTGGAGAAATACCCCGACCGTGCTGTCGTCAAACTCTGCAAGCAATTGGCAATGTTGTCAATGGGCTAGTTATGAGGTTTATATTGATCAAAGTAGGGCAAAACAACAAAAATCGCTCACGAACATATACACAAATAATCCAACAACTAATGTTTGCATTTTTAATGCAAATAAACAAATTGAAATCATTAAATAGAACGTGTCTGACATACATATCAGCTGTTTCACAGCAGCAATAGCGCAGCGAGTAGACAATTTCGAATTCTACGGGTCTGTGGGTAAAACAAATTGCATGATTGCCGACAGAGAAAGTGAGAAGTCAAACTTCTGCTGTAAAGACTGAATGCGTCCGTCGATAATAATTATTTTCATAAATAAACTTTCTTCTTCCACCAACTCTTTGCAAGGCCACAAACGATTCTTTAATATATATGCACATTTCCCGAAAAAAATTTACGCGTTATTCAAACTTTTATTTTTCGATATGGATGAAAAATATTGATCTTAGGACTGACTTGATCAGCTGCTATACTCATCACATGGCCTTAAGAAACGATCCTTTGTGTTTTGAATAGCCACTATTACATTATTCCTTGAAAATTAATTTTTTTATTTCAAATTTAATTTTGTTTAATTGAAAATTTATCTACCATTTTTGACTGAAAATTGATTTTTTACAATGAAAATTCAACTACTTGGGTAAAAGTTAAAGCATTTTCTTTAAAATAAATTTTTTACGAATAAAATCTGTGGTTGAAAATCGAACTATTTTGTTGGAAGTTATTATTTTAAAAATTTTAGTTTTAATCGTCTTTCGGGTTAAGAGATTGTGTTTTTTTGGTCAAAAATTTAGCTCCTTTGTCAAGAATTTATTTTCTTGCTTGCAGATTTAACATTTTAGTTGAAAATTCAACTATATGTTTGAAGTATTTGATGAAAAAAGATCTTTTTAAGTTGGAAATACAACTATTCAGTTGAAAATGTATGTAGAAAATTAATCTTCTTGATTGAAAAATGGTCGTTTCGGTAAGAAATTCATCTTTCTGGATTGAAAATTTAGAATTTGTTAACAATTGAACTGTCTTCTAAAAAATTCACTTATTTCCTTAATAATTCAACTCTTGTCGAGTAGCGTGCATATTCTCATAAACCTCCTAAATTTACTGAGCTCGTTTAAAAACAACGTAACTCGATTTTTTCCTTTCTTCGGTAGAGTTCATTTAATTGCCACAATTCTGTTTCGTTTCAAATCGAAATTCAATAGACGGAAATGTGAAGTACTACACGTTTTTAAAATATTCCAAACATTTGTATATGATTTTAGTACAAGTTAACCTATAATATGAATGATAAAAAGCAATATTGTCTATAGCATGACAGGAGCAGTGCAAGAGAGGTTTTGTTTCAAAAAATTTGAGCTGCGTTAGTTCATAAATTTACACTGAATTAAATATTTATAATGTTTCTAATTGTCTGTAAAGGTGGGTATTCGATGTCCGGCCGTTTTTCACCCTACTGATGGTCAAGAATTTCCAAAAAATGCATGCCAATGTCTAAAACATTCAATTTGACATATCAATCATAAAACGGTAGAAAATAAGTTTTTTCATATATTTTTCGATAAACAAATGAAGTAACTCGGCAGGAATGCAGTGATTTACTAAAAGATTGTAACTTTAAGAAAAATTAAGATAACGTAACTTAAAAAACGGCAAATTGAAGGCTAATAATACAGTTTTAAGGAAAACAATATTTCGCTTAATTTATTTAAAATTAAATGCTTAAGTTTTTACAGGTGAAACAGGCAATAAAACATGTAATATGCATTGATACTCACAAATTTTATTATCAAAAAAACATTTCTTTATATGGCTGAACAAAGTTATTTTGGCTCAAGTATGACTATTTCATTAATATCCACACATTTTATTATATATAAAAAAAAGTTGAAAGCAAAAAAAATGTCACTTCACTGCAAATTGGGTGTACGTCGCCTGTAAAGGTGGGTCTTTCATGCCCGCTCCGGATTTGACCTGCTCACCGCAACTTTTCATAAGGGACTTAGACTGAATGGTGGCAGTGACCATCATTCCCTTTTTGGACAATTATTAACTGAAACCATTTTGACCCGGATATGAAATACCCACCTTTACAGACGAAGGATTAAATCTTCGAGCTACCTCAAACTAGACTCGAAAAAATATTGGACTCGACTCTAAGGTTCGAGCTTTTAGCACAATCCTAGTACCTATTAATCAATGTGCATTAGATCGTTAACTTTTCTAAAGTTCAAAGTGTTCACAATTCTTCTTTTTAAAACATTGTGCCAGCCCACGTGAAAAGAAATAACAATTTAAAACTGTCTTAAACTTATATCTTCTGGCCAAAGATTAATCTTCGACTAGAAGGTCTGGGTTCAGTTCATTATTACATTCCAGTGTACATATAACGAAAGGGATTGGGGTTGCTAATGTAATCCCGATTCAAAATCTCGATTTCCGTTCTGATTTTGATGCGATACCAATCTCGTACTGGAAGCTGCTATTTACTTAGTATCGCCTCAGCCTTGGCAATATCGTACCAGTAAGTAGAAAACCTAATCATTTCCAAAACAATGAAGTTACATTTTCTAAATGCGAGAATAAAGCGTATCTTATAACATACTTTGTTGATGAGTAGGTTCTGCGGCTTCAGATCCCTGTGTAATACATTTCTACTGTGACAAAATGCCAATCCACGTAATAGTTGATACCTGAAATAAAAGATAAATAATTTATTGAAATTTATCGAAAAAAAAACTAGTTACAGACACAAAGATTGAATGAATAACTAATTATAACTGTTTATTTCTTTTCGTACTCGAAAGTAGATTTGTTTTGTTATCCTTCAAAGTTTTCTAACGAGAAAATGTATTTGACTGGAATTATTCATCGGCGCCCAGGTATGTATGTGTCTCTCCAGCGCAAAGGTGTCGTATAGCACTTTTATCGACGAGCTCAGGGTCTTCGGAGATGCCATTAGGTTTTCCTCGCTTCAAATAAAGCTTGGCGCATTTTTCTAACCCAAATTCCATTCCTATTTCCTTAGTATATCGCTTGAAAATCCCTAGAGCTAGATGTAGTTGCTCTTTGTTTTTAGCATAGTTCTTAAGAGCGTCCATGAAAAATACATGAGTGACCTTGTACTATCGATCTGCAGATTTGCCGCAAAAGTACCCGTACGAATAGCAAAGCGGCATCAATTTCTCTATGCATCTTTGACTTGTTAAGTGTGGAATAACGGGTCCGAAGTTCGCGGCCGAACTTTCGAACCTTGGCGGTAAAATTCCTGCCAGATGTGATATAGTCAATCACATACTGAGTGCGAGACGCGTACTGTCGTGGCAGCCTATCTTTATGGCGATTTGATGCATTCGTCTTTTGGTCTTATGATCAACCGTTGCTTTTGTTTTACGCTTCGCATCAGCCAAAGCTCTCGCTGCATTCTACACACAACAATTGATAGTCCAGAGGTCGGATTCTTCGGAAAAATGTCCACGAAGCTCGTCGTCCATTTCAGCCAGATCATTAGGCCTGAGAGAAACCTGGGTGTTCATGTTTCTCTGAGTCATAAAGCATCGCTCTTCCTTTATCGGATGCCTGCCCGCAGTTGGTTTTACTGGGAGATTACCGGCGATAATTTTCAAATTATTACGTTAGGGAGGTTCGAGCATATTTGGATACTCAGTTCCCTCAAAGGTGGATTAGAAGAAGTGGTGAAATCGAGTGGCCTGCTAGATCTCCTGATTTGATGCCTCTCGACTATTTTCTTTGGGGTTATTTAAAAAGCAAAGTATACTCAATGCAACCGGAAAGCTTAGAGTAATTGCAGAATCGGATTCTGCAACATGCTACTTTAATTGATAGGGAGATGATTCGTAATTCTGTAACTTATTTTTACAATCGCATAGCTTTTTGTCAAGAAGCTCAAGGTTTTCAGTTCAAACATCTTCACTGAAGCGTGAGAAGCAAGGGGACTTATGCTAATCAAGCACCCCGAAGGGAACAGAATTTACTACTTCCACGTCGTTGTTCTTGGGTAATTCTAAACGTAAACATAAACTGCTTGGAAAAAACCTCGAACAAACCGTGAAGATCATCACCAAAATCAATACAGAGCTCACCAGTAAATTTCTCGTTGAAATTTACTTCAGGAATTGCAATGACCTCTTGGAAAACTTTGCTAATTTCAAATAACCTCTAACTGACCTTGAAAGTTACAATTGACCTATGACTTGGGTATGTACCTGAACGTAGAATTTTCCGCTCTATCGATTGCAGATGTAAAAAAGGGGGTTTCCATTTAAAAAAACAAAGTTGACCTTCAAAAAGCCATGAAGGTCAACTTCAAGGTCAAAATTAAGGTCACCATTGAATTCCTCGTTGAATTTACTTCAGGAATGACCTTCACTTTTTTGAAAAATATTTTACCTGAGGAAATATCCAACCGTCCCGGGGTGTTTCTAATTTCAAATGATTGATCAGGAAGAAATTAACATATTTAAGAATAAATTAACATTTAACCCTTTCACATCCATTTTTACATCTGAGCAACATTCACTTGTTTCAATTTTTCCAATTTTTAGGTTTAATTTTTATTTGATATTCGCAATTAGTTATTGTGTTGTAAGACATACTTTTGACTAACGAACAAAAATGTTGTCATTTTTTATTAACATCCGGCCGAGATATGGGCGATATGAAGAAGCCATGTGATAAAACGTTCGCCATGATTTCTCTAATTCAGATCATCTTAAAAACAAGAACCCAATCGATTCTTAAAGAATCCATAAGTGACTTTCATATGACACTCAATAATTAATAAATATTGATAAATAAAAAATGGTGAATATTTAAAAATATTTTTGGTTTTTTTTTCTTCGTTTTTTCAACATTTGCTGTTTCAAATTATTATTAAATATTAATGGAGAATCATGACCATGTACTACCCCCTTAATTTACCTTGTCACGCAACAAGTTCTTTTAGGAGGTAAGTGCCGCCGGAACACATATGTAAAACCACCTCTAGACTTCAAAATCGACAATTGTCAAAATGCCAGCCTTTATACACTTTTTTTCGAGTTGAAAATAATTTTAATTTACCTTGTCATAAAAAAAGTTCTTTCAGGTGGGTGAGTTCCGTATCAAAATCAGCAAATCGTCAAAATGAACGCCTTTATACTATTTTTTTCGAGTTAAAATACTTAGAATTTACCTTGTTATAAAACAAGTTTTTTCAGGAGGGTAAGAGCCGCCGGAAAAATATTTAAAACCCCTCTTTGTCTCCTAAAATCACAAAATCGTAAAAATGACCGTCTTTATACATTTTTTTTCGAGCTGAAAATAGTGTTTCAACTTAAAAATACTTTTAGTTTACCTTGTCATAAAAAAAGTTTTTAACGGGGGTCAATTCCCGCCGGAATAGATATTTAAAACCACCTCTAGTCTTTCAAAATCAGAAAATTGTAAAAATGACAGTCTTTATACACTTTTTTAAAGTTAAAAACACTTTTTATTTACCTTGTCATAGAACAAGTTGATTCAGGGGGGTTGGTGCCGCCGAAATATATATTTAAAACAATCCTTTGTCTTTCAATATCACAAAATCGTCGAAATGAGAGAAGTTATACACTTTTTCGAATCAAAAATACTTTAAATTTACCTATTCTTAGAAAAAGTTCTTTTAGGGGGGTTAGTTCTACTGGAATACATATTTAAAACCCCCCCTAGTCTTTCAAAGTCAAAAAATCGTTAAAATCACAACCTTTATACACTTTTTGTCAAGTTCAAAATACATTTAATTAAACTTGTCATAGAACCAGTTTTTATGGGCGGAAGTATCGCTGGAACACATATGTAAAACCACCCCTAGTCTTTCAAAGTCACAAAATCGTCAAAATGACAACCTTTATACACTTTTTTCTAGTTAAAAATACTTTGAATTAAACTTGTCATAGAAAAAGTTTTTTTAAGGGGGGAGGGGTAAGTGCCGCCGCAATAGATAATTAAAACCACCTATAGTCCTTGATGTCAAAAAATCGTCAAAATGATAGCCTTTATACACTTTTCTAGAGTTAAAAATACTTTTAATTTACGTTTTTATAGAATAAGTTGTTTCAACGAGGTTATTTCCGCCGGAAAAGATATTTAAAACCACCCCACGACTTTGAAAATCATAAAATCGTCAAAGTTACAGCATTTATACAATTTTTTCGAGTTAAAAATACTTTTTATTTACCTTGTCATAGAACAAGTTGTTTCAGGGGGGTTAGTGCTAGCGAAATAGACATTTAACCTCACCCCTAGTCTTTCAAAATCATAAAATCGTCAAAATGACAGCCTTTATACACTTTTTTGGATTTAAAAACACTTCTAATTTACCTTGTCATATAACAAGTTTTTTAGGGCAGTAGATGTTGCCCGAATAGATATTTAAAACTACCCCTAGTCCTTCCAATTCACTAAATCGTCAAAACGACAGCCTTTATACACTTTTTTCAAGTTACAAATACTTTTTATTTACCTTGCCAGAGAACAAGTTTTTCAGGGGGTAAGTGCCGCCGGAATAGATATTTAAAACCACCCCATGACTTTCAAAATCATAAAATCGTCAAAATTACAGCATTTACACACTTTTTTTCGAATTAAAAATACTTTTTATTTACCTTTTCACAGCACCAATTTTTGTGGTTGGTAAGTGCCGCCGGAATAGATATTAAAAACTACCCCATAATAGTGTTATCCTTAATTTCAAGTTTACCGACTTCTTTATTCAAAATTTTGCATCTGTGCTCTTGAACTTTAATTGCTATAGTTTTCCGAAGGTGATTAATGACGTTTTTAAGGATACAGTTTTTAGTTTTTGGTGTGTACGACAGAGTTTATTGCAAGTGTGGATAAGGTCTTCAATCTCGGGTCTGAGAGGTGGATCGTATTTGTTAATGGTAGTTTGAAGAACTGAACTGTGAATGGCAGTTTTTATGCTAGAGGTGAGATTGATTATTGCGTCGTCAATGTGAAAAGTATTTGTCATTAAGAGTTCAAAGTTAACGTGTGCTTCTAGGGTCATGTTAAATGCTTGCCATTTTGCTTTTGCAAGTCGTTTATTAGAAATTCGCGAGAGGGAGTCTGATAGAGCGAGACTATAGCATATGGATTCCCGTGAATTTTTATTTGTATGACAGTAGCTTAGAGGGCTTCAAGTTCAGGAATTATTAGTTCATGGTGATCAATATTTTCTTGAATTAAGATTGCGGTACCTCTATTTGAGTTATTTCTGTCTAATTTATAGCCACGAACTAGATTAACGCGTAGGGATTCGCGTAGTGAAGTTTTACTGAGCAAGCATATGGTAAGGTTATTTTTGTAGGGGTATGTGGCTAATTCGCGTCTTTTTTTAAGAATACCTTGAGCATTCCAAGAAATTATTTTTAAAGTGTTATTATTGAAGGTAGCCATTTGCAACAGCAAGTGCAAGTAAATTACTTATAATCTCGGTGGT
>NC_046662.1:138356727-138365314 GCF_010883055.1 Belonocnema kinseyi
TAA
Organism: Belonocnema kinseyi; assembly: GCF_010883055.1. Lineage (NCBI taxonomy): Eukaryota > Metazoa > Arthropoda > Insecta > Hymenoptera > Cynipidae > Belonocnema > Belonocnema kinseyi. The sequence goes on from NC_046662.1 coordinate 138,356,731, forward strand.
GGTTGTAGCTCTTTTTAAGAGATTTCCCAGATTTATTCTGATAACTTGAGAGGGTGTGTTTTTATTTTGTGTGGGTTCGGGAATAGTTTTATTCTGAGGGGCATGAATTTTCTTAGCGATTGGTGCCTTAGCTCGAATATTAGTAATTTTATGTGTTTTGACTGTCTGCATAGTTTGAGGCTTTATCGTGCATGTCTGTGGTGTGCCGGCGGCGACTGTGCTATAGAGTGGTAATGTTTGCGATGGCGGGGCACTGTATAGAGGGGTGCGTTCGCTTTTAGAACTTTCTTTTAGTGTGATCTCTTTAGTTGGTTTATTGGGAGCAATTTCCTTGTGCAAATTGTGTGTTTTGTATTTTTTAATAATGGGCTTTTTGGATGTTTGTTTAAAAGAAGAGCAACCTCTATAATTAGCGGGGTGGTCGCCAGCACACTTGGCGCAACTGGCCGGTGTTTCACGTATTTTTTTTTCACGCAGAAATTTGATGCGCACCCTCACACTTCACACATCGTGGAGAGGCGTGGCACATGTCAGAGACGTGGTGGAATCAATGACACTTAAAGCACTGTGCACTTTCCTTGGGTTTTACATATGGCTCGACTTTAATTTTAATGTTCACAATGGATTGCAGTTTAAGTAGCTCTTCCGCTTGGGGCGTATTTGGAACCGTTACCAGAAGCATTGGCAAGGCTCTCTTAGATTGTCTGTTTCTCATACAAGCAACCGACGTGATTTTAAATCCTTCCTCATTGAGTTCGGAGAGAACAAAAAAGCGCTCATTTATGTACAGAGCATTCGGGTGCGCGCAGTTTCTCCCACCACGCCAGCGTGGAGTACGAGAGTGGGAAGCTCGGATGGGACTTCGTTCCCACACCACTGGGCTTTGGACGCGCGGCCCAATGAAATCCTTCTCGCATATGCTGCCTGACTCGCTCTGCCCCTCCGCACTCCAGCGTTACATTAAGTTTCAACTCTTAATCTATACTAACATTATTACAATAGTACTATAGCAAAGCAACGTATGAATAATAAACTACGTTGAAAAAAAATAATCAAGAGTATTCACAAGTAATCAAATAGTAACAATAGCGATAATAAAATAATAAGCAATATTATATCCCACAAATGTTATATCACAATACTATGATTATAATATTATAATATTATTATAGAAGATCCAACAAATAATACTATTAAAATATTAATAATATAATCATACCGTTTGCTATATAATTATTATATTATTTATTATAATGACAATAAATACTATAATACTATCACTACATTAGTACTATGGTTACCATATGATATTGTAAACATTCTAATATTATAATACCAGACAATATCATAATACTAAAATACAATATCATAATAAATATTACCATTACAATACTATTATGAATACTATAATTCTACGAGTATTATTATTATTATCCTATTTCATTACCATAACAATTATTATTATAATAGCATTACTACCATAATATAATAATTTTATAAACATCAAAATTATTTCTTGAAAAAAAAGATCCTACTCCATCTTCACTCCATTGGGAATCGAACCACAAAACTTCTGATTTCCGGTCAGGTGCTTTTCCAATTAAGCTATTAGAGAGATCAGAAAAATTGGCGTTATGTTCTTGAATTAAGAGTTCTTATTCTGATCCCTCTAATAGCTTAATTAGAAAAGCAACTGACCGGAAATCAGAAGTTTTGTGGTTCGATTCCCAATGGAGTGAAGATGGAGTAGGATCTTTTTTTCAAGAAATAATTTTAATTTTAATTTAAAAATATTATTTTCCATCTAGTCTTATTAAGACGTTAAGCATTTTCTATTATTGAAGATTCTTAACTTGATCGATATTGTGTAGATTTTCTGCCTTCATGGTTTGGAGGGTTGATCTATTGTCGGTAAGGTACAATCTTTGATGATATAGCAGATAAATTAAAAAATTTGAAAATAATTTATAAACATCATAATATTATAACTTCGTAATATTATTATTATTATTAATTTTATTATAACAAACAATCAAATAATAATATAATTGACATAATGGTAATGCCAACGAAAGGTAAATAAAATAGTTGTGATAACAAAAGCCGAAGAAATAGTAATTAATAATTAGGAGAGAAATAAAAAAGTTGATGATAAAAGTTGTAATAACAGAAAGTGTATCACGTGAACAGCGCGTGCTAGGCGAAAGGTCGTCGTAGCGGCAAAGGAAAGGAGACCTGAGAGAGAGGAGGGAGCGGGGGGGGGGGGCGAGAGAGAGGGGAGAGAGGGAGACAGATATTTAAAACAATCTGTAGTCTTTTAAAATCACAAAATCGTCAAAATGACAGCCTTTATACACTTTTTTCGATTTAAAAATACTTCTAATTTACCTTCTCATAAAACAAGTTTGTTTAGCGTTGTAAGTGCCATCCCAATAGATATTTAAAACTACCCATAGTCTTTCAAAGTGACAAAATCCTCAAAACGACAGCCTTTATACACTTTTTGTCAACTTAAAAATACTTTAAATTAAACTTATCATAGAACAAGTTTTTAGGGGCGTAAGTGCCGCTGGACTAGATCATTAAAACCACCCCTAGTTCTTGAAGTCTATAGTCATTTGAGTCTATAAACAATGTCGATTTGAAACAAAATAGTCGCGGAGATAGTTTGAGAGATTTGGGTCCTTTTCGAGATCCTTTTAGTGGTCCTTTTAAGAGTAGTGCGACGGTAATATAATGTTCCTTTTGTATTCGTCACGTACCGGGCGGGCAGAGTTATTTACAGTAGTTAGTCGTGGCTAATCCGCTCTCCCTTTTTAAATTTCTCTTCAAATTATTAACACTTTTTTTTTTAATTGATGAATTTTCTCATTATACTTATTTATAATTATAACTTATATACTGATATACAATTTTCTAGTTAATTCAAAAATATTGTCTTTTCTGGCGTATCTCATTCCATTTACGAGAAACGTTCTATTAATTCCAATTTTAAGCATTAAAAAAAAAGTTAGATATCTGAAGTCATCGAAACCCATAGATCCCAAATTATTATGTTATAGGCTGTTAACTATAAAATTTTAAAAAATCTACTTATTTGCTTGTTTTTTATGATGGTATTCTTATTTCAATTTCGGAAAGGATATTTTAAAGTCTTCAGACCATTTAAACGAGCTTCCTGGACCTTTAAAAATATCTACCTGAGTGCCTGTGGAGAATTTCCCTGAGATTCTTTGACCTAAAGAATTTTTAGTATATACTCAAAGATTCTTTTCGGTAGGGTATAACAAGTTTTTTTTAGGCTAGTAAATGTCGCCCGAATAGATATTTATAACAACCCCTAGTCTTTTAAAGTCGAAAAGTCGTCAAAATAACAGCATTTATTCACTTTTCTCTAGTTAAAAATACTTTTAATTTACCTTGTTATAGAACAAGTTTTTTCAACGGGGTTATTGCCGCCGGAAAAGATATTTAAAGCCACCCGATGACTATCAAAATCATGAAATCTTTCGATCTGCCTTATGGGCGTTTTCTTCTGCTGAATAATTTTGTAAATGTGACAAGTATGCTAAATAGCTCCTGTCATTTATTGTTACTTGAGTAAAGCGGGCTTAATTGTGCCTATACTAGTCACTATTGTTTGGACTGTACTCGTGTTCACTGTATGGATGTGTGGATCCGTTCACCAACACCAATCGCCTAAACCATAGAGTCGTGATAAATAATCCACCATGAGTATACAGGACAATGACAACAGGCTCACAGTACCCTCCTCGTAAGATGAAAATTATACGTGCGTTATTTGCAAGGCGAAGGTAGTCAGGGAAAAATTTTTTTGGCCGGGCTGTCAAGACCCCTACCACCCTGGATGTGCTAAAAAAACCACTATGATACCTGACTTAGGATACAAGAAATGCCGTGCCCCCCCCCCCCCACCTCTCTGGGACCACTTTATTTTCAACCTTTACTTCGTGCTGAGTTCGCTATTATGAAAGAGTCCTTGTCAGCTGACTTAGAAAAGGTTAACAACTCAGTGTCAGATTTATCACGTGATTTCAAAGCTTTTAATACTAGACTGTCAGATTGCGAGACTGCCATTGATTCTTATACGAAAAGGATTGATGAACTTAAGTTAAAGTTGTGGAGCTCCAGGATCAACATCTTTCCAAACAAGCGCTAGGACACTCCTCAGATATCCTCGGTGAGTTTGAAGACCGTTTGAAGCGCAAAAATAATATAATCATTTTTGGCTTACCTGAGGCTACGCCTTTACCAGCGGCACAGAGCGATTCTCCTCAAGTTCAAAACCAACTGTCTATTGTTAACCTCTTCCAATCCTTTCTATCTGAGAAAATTGATCTTGACCAATTTAAAACCTGGCGAATTGTAAAATTTTCTCAGACTCTTCCAAAGCCCAGGCCTGTCAAAGTGAACTTCACAACATCACTTTCTGCTATGCTAGTCCGGAAGGCTTTTGTGGATGCCAAACTGTTACAACAGTTACCAGATCATTTAAGGGACCTGAGTTTCACAATCGACAGGACCCAATTACAACAAGAGGAATACCGACGAGCCAAGAAAAAACTCGATGTCAGAACCAGCACCGGAGAAACGAACCTGCGCATTCATAATCATCGCGGCATTCCAACAGTTGTTAAAATCATACCATCTACCGCGCACACAAACCCGCGTCAACGCAACAGTTACTTAAGGTGCACCTGTCATTATTTTATTCGAACAATCACGGCATTAATACCAAACTTAACTTAGTTCACAATTTCCCTGATATCGAATTCTATGATTTCATAATTGTCACCGAATCTTGGTTGAAGCCCACCCTTCCGAACAATCATATTTTTTATGGTAATCAATTAGACGTTTTCAGAGATGATCGTATTGGCCAAAGAGGGGGTGGAGTGCTTGTAGGAGTGAAGCCATATCTACATGCTTCTATTATTAATTTATCACACATTTTGGATCTTGATTTTAATATTAATATCGTTGGCATCAAAGTAATTATAAAATCTATGCCACTAATTTTACTCGCAATTTATTGTCCGCCAGATATCACTATTTTACAAATTTCTATTTTTCTTGACAACCTACAAGATCTCCACGACCTCCAATGCCCTAATATTGTTATTATTGGAGATTTAAACGCACCTAAATTTATAGGTTTCACCCTTGGTACCTATTATGACAGAAAATCAGCTTTTTTCCTCACATTATAAAATATTTTGACTTTATACAAAGAAATTCTCTCTTGAATAAGAATAACCTATGCCTTGATCTTGCTTTCGCGAATTTTCAATGTCACATTAATAAAGCTGTTACTCCCTTCGTCGCTTAAGACGCTTATCATCCTGCTCTATTTCTTGAATGTATCCTTAACTCCAACTTCTACTCAGTACTTACTAGTGCTGTGATTGAACCATCCGTTTCCAGGCTTAATTTTAATAAAGCTGATTTATCTGCATTGTATATAAGCCTTGCTAAAATTGACTGGTCTTTCTTAAAGCTTTATAGTGATGTAGAGGAGGCTTACTCCGCTTTTACTTCCGTTTTATTAGAACTCATAATGGTCTGTGTCCTCCTTTACAAGCCTAATAGTCGACAGCATAATAAGTACCCACCATGGTTCTCGAAATCTGTTATAAATGATATATCTATTAAAAATAACCTGTTGAAAAGGAGTAAGCATGGGTACTCAGCTTATTACACTGATAGGATAAAAACTTTATCTGATAATATTAGCAAATCGATACAGCGAGATCACCTCCGCAACATCAGTGGCATTGAGAAGGACGCAAAAAATAATACAAAAACTTTCTGGAAATTCGTTAATAAGAATTATTTTTCCACGCAACTACCTGCAATTATGTATAGTGCCGGTAAGGTTCTGAACGACCCAATGTCTATTGCGAATGCTTTTGCTGATAATTTTTCTAGTGTTATACAAGTCTTTGACACACCTAAGGTTACCTCAACTCCACCTTTTCCTCTTAATCTTTTCGCTGGAAACTCTTTCTTCTTACCAATCAATGATGACTGATTGATGAATGATTAATAACAGCTGCAGCTAAGACTCTCAAACCTTCACACACAGCACACTTTTTTCAGGTTAAAAATACTTTTTATTTACCTTGTCATAGAACAAGTTTTTTCAGGTGGGTAAGTGAAGACGAAATATATATTTAAAACCACTCCTAGTATTTCAAAGTCACAAAAACGTCAAAATGACAGCCTTTATGAACTTTTTTTCGAGTTGAAAATACATTTCATTTACGTTGTCATAAAACAAGTTTTTTCGGACGGGGAGGGCGGCTGAGTTCCGCGGGACTAGATATTTGAAACTGCCCCTAGCCTTTGAAGACACTTGTTCTATGCCAAGGTAAATTAAAAGTATATATAGTATATAGACTTCCGTTTCCTTTTTCTTTCACTTTTTTATACCTCCATTTGCCTTTTTTCACATGCGTTTTTCCATTTTCTCTCATTCGCTCCTCTAGCACCCTCCAACTCCTTCATCCATTCTTCTCCTAATCCATCCTCTCTTAGAATCTTAACCACATTCTCTTGCCAGCTTCCTTTATTTTCCCATTCTCTCCTACCGTTACCTCGTTTCCCAATCTCACCTTTGTCTCAAATTTCCATACCCTCTTTACCGCTCTGATACTTAACTTTTCCTTTTGCGTTTCTTCTCTCATCATATATCCTGGTGTCCTCCAATCTGCCCCTAGTGTCCACATTATATACCTTTCTTGTGAACTCTCAATATCTTTGCTTTCTTTCCATCCCCATATCTCTGCTCCATAACCTAATAACGGCCATACCAGCGTATCAAATAACCACATTCTCCTTCTTCAATATTTTTTAACCTTCTTTTTCCTATTCCCCATATCTGTTTCATTACCCCTGCTGCTTTTTTTATCCTTTCTCTCATATGAGCTGTATGAGCTCCATTCATTTGCAAGATATATCCCAAATATTTATACTCTTCGCCTTCTTCTACCTTTATTTCATTCCATCGCCCTGTCTATTCTTTCTTCCTTCCTTCCCTCTTCTTTTATAAATCTTATTATCTTTGTCTTTTTTACATTTAAATTCAGCTTTTTCCTATCTAAGTAATTCTCTAATCCTGTAATTAAGCCCGCCATCCCTTATTCATCCTCTGTCATCAACACTATGTCGTTTGCGTATGCCAGTGTATATATCTTTTCTTTCCCTATCATAACTCCTCCCCAACCTTATCTGTCCCCTTTTCTATTTGAATGCTCTGATTTACTAGATAGTTCAGAACATATACATATGTTGTCCATTACTCCTATGCCTTTTCTAAACCTTGTCTGATTCGGTGGCTCTATCTTTTTTTCCTCAAATTTTATCTTCAACTTCTCCAGTCAACCCTTTCCTTTCCACACTCGATTACACATTGCCCATGCCCATTCTGCTAGTTCCTTTCCTCCATATTCCCATACTTCATTTGGAACCTTATCTATACCAGGTGCTTTTCCATCTTTCATTATTCCTCAAATCTTGACTATTTCTTCAATTGCTATGTCCTCTTCCTCATCTCTTTCTGTACCATATTTTCGTCCCTTTCTAACTGTTCTCTCTACTTCTCCTCGTAAATCCAAAAAAATATTTCTTCTATTCTACCCTTTCGATATCTTGGTTTACTCTTTTTCTTCCCATACTTACTACCTTCCATACCTCTTCTTCAATCCTAGCCTTCTCCGCCTCTTCCTCGAAGCTTTTATTCTCTTACTCTTTCTTTTGATCACACAACTCAGTATACTTTCTTTTTTTGTCCTATATTCTTTCCCATTACTTTTTTCTTTTCTCCACTCTGTTAATTCCTTTCTGACCTCCCTTTTTGTGTTTTTTCTTTACAGTCATCATCCCACCCACTTCTATTACCCCTTTACTAACTTCATTTTTGTTTGTTCACTCTAATCCCCTTTTTATTTCTACTATCATTTTTTCCATCTCCTCATCCACATTTCCCTCTCCCATTTTGATATTTCTGACCTTTTCTCTAAACTGTTCTTTTCCTTGCCTTGGCCAATACCCTTTTCCCACACGTTTTACTCTCCTTTCTCTTCTTTGTTTTCTTCAATCATTTCTTTCATCTCTTCTGCTTACTCCTGCATATCACCATTCACATAAAACCCCACTACCTTTCGCTTCTCTCCTCCCATCTTTACCTCTTTTACTATTAATCCTTCTGTTTGTTCTTTCCTCTCTTTATTATCTTTTCCTATTATACATTCATTCCTTACTCACATCACCAATCCCCCATTGCTCTTCCTTTTTTATTCTTCCTCTTTGCATTCTGCAATTGCCATTTGGTACCTCTTGGTAACCTTCCCGTTACTCTTTCACATCCTTTTCTCCCGTTTTGAAAGACTAGGGGAGTTTTTAAATATCCGTATCAGCAACGCTTACCCCCTTAAAAAATTTGTTCTATGACTAAATAAGCTAAAAGCATTTTTAACTCGAATAAAGTTTATAAAGCTGTCATTTTGACATTTTTCTGATTTTGAGAGACTAAGGGTAGTTTTAAATATCTTTTCCAGCAGCA
>NC_046662.1:138365414-138371825 GCF_010883055.1 Belonocnema kinseyi
TTGAAAGACTAGGGGTGGTTTTAAATATCTGTTTCAGCAACTCTTACCCCCTTAAAAAATTTGTTCTATGACTAAGTAAGTTAAAAGCATTTTTAACTCGAAAAAAGTGTATAAAGGCTGTCGTTTTGACGATTTTCTGATGTTAAAACATTAGGGGTGGTTTTAAATATCTATTCCAGCAGCATTTACTACCCTGGAAAAAATTGTTCTATTACAAGGTAAATTAAAAGTATTTTAACTCGAAAAAACGTTTAGAAATGCTGTCATTCTGACGATTTTGACTGAAATTTCTGATCTAATTACGCTGGGATAGTTTCATAACAACATTTTTTTCATCACGTCCATTTGCACGTTCGGAACTGCAGGATACATCAAAATCAATGCATGCATTAGATCGATGTGGACTATTCCCCACCTCGTTAGGAGTTTTTGAGTAAGGTGCGAAAAATGTTAATACAAGTGCGAAAACGGGAAAAAATTAGAGTTCGTTCCCCCTCTTCCTCTCGTTCTCTCGAAAGTTCGAAACGAGGTAAGGATTAGTACGAATAAAAATGTGTGTAGGAAGTGATGTATAAAAATCAAATTGACAAAAAAAGAAAAAGAAGAAATTATTAAAGAATGTCAAAAAAGTGTCGCATCACAACATTTAGGTGAAAACAAAACCATCGAGCGAGCAAGACAAAAAGGTCTGTGGAAAAATATGGAAAGCGACATTTGAGACTACGTAAAAAAATGTCCAATTTGCCACATGCGTTAACACGCATCAGGCCAAAAGTTAAAGCAATCATCCCTGACACACAATAATCCCTATTCCCAAAAAAATAGAAAATTTCTTTCGTGTTGTAATTCCTGAACACGAATTTTTAATTGTTAATAAACAAAAAACCTTGTATGTACCAACTGATAGAGAAACTATCAACTGCTGTAAAAATCTCGACGTTCATAAAATATGTAAACGGAATCAACCATCATATCTGATATCTGAAACCCAAACCTGCGACAATCAAATTATAAGATCCAGCGTTAATAGTTTGATTACAACTTTTGTCAAATGTCTCCGTTTAAAATTAACGAACTTGTATAAATTCAATTAAATGACGAGAGCATACTTATTAATTCCTGAGAAAGATTTAGAAATAAACATTCTTTGCGATAAAAATGCTCAGCATCTAACTTTATCAGAACCAACTTTTATAGAATCAGATGAAAACTGTATTCTTCAAATAGGCAGTCTAATTATAAAACCACGAAAAACTTCTGAAATCAGAACAATTACATATTATAATATATAAATTAATATACCGTTCAATGCTGACGAATTATCGCTATTAGACTCAAATTTGCTTCCATTACAAAAATCTGTCAAACCAATTGACTTAAAAGAAATGTGCCAATTGCTAGATGATATTGAAAATTCATTAAATAAAATTAAACGAGAGCGACGAACTCGTACTTGGTCCGAAAAAGTAACCGAAATGTTATCGTACATCGGATACACATCAATAGGTTTAGTTTTAATTTACACTTTTTACAAATGCGGCATTTGCAATTTATTAAAAAAATTATGTCCAAAAGTATGTATCAGTCTATTATGCGTCAGAAATAGGATAGAAAATATTAATCCACAACTACTTGTAAGGTACGCTTGTCAAACACCATCGACATCAGAAATAGGTGATGTAAACGAACCTGAAGTAGTACCCCAAAATGTCAGATTGGAGGGTTGATCTACTGTCGGTAAGGTACTATCTCTGATGATATAGCAGATAAATTTAAAAATAATTACTTGTATTATTAACACCTAGCTAAAAATTAGCCTTATTTTTTAGAATTAAGATTTCTTATTCTGATCCCTCTAATAGCTTAATTGGAAAAGCACCTGATCGGAAATCAGCAGTTTTGTAGTTCGATTCCCAATGGAGTGAAGATGCAGTAGAATCTTTTTTCTTCAAGAAATAATTTTAATTTGAAAATATTATTTTCCATCTAGTCTTATTAAGACGTTAAGCATTTTCTGTTATTGAAGATTCTTAACTTGATCGATATTGTGTAGATTTTCTGCCTTCATGGTTTGGAAGGTTGATCTACTGTCGTTAAGGTACAATCTCTGATAATATAGCAGATAAATTAAAAAATAATTACTTGTATTATTAACACCTAGCTAAAAATTAGCGTTATTTTCTTGAATTAAGAGTTCTTATTCTGATCCCTCTGATAGCTTAATTGGAAAAACACCTGACCGGAAATCAGAAGTTTTGTGGTTCGATTCCACAGGCACACGAAAAAGAAGGTCTTGTCCACCAGACGAGATAAAAATTTCTATACGTTTTTGGGGACTCTGAATACAAATCCGGGTTTGGTTTGACTCGGTCAGGTCGAATTTCATTCCTAACCTGAATAAAATAATAAAATTTGGAACATTCATGGAAACACCCTTGAAGCAAAGCGCTTATGTTTTCAGGATCGCTGAGTCCAAATTTAAAGATCATTTGACTTGGCGAGATCGCATTCCATTCATAGCCTTGAAAAAATATGGATTCAGCGGCCCTGTAAAACACATAACCGCTTTGCTTTCTGAGTGCTTCCATGAATGTTCACACTTTCATCATTTTTTTAAGATAAGAACGAAATACGACCTGACCGAGTCAAATCAACCCGGGATTCGGAATAAAACAATTTTTTAAACTATTTTTTGAACTGAAAATTCATTTCTTTTGTTTAAAATGCATTTTTTGATAAAACTTCTTTTCTTTTGGTATAAAATAGTTGAAAGTTCATGAATTTTTTTGGAAATTAAACTATTTTGCTGAAAAATTTTGGGTTTATATTTATTTTTTAAACTGATAATGTATCCGTTTTACGTTGTAAATTGATCTATTTTGTTAAAAAATTATTTATTTGTCCTTGTTTTAAAATTAATTTGAAACATTTTTAATTTCTGTTTTCGGCAGGAAATTATTGGTTTGAAAACTAAATTATTTGTTTGCCAATTCAATTTTCTGCTTCAAATTTTAATGTTTTGTTAAAACTTTGATTTTTTATGGTAAATAATTATTTTTCTACTGAAAATGTAACTATTAAATTTTTCGTTGAAACATAATTTTTTTACTTGAAATTTAACTATGTAGTCGAAAATTCATTTATTTTGTTGCACTTTCGTCTTTTTTGAAAGAAGTCACTTTGTACATAAATTCATTCTTTGGTTGAAAATTTAACTGATTTGTTGTGGATTTGATTGTTTTTTTATTCAAAATTAATTTTGTTAAATGCAAATTTAATTGTTTCATTTTTGGAAAATTTTTTTTTTACTTGAAAATTAATTTCTTTCGTTGAAAATTTCATTTTTTATCCGAAAATTTAACTAGTCCATTCTTGGTGTAATGCTTATTGTGTAATTTTAAAATTCGTTCATCTTTTTAATTATAAATTTATCTTCTAACTTCTTCCAACTTCTTTGAAAATTAATTTGTTTTAGTTAAAAATTCATTTATTTGGTTGAAACATCGCACATTTTTGGAGTAGAAATTAATTTTTTCAACTGTAAACTTAAGTATAAACTACAATTTTCAGTTAAAAATGTATTTTTTAAAGTCGTTTCTTAGGTTGAAAATTTAACTATTTTGTCAAAAATTCGTTCTTTATTTGTTAGAAATTAACTGTTTACTAAAAAATGACTATGATATGCAGTACTAAATTGGAAAAATTTTAGACCCAGAAATTTTTCCTCCTATATTTATTTAAACGAAGTAAATTATATTTTCCTCTTTGCAATAAGTAAGTCTAACGGTTCTAATGTAACTCGGGATTTCAAAAACGAAATAAAATTGAGAAGCAGCTAGATCGTCATTCGGGAGAGCTCTGGTTCCGGCTCGTGCATTTTCGGTTTCACACGAGGCTGGTCTTCGCAGCATTTAACAGAGCTGATACGATGACACAATACCCGCAGACCGGCAAACACGAAATATACCAAACAATGCAACAATGAAATGGGAAGATGTGATTTTGTTCGCTCCCACAGGTTAACTGCATGTGCACGCGCAAAACAACGTATTGGTGTTAGTTTTCGCACCGTATAGTGTCGATTGTTTGTTTCTCACTCCGTCTCAGTGTTTTACTTTACAATGTCCATTGAAATTTTAAGCTTAGATTAGGACTTTGATATCTCCTCGTTGTAATTCGTCAGTATTATCAACACTGGGAAGTTGAGATTTCGTAAATTTACCAACTGTACCGGAGCAGTGTATTTTATTAGAAAAAATGCTTTTTCGCACCAAAATATCGAACCGCAACATTACAACTTCGCACTTCGGTGTGACGTACGAATTTTTTCTAACAGTGTAATCCCTTCCGGGATACTGGATCTGCTATTGTGAATTTATAAAATAATATCAGGTTTAAATTCAGCGATCCTACAAATATAATTCTCACCAATTTTAACAAGGTCCAAGCATTTTTTATAACTTGTGCCCGCCATATTGGATCTGCCATTTTGAATTTTAATAATTTAACATCAGATTTGAATTGAGTGATCCAAAGATCACGGAATCAGAACTTTGAAGCGATGAGAGGGAGAGTTATTGTTCAGGCTTCATTCTCCATATCGCAATCAAATATGTTTACATATCGAAACTTCTCCAACTTACTAAACTTATAATTATTTTATGCAAGTAAATTACTATTTCGACTATAATTGTTTCAAATTACATATATTTACAAAGAATTATATGATGATTGACTTCACTCTCGAAACATGTTTTTTAACGTTTAGCAGATATGTTTTTGTAAATGAAATTCAAACAATCATCTATGCGTACCAACATTTTTCCTGCTTTTTTTTATTTTTAGCATATATAATTCTTGTTAGTAGATTGTTAGTCCGATGAGGAAAGCGCGGTTACTTTTTGAAACGCGTTACGTATGTTTGCAAATAATTTATTGTCTGGAAGTTGTTGTCAAATAAGTAAGGCTTTCATTATTTATTTTACTCTTTTTAATATTTTTACCATCAACGTGTCTTTCATGTGTATCGTCTTTACAGGGAGACGCTCATCTTTCATAAAGGGACTTGAAAAGATTGCAAAACTTACAAGAACGATTTCACCACATCCAAGTCAATCTCTCCATTCAGACTATCAAAATATTTTTTTAAATCTTGATCACAATGCTCGAAGACTAGCGTCAGTTTTTTGTCGTTGTGAAGAACGTCATTTAATCGTACTATATTTTTGTGCTTTAATTCTTTCAGCAAACAAATTTCTCTAAGCGCAGATGACGGCACTCCCTGAAAAAAAAGTTACAATATAAATTAAGCACATATTGCATGCTTTGTTTCAAGGAATGTAAAACCAACTAATTCCAACCTGCACAATGTTCAATCAGGAATAGAAAAATTTTTCCTAATGAAAAATAGTCATTTAACTTATAATGAAACTCATCTTTGGAATCAGAAGTTATAAAAAATCTTTTCTTTCGTTCAAATTCTTTTCCTATTAATGTGTGTTTTGAGTGGTTGAAAGATAAACTAGTAACAGATCCTTTATGCAATAATAATTAATAACTTTTATTTCCAACCCACCCCCACCTTCCCCGCAACGCCACAAATATGACACAAAAATAAAAAAACTATATTTTTACGTATTATTCTTACTTTTTAGCAATTTCCGTCGTCATTTGTATACAAATAATTACTAAAAACATTATGTAATTATTTAAATAATTATTTATTGTCTATTTTCAAAATTGCTAAAAATGGAGCACGAGATATCAACTTTCTTTTTAAATAAGTATTCTATGCTACGTTTTGTAGAATAATTACATAATTTTGATACATTTATTTTCATGTTTAAGAAATATATATTTGTTTAAACAATCTTTATTTTCTGAAGCAATTTTTTTTTGATACCTAAAGAAATAAAATAAAATAGAACACATCGAATTATGTTTCTGACTGTATAGTGTATAGAAAGAATAAATTTACCACTTTGTAATTGTTTAAGCAAATACAATTTGTTAAAATAATTACTTTTCCAAAAATATTGTGAAATAATAATTTAAGAAATTTAAATTAGATTAAAATCCGAATAAAAAATCCGATTTAACGTCCAATAATAAAATTAATGAAAACTCCTGTTGAAAAAACAAGAATCCAACAAACAAATTTGGACCAAAACAAACAAACAAAAACAACAAACAAAACAAAAAATCCTATAGTAATCTGAAAAAATAAAAGTGATAATATTCGGACAAAAATAAAAAAGAGAAAAGAAAAATGAGAAGACAGCCAACCACATCCCCTTCCTTCTTTTTCTTCTTTCTTTGTTCTTCTTTATTTTTATCATCATCAAATTACAATAAAATAACATTCAAAATAAAAAAATAAAATAAAAAAAATTGCATCACAAACGTTTCGGT
>NC_046662.1:138371925-138382146 GCF_010883055.1 Belonocnema kinseyi
TACTTATCAATGCAAGAAAGATTTAATAGGTAGAAATTGAAAGCAACCACGATCAGGTGCTCTCTCTTTGTTTGTTCGTTGTGGTCCAAATTTTGTCGGTGGATTCTTGTTTTTTTTTTTAACAGGGGTTAACATGAAGTTTTTAAAATCGTAATTAGTTGTAAGTCGTCTATTTTATTTCATTTTTTTAGCTATCGAAAAATAACTGCTTGAGCAAATGAACATTGGTTAAACAAATAGAAATTTGTTAAACATTAGAAGAAATATATGTAAATTTACTACTTCAAGCAATGACAAAATATTGCATTTCAATCAAAAAATAAGATAATTTTTTTATTTTCGGAGAATAAATAATTGCTTGAATAATTTAAATTTGTTTAAACAATTGAGAATTGTTTAAAAAGTCATGACAAATGTTTAAATTGTCCATTAGTAATTATTTGTATGAAAGAGACGACGGAAATCGCTAAAAAGTAACCATAATACGTTGTGGGTTTATTTCGTAGAAACTCCTTTTAAATCCCCAAAAAAAATTGATACGTTTCGATGAAACCCTTGAACATAAGTTAAATTTTTCGAAAATTAAAAATTTTCCCATGTTAATTAAATGGGATTTTGAAGCACCCGGCGTACACATTTCCATGGAAATATACAGTACAAAATCTCAGCTTTATAGCCAATGTAATATCGAGCTGGAAGTTTGAAGTCGTGGGTAACTGTATGCATTCGATGGGTAGGGTTAAACTTGGCTATCGAAAAGCCGGCTGAACAAGGCAGGTAGTTTTCTGCAGTTTTCCTCTCCTCTGGCCAAATTCCCATGAAAATGCGAGTAGTTCTAATTAAGACGCATAGAGTCGCGGATTATCACTGGTTGTGATTAAATTCTCAGTGATTCTAAGCCTACCTTAGTGAAAGGAAAGTCTTAACAGGTCCATACACAGTGAATTGAAGTCGTCTGGTGGTACACAGAAAAAAAGTCTTGATTCTGAATCAAAATTGGGCTTGTTTCAAGGAGTAACACAAAAAAGACCAGCTCCGTTAAATACTAGCATAGCTTGAAATTTTCAAAACAAACTACTTATAGAACTACATACAAGTTAGACCCAATGTAGTCTTAAAAGTAGTCGGTAGTTATAATATGGGCTAATATCAAGCCACTGGAAAACCCAAAAATTCACAACGCTCTTTCTGACGTTGCGCAAGTAAAAATACTTTATCTTCGAAATGCAACATATCTTCTAGAACATTTTATGCCTATCATGAAACAGATTATTCAGTTCACCTTCGAGCTCTAATTCTTCGAATAACTGAGTTTCATTCAATTCTTTTTTATCTCTATCCCTAGAACATTAAACCACTTTGTATGTAAAAGCTGTAGTTGCTTAATTGGATCTATTTTATTGGTTGTTTTAATATTCGGTTCACTCAAAAATGTAAAACACTTTTTAGTTGTATGAGTTGAACTTTTACGTACATTTTTTCAATATTTTGTACTGCTGGAGAAACACTTGCAACACCTCTGGCAACTGTAACTGATGGCAACTGTTGTAAGCAAAAATCTGTAGTTGGCTCCTGCACTAAATGCATTTTTACCAAATAATTATTTTGGCACTTTTGTGACATTTTTCCGTTGTCCGTACACTCCAAGAGTTTAAGCAAAGCTGGCTGTAAATGCTGTCAATACCTTAACTGACCTTACCTACCCTACAGATTTTACACTTCTGAATCTTTTATCATAATACACGCCAAATGGGCTGAATAATAATGAAACGCGAATTTCTGCGGGGAAAAGTCCCTAAGGGCGCTGAGGCGCATTTTAAAGGAGCTATTGGAAATAACATCGAAAGCTACTACTCAGGAAATTCGTCTTTCTCTGTAGTTTAATAACAATTTATATACCATTGAGTGATACATTTTAATAAAGCAACTGATTTTCAAGCACTTGTTAACAATTCAAATTCAAATATTTTTTTAAATCCCAGGTAATTATTAATTAAAATTAATTCAATGATATTCAATCAATTATTCGAATAACTTTATTGAATCTATTAAAATTAAAGTTAATATAGTATGCAACTTTGTTTTTACAATATCTGAATTTATGGAATTTCAAATTTTATATGTTATTTATGATTTTTTTGTGTGCTCGTACCTGTATCCATTTTACCGTGTTCTGCCACTCCTGTTAGGGTTAGTTTCTATTTCAAAACTCCAATAGAATAGATTCGACTAGGCTGTTTGTTACATTCGCCATGAATGCCTCACCTTTTAGCCTACGGACGAACCTATTGGTAAATTAGCAGTTTTTCTCCATTTTTAAAACCCTTTTATGGATTATAAATCTTTGATCATTTAAGTTTTTCTTTTTCAAATTTATTATGAAGGTTTAAAGCATACACGGTAAAAATTCCATTTCAG
The DNA here is from genome assembly GCF_010883055.1 of Belonocnema kinseyi. Classification (NCBI taxonomy): domain Eukaryota; kingdom Metazoa; phylum Arthropoda; class Insecta; order Hymenoptera; family Cynipidae; genus Belonocnema; species Belonocnema kinseyi. The sequence goes on from NC_046662.1 coordinate 138,374,344, forward strand.
ACAAACTTAACGAAACCGTTGCGGTAAGTCTGCAAATATTGCGATTTTGGTACAATTCTTCTGGTTGTAAAACTGTTACGTTGACAGAATCCATCTTGAAATCTTGGAGAACAAATAACTCTCAGATTGAATTAATTGGTTCATAACTTCTTATGCAAAATCGAACTTTAAAAGTAAATTGTATTTTTACGTGTTAAAATGCATAAGAGGAAGAATTTATCGTCGAGAACTGAGAAATGATGTCAGAAAAAAAAGCATATTCTAATTTTTCCTAAGTTATGCGAACTCCCAGTCACCCATGAACATTTAAACAGTCGCTTATTTTGAAACACTGTGTGCTTTAGTCAGTGAAAAGTATCAGGGTAATGGAGGCCTACAAACCTCTAAATCAATTGGAAGTTTTTTTTTTATTAAATAAAAATGTTTGTGTTATTACTGATGTGAGCGCTGAGCGACAGCTATTTTATATCTTTGGCTCTAAAAAAAAGTTGGTATCATTTAGAACTTGAGCTGCAATAGGTACCTGTAGAGAACCAAAAGGGTTCGTTTAGAGCGTTCTTGAAAAGACAATGAAGTACCAGTCACAAACCACACGCTTGCAAAGTAGGGTTGGTAAGTTAGGAATCGATTTACAGTTATCGACCGATGACTTGAGACGAAACATTTCTTGCATATGAATATGTCTTTAGGTTGATATTGTGTCATTAATTAAACATAATATCTAAGTGAGCACAACGAAAAATAGGTTCAATTATAATTGAGATCCTTTAGAACCCCAAGTGTGGTATGATTTGGAGCTCATTTATCGTTTTGGGTTCCTTTTCAGCAAGTGAGGTTCGTTTTTGTTGCAGATCCTTTGGAACTAAAAATGGGTTTCAATGGAAACTTCAGTTTTTTCTGTGGAATGTGTCGAGAAGGATCAGTAGAGTGAACACCAGCAAAACAGACGAACATGTTAATACTCAATATTTAAAAATTTTAATAATCTCAGTTTGTATTTGTAGACAACACAATGTTATACAAGCGAATTACTGACACTTCCATGTGGATCTACTTAATGAAAAAACCGTGTGCTCAACCAATCAATGAGGAAAATTTAAATTTTGGAAATTCAGAAAATGTTCATACAAACGCTAATGTATTTCTCGGTGGTATTGGATCATTTAATATCTATCAAATTTCATTAGAGAACAAAATTGTACACTGAATTAGCCGAATAGCAAATGTAGTTAATATTGCTGCATTATTTATTAAATAATTGAAAACAATGGAATATAAAATAATGCTATACTACACTGAACTATTGTTATTATTCTACTGAGTACAATATTAAATAAATGTTTTAAAAGTTAATGTTAAAATAGTAATAATATAATAATAATAAACATGATATTTACAAATTCCATGTCTTAGGATAGTACCCTAATTTTTCCCCGTAAGTAGTACCTTACTTTCTGTTCAGACATGACCCCCCCTCCCTTCTGTCAAATCCTGGCTACGCCAATGCCCCAGACACTCATTTTAGGGATAATAACAACAAAAAAGAATGCGCTAAATAAAAATTGTAGACATGTGCACTATTTTGATTGGCCATAATCGAACGATTGCTTTTAATTTTAACAGTTGAAAGATTTCTAACCTGAAAAACAGATGTTATAAAATAAGAATATGGTGTTTATTTGCTATACTTAAGACTAAATAAAAGAGTCTGTTTGTTGTTCATGGTCCTTTATTATCGTTGATCGACGTGTCGAGCACAAAATGTTCTCGTCGTCAGGACAGTCAATTATTTAAAAAGTTTCATACAAATCATAGGTTTACAAAAAAAAAACTTATGTGAGAGAAACATGTTATATTCCCTATCTTAATCTCTTTTTCTCATGAGTCTACTTATTGAGATCACTTCTGTTTACATTGGTAATAAATAGAACCAATCATCTTTACTGATTTCCATGATCATTTATCATATAAAATAAACATTATGTGAAAAATGGAGCAAAACGTAAGTTTTGTCTCCTTTTCACTTAAGTTATCTATTTACTTAATTTACTAACTTCAATAATTTTGGATCATGGAAATTAGCAGTGACGATTGGTTTTATTTATTAAAAATGTAAAAAGGAGTGATCTCAATAATTAGACTCATAAAAAAAAAGAGATTGCGATAGAGAACCTAACATTTTTCTCTTACATAATTTTGTTGTTGTAAACCTGTGATTTCAATGGAACTTTTTAAATAATTGATTGACCTGAAGAAGACAAAATTTTGTGCTCCACATGTCGACAAACGATGATAAAGGATTATCAAAAACATTTAGATTCTTTTCTTGGTTTGAAGAATGCCAAATGGACATTATCTTTTTATTTTATTATTTTTTTATATTACTCAGACAAATCTATCAATCTTATGACAGACATCTGTCAATCTTATGACCCTCTGATCAAGTCTTACCTGAGCGTTCGCTTTCAACTCATTGATACAGGAGAAAGCAACAATCCACTGATTAATAGTATTTTGTACCTTATTAAAAAAAAGTTCCGTGTTGTGGGGAAAAATCTTTGTCACGAAACCTGAGACCTTATTATACACCCCCAAATGAACTGTTTATAAGAATAAAATGTGATTCCTGAAAATATTACCGAATGCAAATACCAGACTATGCGGATACAATTCGACCAGCCCGTGTTTGAAATGTAAAGTTGAAGGTCATTGGTTCACTGTACCACGTTTTCAGTGCAATTATTTTTACAGGTATTAGGCGTCCACCAAGAACTAATGAATAGTATCTCAATATGATAGATGACAAACATCAGAAAGGCAGAAGCCCATTAACCAACTATTGAGATTAATTGCACGTGCACTATTTGTAATATTGCACTCGGTATGGAGTGCCGTATGGAGTGATAACCAAGCATAGTCTTTCTAAAGCCACTAAATTTAGACAAGTTGATGTTAAACGTTTCCAGCTGTTCTGAAAGCTGTATTTTTGGAGCAATATCATGACCAATTTATGATGCTCATGTAGGTATTAAGTTTGCATTCCAAAGACTGAATACAAGGAAACTAGAGGTTCCTAATTCACAATCTTTGAATTTCTAGTTCATTTGAACTTTTGAGCGACCTTCAATGAATTGTTATATCGATAGGTCGATTAGTTGCTACTCACACCACAGCGCTGCTCTCAGACGGCTAAGTAATTCGCTCGATGCGAACACATAGTCAGTACCGATCCAGTCGCCACCCGGTAAAAGTGAGGCTCCGACTTTTTGATCTATATTTCGGAAGATTCTATTCATAGAGGGACGAGAACTTCTCACTCGATCAACGTTCCTACGCGTTCGAGCAGTATTCGTCATGTACCTGTTGGGCTATGAAACTGTGTTACAAGGGAATAGATTGGTGTTGGTGTTGGAGCCCAGAAATCTAACTTCGTCTTTTTGATACATTTTTCCCATTTAAATTGAAAAAAATTCAAAATATTGCAGTACTCAGTTTACGAAAATGAAGAAGGAAAAAATTGGAATTAACTTCAATTTGAAAAGATGGAAGCCTCAGGAATCTTGAGAAATTATCTTCAACCTATAGCCAATTTAGCAAGTTGTTTGTCTTTCGTCGATAAAGTAATCCTATAACGGTAAGTGTTCCACCAATGAAAGTTAACCTTGTCATGTTTCTGCCCTCGAGCCTTCTATAAGTTTTCTCTCTTGTTTCTTTCCCATTCTCCACCCTTTTTCTTCAGTTAAGAGGATCTGGGAATTTTTTCTTTTATCTCTCGGTCCTCTGTTTAGAGGATCTTGGATTTTGCTCTTTCTTTTATTAGACCATTTTGCTCGCTCGATTTTCTGTTTAGAGGATCTGCGCATTTTCTCTATTATCTATTGGTCCTTTGAGCAAAATTTGATCCTTTTTCAATATGAAACTGCAATTTAAAAAATATCTATAGTATCAAAAACCAGAAAATCCATTTTTTGTAGAAATTCTACGGATAGTAGTTTTTATGGCACAATGTACGCTTATTTTTGCACATTGTAAGCGATTCGGAAATTCCAGGCAATTTAGAATTCATGAGCGACGTCACGCTCTCAACTGCTTTGCGCTTCAGGATATGTACCTATTATATTTTTTTTTCATTCAGTCAATAATATCATTTTTGAAAACTTGTTAGTGAGGCCATTATGGCATGATTCCCTTCAGTAATATCTAATTGATAGAGAGCCGATTAGCGAAACTGTAAAGTTAGTTTGAGTGTGCCGTTCGACTGTGACAAGTGGAGAATCTCGCTTAGACACACCCTGGCACCGAGTTTGTGAACAAACTGATTTCAAAGGCCGCATTGGAATTAGGGATTAGGCACTCGACTATCCCACCGTATCAAGCTCGAGCTAATTCGGTTGAGAGGGTTAGTCGTGTGCTTCAAACCATGATATCATCCTTTGTAGAGGGTGATCATCGTAGCTGGGATAAGCCTAGATTGGAAAAAGACGCTAATTGGGAATGTAGAATTAAGCGATTGCCGGCTCTTAGAGATCTGGTCGCACATCACTTGGATATAGCATCCGATCGTCAGGCGAAATACTATAATCGCCGTCGACGAGACATTCGCTAACAAGTAGGTGACATTGTTTGGCGTAAAACCCACATTTTGTCGTCGGCTATAGATTATGTTGCAAAGAAGCTAGCTCCGAAATATGCAGGTCTGTTCAAGGTTACAAAAGTAATATCACTAGTAGTTTACGAATTCCAAAATGACTCCGGGATAATCGCAAAAGCTCATATTAAAAATTTAAAACACTATTAGTCGATAGTTTCGAATTTCATTAACGAAGCCCTTTTTCGCAGCTTCAAGATGTGGAAGAAAATCCCGAAGTTTCGTCCGCAAACGGTGCAGGTTCTTCGAAGGCGACGAGCCACTCTTGTCGTCTTCAATTCCGAAGATCCCAATCTATCAACCAGGCAGCCTGCCTCCGTTTGAACTGGGAACCCTCCGACCGAATGAATCGCTTTTCCACGGATGCCGGAATATTCCAGGACCGCCCGTACAGACCGATAAGGGTCCCGAGTCCCGAACTACAGAAAGTCATCTACCCAGAAAACGGGGTAAAGCCCGAAAGCCAACCCGCAGAGGTGAGCCCAAGTCTGCCTCCGAGCGAACAAGGAAGGCCGCGCAGGAGAACCCTCGGAATCTCAGTCGCGCACCTTGTCCGCCGTTGACGTCCGGGTAGACCCCGGAAGCTCCAGATGAGCGATATCAAAAACCCCATCTCGCTCCAAGCCCAAGGGACGGAAGATGAGAATGAAGGACCCTGCCGAAGCGAACGGCTCAAAGAAAAAGAATCAGGGCAATTCCACTTTCTCTCTCGTCTCGGGGCCCAGGGTAAAGATAATGGTATCTCGCAGCGATTTGGACGATATTGTCGATACCGGGAGTCGCGATAGGAGAACCAAAAAATCTGTAAACTTTGAGGTAACATCCCCTTTCCCGAGCACAGAGCCTCAGATTGCTCCTGTCAGATCAGAGAAATTGAGGGACTACGAGAGACCATCTCCTCTCCAGAGTATTGATGCACAGGTATCAGCCTTATTGGGATAACCGCTTATTACAGAACGGCAGGCGGCAACCTCTGGGGATGAGGACTTCTCGCTTACATCCGCGAGTCCCACTTCTTGGGTATTTCCAAGTCCGACCTCTGTCTCTTTCCAACTTTCCGAGTCCACAAAGTGCTTACAAGAGCTCTCTGCCAACCACTAATGCCACCAACGCCACATGGTTGTTGGAATTGCCACTAGCAGGATCATGACTTTAACCATTGTCCGCTGCCAAGGGGCTTTTTTGCTTTTACCGCGGAAAGCCAGGTGTGAAGGTCGCACAGTGCCCGAGGTGTGGGGTGAGGTGGACGGACGGAAAAGGAAATCCCTTTTCATATCCTGATCAGGCCGCCCCTTCTCTCCCGTAACCCTCTACCGCCTCGAAACCTCGGTCATTGTCTGGGCTTCGCCAATAGGCATTACGTCTCCTTGAACAGCAAGGTGGTACCCAACCCGAGAACAGCGTCAGCTTCGATGCAGACCACCCCCTCATTAAGGCCCTGGCAGGCGCTATCCTGAAGCGACTCTAGTTAACGAGCAGGCTTTATAGTCACTCAGTGCACTGATGTATAGTTAGTTGTAAGCTCTTTCGTGTTGTTCCTACTGTAGTTTTAAGCCATCTTCGTGTAAGTTTTGTGAAGCTTCTCAAGCCCTATTTAGCCTTAAGCCTTTTCATGTACAGTTTAGGATGTAGATTTAGTTATGAACATTAAATTTTGCGTTGAATTTTACTGGGAGTAGACAAAATACCATAATGCAGCAATAATCTCCTGATAGAGTCTGGTAATTAGCAGATTTTAATCAAAAGGAAAATTTCTTTTCCAAAATGTTTTTATCTCATTGGTTATTGAACCTATTATTATTTTCTTTTATTTTTTATTTTTTATTCTAACCGATCTATGAACACTCAAATGCACAGACAAATACAAGAACAATAAATGTCAACACAATCTAAGCGATGCTCATATTCCACATTTAATCTGGAGGTCGGATTTCTAATACTTGCTGGTCATGGTGACCCCGCTAGTCAGTCTGGGGAGGGGTGTTGTGACGTTATGCCTTGCCACTTGTTACGGATCCTTCCCCAGATTTATCGAATTATCATTAAAATCCAATATCGCGGAATTACCCATGGCCAACACTAGCTCAAAATATATTAATTGAGAATGAGTTTGGAAGGATGCACAGTGAGTGTGAATAAAGCAACCATAGGCTAGGTTAGCACATTCGTTTATACACTTTAGGAAATGAACAAGAAAAGCTGGAGGTTCATTGTATTTAGGAACCTGACATCTTGTCTCAATCGACGTGAGGAACCATATTCAGTCCGGCACATGTCAAAAGAAACCGGAGTAGCCATCTTGCCACGGAACATTGAGCCGGTAGACCACCAGGGGGACATCCCGTCCGATACACGGAAGTAACTTGTGTGAAGGAACTCGTTTATGTCCACTAATTTCTGCCAAGCTTGGCATATAGAGATTAAAGATTGTGGGAAGCTACGTCTGATTGAGGTAGGCGTCAGCGAAAGTATAATATATTTTCTGCCTCCAGAGCTTCGATTATGTGTCTTTTTTTTAGTGAGTTTTCTTTCCTTTTGTGTAATTTGAGCGGATTCATAAGCGTAAGTAATGCCACTATTGGGTATGTGTGACGCGCTTCAGAGTAAAACTAATTAATATGTTAGCTTATTTGTGATTTCATGACGGTTACGTCATTCAGGCTAAAACACTCTTAATTTGTGAGGAAGCGATCTTCTTTACTTTGAATTTAAAAGTATAATGTAATAAATTTTGATTTGTTTCATTTTCTTCTTAAACTAAGGAGTCATAATGTTTTTCCTCGCCCCCACTTATTCCTTTACCGACTGAGTAGAGACTTTTTGTAAGAGATTTTCTTAAAGTAGTAATAAATTTTGAATCCTTATGCCTTTTTTTTTGTAGTGACGCCTAGAACGCGTCTGGCGCCTGACCCCGGTCGGTAATGATTAAGAGTACCCTTTAACCATTAAGGACGCCAAGATTTGAGCATTTTTTCCCCTTTTTGTCCTATCGATTGGAGATAATGTTACAAGTTGTCTATAATTATAACGTATACTGAACTACCATGTTGTTCATATACCAGGTGTATACATATAAAACCGGTATTGCCATCTAGCGGCCAGTAGGCACACTTGTAGGCACTGTCGGAACTTACCATTTGTGCTAATTGGCGTAT
>NC_046662.1:138382246-138389284 GCF_010883055.1 Belonocnema kinseyi
GGCGCATACTTTGAATAAAATATTTGTTATCATTCTCTTGAAATAAATGTGTTTTTTTCTTGAAAAAATACCGGTTTCATATGTATACACCTGGTACGTACTTGGAAGATCGGTAGATTAAACTTGGTTTTCAAAAAAATATAATGTTTTTTATTCTGCGTGCGCAAGAAGAACTGACTATAAAATCAGCGCAATTTTAACAAGTGGCGTGAGAAAAAAAATTTCCAATTTTTTTGCTTTTTTCAATCGATTGACGATATCTCAACAACCAATGGTCGCACAGAAAATCTAAGGACAGTTCTGAAAACTGGAATAAAGAACCTACAAGATTCTGCTACGGTCGTGGATAAAAAATTTCTTTTTATCCAGGAAATAAATTTGAAAAAAATAGGAAAAAGGATCATTTATGGTTTTCAGAACGTCAACGGCTAAATTTCAAATCTTCATGAAATTAATCATGTTAAATGTGTTTTTTACAGTTGAAAAGGCCCCAAAAACTCTTCGAAGTTACATTTCGATATAATGAACTGTTTCCTTGTTGAAAACGGTCAAAATTTGAAAAATTAAAGGGTTAGGTTTTTTCGTTTGAACATTTCCTAATCATGGCTAAATTAAAAAAAAATTAAAGCTTTTTGCCTATTTTTTTCGCAAATTTAGATTTTCACTACCAGCGGTCAATTGTATCCAACGGTTTCGAGGTACCGGACATACAATCGGGATACTACGGACTGGGCAACGCTCACACGATTATCAACTTCACGACGGGTTCATCCTGATTCAGCAACTTCTGGCTCTGACGAGTGACGCCTTAGCATGATGAAAAATCAAATCGAAATAAAAAAAAATTCATTGAAGGAAAAGGGTAGTTTTTGGGGGGTTATTCAACTGTAAAAAGCACACTCAACTTTAATAATTGCATGAAGATTTGAAATTTAGTCATGGATAAAAAGAAATTTTTTTAAACAAGATCTTGGCAGAATCTTGCAAGAACTTTACTCCAGTTTTCAGAACTGCCCTTAAATTATCTGGGCGACCATTGGTTGCTGAGATATCGTTGATCAAAGACAAAAGAGTCCTGTTTGATTTAAAGTTCGATACATTGTTTTCTCACACTACTTGTTAAAATTGCGCAGAACAAGTAGCTCCGATTTTTGTTTGCCAAAAGATCTCAAAACTACAAACCTAAACTTGAACCGTGCCCAGCTTTGGATCATCATTTGATGAAGAGTCTCCAATGAAAAACAATAACAAAAAAGCAAAATACATTAGTTTAAAAAAATTAACAAACAAATGGTAACCGCTATTCTGATTACAAATTTAATTTATGTAATAATTACTGTTCAAGATTTCAACGTGATATTCTTTCTTCCGTGGTCGCGGGTGACTTTGAGTCCGTTCATGGCCCTGGGTCTCTTGCTCATACACCTGAAGGTCGACGGTACCGTGTACTTAGGTCGGTCGAGGGGAGGCTCAGTACCGACTACCCACGGTTCGGATTACCGCCCCTGTATTACGCTCGTCTCCTTTTTTGTAAATTTTATTTTTGGCATTGTGTTTTTAAATTATAATTGTTAAAATTGTCACTGACTTTTTTTTTGAGTATCTTAAATCAGTGACTAAAGGTACAATAAACTGATTATTTACAGCTGATTATTAGCTGGATTTTAATGGATATTAGAGCATTTTAGTGTTTTTTAATGCCAATGACAATTAAACAAATGTTTTACCGCCAAGGAATCAGGTGCGTCGGCGCAGAAGCGTGAGAATACTTGCATCAGGTCAGCAGGTTATTCACCAGCAACATCACACTATGCTGCGTCACACTGGCAGATTTACCAAACTGTACTATGCAGTTGTACAGTAGCATCTTACGTGTAGCATTCAGAGCACACCATCTTGCTTTGAAACGAGTCTCTTTGAGTGTAGGGAGTGAGGGGTGCAAGCGGTACTCGGAGACTCATACCGAACCTGTGAACCGTTACCACAGGTATAAACCGTTGAGTAACAATATTTTAACGGTCGGACTATAGACAGTTGCTACCAACGTGGTTCTAGCGACAGCAAGGGACAATTCTTTCGACGCCAGCTGTTAACTCTTGACCAGCACGTGCTTCTTTCACTTCATACTTTTTTTTCTTCGACTTCCTTTTTTTTTAATTGGTAATAACAATGTTGTCTCTTACTCAATATTTTGCTCAACAGCAAGAGCATTTTAAGAGTATATACAACGACGTTACTAATTTAAAAAAGCTGGGTGCAGACAAGATAAACAAGAATGCAGTAAAGGCACGACTGGACTCTTTGGAGATAACGTGGACGATATTTGACGCGAATAACGATATAATGTTCACGAGAAAACGCGAAAATTCGGAAAGCGATTATTTTAAATTGTTACTTTTTTCTCGAGCAGAGGGAACAGATTTAGCATCAAAGGTTTATTTAAATGACAACCTCCATCATTTTGAATCTAAAGCATCGAAAAGTGAATGCAGTTCGGTTCATCATGATACAACCAATTTTAGCAATCGATGAAATTTTCAGCGATCAGAATTGCCGAAGTTTTCCGGGATATACACAGAGTGGCCCACTTTTAGAGACCTTTTCACTTCGATAGTTGATGATGATTTAAAATTGCCTAAAATGCAAAAATTGCACTATCTGAAGGTCAGCTTGACAGGTGAGCCAGCGCAACTGATAGCTAACATCTCAACAACAGCGAATAATTTTAAAAGAGCATGGGAGACATTATTGTGCAGATACGACAATAATAGAATCAAAATAAATAGTTACTTGACAAAGCTATTTAATTTATCTTTCATGTCAAAAGAGAGCGCATCAGAGCTCCGTTCTTTGTTGAACGATTTCGTCGAGGCGGTGGGCGCATTTGCTTCTTTGAAATGTCCAACAGTTAAATAGGGCGACCTTCTCGTCTTCATTCTAGTTCAGCGATTGGATTAAACAACTCGCAAACCCTGGGAGGATAGTTTGGGTAGGTCGACTGTACAGCCTAAGTTTTTGTTCGGGTCAGAACATGGTAACGACCTGCACTAATTTCCGTCAGAAGAATAACAAGGAGCGAAGAGTTATGATGAGGCACAATGGATTATGTTTCAATTGTCTGGGTAAACATTAGGTAAAATCCTGTGGTTCTAACAACCGGTGCCAATTATGTAATCGCCCAGATCCATTGACAGCTCTGCAGCTCTTCCTAGTCCACCCACGCATTATCCTGCTTCCACTCTTAATCCAAATAGTAAAATCTTTTCTAATTCTCCTAACAACTCTGCAGCTGGAAATACTTCTCACTTGTCACAACCAACCATATGACTAAACGGACTAAACATGGTTGGGTTGGATATTATCGGGACTCATGTAAAATGAGTCAATTTCCGGTTACTTTTCAATCATGTGTTTACAAAGGATGGCAGACCACGAACTCTTATCATTGTTTCGTAGGTTTGTTGTCCAGGAGGATATACCTGCAAATTTTTGTCGATCTAGTATGGCCGACGATGAGTGTGAGAAACTGTTTGTCTCCACTTATCAACGAAAGTGTGAAAGTCGCTATGTCCTGCGCCTTCCAAGAGCGCTCAATGGAATTAGACAATTCTCGAGCGGCCGCTCAACGACCTCTTTTTCAGATGAAGAGGCGTTTTCTAAGGGACCCGGAACTGCATCAGACCTAAGCGCATGTCATCGAGGAATATGCGCAACTGGGAGAGATGAAGTTGGTTACGAACATCGAGGACCTTCTACCAACCACTGGGTACTATTTTCCACATCATTGCATACTCAAGGAGAGTAGTTAAAGCACAAAACTACATGTAGTGTTCAACGCTTCACAACTCACAGAGACAGGGCTGTCTGAATGATCTACTCTATCCAGGCCCGAAACTTCAAACGGAATTGGCTGAGATAATTCTCCTATGGCGGATATAAGCAGTCATTTTCACGGCGGACATTGAGAAGATGTTTCGTCGTATCTGAATCCATCCAGAGGATCACACCTTCCAGAAAATGCTCTGGAGATCGTCCTCGGATGAGGAGATTCGTATGTACTGACTGAATACCGTCACTTTCGGTTTTACTTCATCGCCCTATCTGTCGATACGAACTCTCCATCAACTTGCTGAGGATGACGGTGATGCATATCCTCTTGCTACTGATATCTTAAAGGAAGAGATTTACGTTGATGAGTTTCTTTCAGGTGCCGATTCATTGAAGGAAGCTCGAGAAAAGAGTCGACAGGTCGACTCATTGCTAAGAGCTCGAGGTCATCCTCTGCGTTTGATGACATACATTTCCAACCGAGACTACTTTGAGACTACTTTTTTCAGACTACTTAGCCAGAAGCTAGATGGCGACACGTTCCAGGACTGGCTAACCCAGCCGACTGTGCTTCAAAAGGAATCTCACCTACGCAATTGGAAGATCATCGTATTTGGTGGCAGGGGCCATCTTGGCTGGCCCAACCATCGGATTGCTGGCCCAACATTGAGGAGGATCTGGATCTGGAAACTATTAAGGGTTACTGCTCTTTGTCTGAAATTCATAGAACCACTACGCAAAAAGCTTGTGGACAGGCCACCTACTCATCTCACGTCTGCCATGCTTGATTTTGCTCTACGTCGTTTAATTAGACAAACACAAGGAGAGTATTTTTTCGAGGTCATTCGTAGGGTTCAGAAGGGTTATTCCGTGACAACAGGTAATCCGTTGTTAAAACTTTTGCCGTTCTTAGATAAGGAGGGCTTGTTGAGACTTGGAGGTCGTTTAGCACATGCCGTCCTCGACTACGATGAGGGTTGCCCGTACATACTTTCCAAGGACTCTCCAATGTCAGTTCTAATCATTCGAAATGGACATCAATTTATGATGCATGGTGGCCCTCAGCTAACACCCTTATATCTTCGGAAAAGATATTGGATCTTATCAGGTCGTGCGGCGATAAAACGGGTGCTCAGTAGTTGCATCACTTGCGCTCGACATCAAGCTTGACCCTGTACTCATGTAATGGTTCCTTTACCACCCTTCAGAGTTAAACAAACTTCGAGGCCTTTCGCGGAGGTTAGTCTAGATTATGCTGGTCCAATATGGATACGTACTTTAAAGGGACGTGGTCACAATTGCTACAAAGGATACATTGTTGTCTTTGTATGCTGCGCTACCAGAGCGGTTCATTTGGAGGTAGTTTCAGATTATAGAACGGAGGCATTCATCGCCGCTTTTAGGAGATTCTCTGCTCGACGTGGAATCTGTCGCACGTTGTATAGTGACAACGGCACGAACTTCTTGCTCGTTACTTCACTGACTACTAATTGAGTGGAAGTTCAACCCACCATCAGCTCCTCACTTCGGTGGATATTGGAAGCAGCAGTTCGTTTCATCAAATACCATATTCAGCGAGTTTTTGGTGATACCACCCTTAATATCGAGGAAATGGAAATGTTCCTTGCTCAGGTAGAAGCCTGCCTGAACTCAAGACCTATAAAGTCGTTAAAGGACGACCCTAATGATCTAGTCGACTTAACACCAGCTCACTTTCTCGTTGGATCTCCCCTACACACTATGCTGGAATCTTCTCTCCTTAATGATAAGCTCACTCTGTCTGCGCGTTAGCAACTTTTGACGCAGATGTATATGATCCATCCAGGCTCTAATGGTCAAATGCGTTCAGTGACTCTTAAAACTGTAGCAGGTCAATTAAACCGACCTATTGTAAAACTTGTTAAGCTTCTTGTTTCTGTTTCAGATTCGAAATGAACTATTTTTTCTTCTGTTCATTGTTATCTCCGTCAGGTCTTTGCACCTGCAAGTCGACTGTACAGTGTACTTGAATCGACCGTGGGGAGGCTCAATACCGCTTTACCTACGGTTCGGGTTACCACCCCTGTATTACGCTAGACTCTTTTATTTGTCAATTTTATTTGTGGCACTGTGCTTTTAAATTATAATTGTTGAAATTGCGACTGACTTTTTTTTAGAATCTTTAGGCAGTGACTAAAGATACAATAAACTGATTATTTATTGTTTAAACGGCGTTAATTGCTTAAGATCCCTTCTGTATCGTATACGTTTAAAGATTTCGGCATTTGTTATTGAATCAGCTGACTTTTTTAAGTGCAAACTTTCATAATTACTCTTGATGAAAATAATCGAAGTTTTTACTAAATGAAAATCAAACTTTTTTGAAATATAAATTGCAATTACTCAGAGTAAAATAATAAAAATTTGTTTAATTTTAAAGAATTATGCATACATAATTATTTAATTTAGAAAAACCTCTGGCTGCAAAATTAATCCGTATCGTAAAAGGGACTTGTCTGCAGATCCGAAGATACAATAATGTATATTTTGCAACAATTTGTATAAGCAAACGTCGTGTCCAATTCCCTAAGCTATAGATTTTTCACTAATAAATTTGCAATTTTCATTTTATTTCGTTATTTTTGTTTGCAAATATTTCTTAAACTAAAACCATCGCTGGGAGCGGGTGCAATTTTCCAGATTAGCATCCGCTCCCGGCGAAATCCTGCGGTTGTCCTTATGACAATTTTTTAATTATATATATATTTTTTTTTGATTCCTCTAGAATCAAACCGAAGGGCCTATGACAAAGCCACCGAACGCGTCCTCGGGTTGCGGGTAGAGGGTCCCTGTACCAAGGGTTTCTGCTGACTGTGGTTACAAAAATAAAGAGGCAGTCGCGGACAATTGTCCAGGGGTAGTCCCGAAGGAATTAACCCCCAAGCGGAGGTGTGAAACCCGTGCCGAAAGCTGAATGCCACCTGGGTAAGGTGTCTAGAACGGTGACTCTGGGATACCGGGCGACCTCTCAGAGTACGCAGCCTTATCCTAGCCTGCGGGGCTCTACAAGGATGGACGAACCCCTTTCCCTTTTTTTGTAGATTCCGCACCGGGACCAGATTGTATTAAAACCCGTTATCACACACTTAACAAGTCAAAGCTGCTGACCATCAGGCAGCATATTGTTGAGAGAATACGGATACTATCTGACGCTAAGAGAAGTCTAGAGCG
>NC_046662.1:138389384-138393800 GCF_010883055.1 Belonocnema kinseyi
ATAATGAAAAGAAAAGCATTTTTGAAAAAGGAGAAAACAGTAAATAGCGAACACAGTGTGTCCATTTTTGATCATCAAAATTCACCCGTACCACTAGGCCTTTCCTAAATTGAAATGCAAATGGGAATTTGAATAGGTAAAATAACTACCTGTTTTTAGCTTCTTGTAAATTAGTGTTTAGTAATTTCTTCAGGAATTTTCAGTAAATAATTTCTATACAATAAATATTAAATTTCAATGCCCCAACCCCCGTGTATTGTGCCAGGAAATTGACCAAGAAAATTAGAAAATAGCACTCTATACTCGAATGAATCAATTGATCTACTGATAGATATTAGTGTGTCGCTGAAACAGTGGAATTCCACTGTTTTAAATTAGGAGAGCAGTTTCATGTCACATTCATGACAAACAGAAGCGGCGGAGCTTTTTTTCGTTTGGGTGAAAGCAGGAGAATAGACTTATAATATTGAGTGGCAAAATTCGTGCATTTATATATACTAGATACAAATTGCACATAAATAATATCAAATGAACAAATAATTGGCATTTAATAAATGATAATAGGTACAGGTATGCAATTCTTATTGTCAAAGATTTCAATAATTTCACAAATCTTACCAAATATTTTGCAAAGATTACTAAGAATTTCAAAAAGATTTCACAATTTTTTGAAATATTTCTGGTACATTTAAAAAGACTTTACAAGTACTTCAATGATTTACCGAAGATTTCAAGATTACCAGATATTTCAAAAATATTGGTAATATTTCGCAGATTTTTGAGGAATACAAGAAGATTTTACAAATATTTCGCAAAAACTTCATAAAAATTTCCGATATATTTCAAAGATTGCACAAAGATTCCAATGAATTTAATAATTACACAAATATTACCAAATATTTCAAAGACATTTCGTATATTTCGTAAAGATTTCACAAAGATTAGAATGATTTCCCAAAGATTAAAAAAATCTCGCAAAGACTTCAGATATATTTAAATGTCATAAATACTAATGGTTTTCCAAACAAACATTTTTACATTTTGTAAAATTTTAAAATATTTCGCAAAGGTTTCGGATAGATTTAAAAGATTTCACATAGGCATAAATTAGAAGGCATAAGTATAAAGATTCCAAGAGTTTTACAAATATTTCAACAATATCTAAAAACATTTACAAAGATTGCGGAAAGACTTCTACAAGATTTTAATGATTTCCTAAAGATTTCACAAGAATGTCAAATATTTCGCAGACTTCCGATATTATAAAAAGATTTCACAAAGACTTCCTACTTTCCAAAGATTTCAATCATTTAAAAAATATTGATAAAATGTTTAAAATATTTATAAAATATTTGAAATATTTTGCAACAATTTCGGATAGATTTAAGTGTTTATATAACTTCTTGTGCGGAAAAAATGAGGAAAGTTTGTATTTTTCAAAGGTATGTAGCAATGATTTTATTACATCTTATCAGGCTTGCGGTGAACGCAATGGAAGTCGAGCAGGTCATTGAAATCATAAAATCAAAAAAATTTCATTAAGGGGGGAGATACCTTTAGAATTTCCAAAAAATCGATTTTTTCATTTATATTTTGAATGTATAATATGTTAAAAATATACTGTAAAAAGGAAAAAGAGAAATACTAAATATTTAGGGAGATATTGTCAAAAATGTCAGTGTCCGCATACCGTCACTAAACAGGTAGTCGGAGCGCTTGGGTCGGAGCAATGTTTCTTACACAATACGTTTATATATTTTTTTGTCCCATAAATTCTGGGAAGGCTGATTACTACGTTACTACGTTTTAATTTAAACGTGATTATCTCGAAATTGTCGTTTCAAAAACTGCTCGTGCTGTAACTTAAAAAATTAGTGACCGATTAGGCTGAAATTTGCAGGGGTTTCTCTTTATCGTACTATCGGAAGGATATACCTAAAATTTTAAAGATATCGGGTTATTAAATAATTTTTTGGGGGGTCAAGACTGTTGAAAAAATGGTCGAAAATTTGGACCTTCGATTAAACAGCCGATATAAATTCTAATTTTCAACTTTTTTATTATTTTATAGATTTACCCTTCCCTTTAACACATAAGTAATCGAACAAAAAAACCTTTTTTATATCGGATAAATGGAAAATTTTTGACAGCTGCAGCAGTTTTCAATGCCTCGGAGCAGACCCTTGAAGAAATATTCTGCAGGGTCGCCATTTTGTAAAAAAATCACATGTTTGTTTTACACTTTAACAATGTAAGAAAAAGATGTTAAAATTAATCAATGACCTAGTTATTTTATCAAGTTGAAAAAAATTCATTAAAATTTATTGATTTTACCCTTTCTGAAGGTATCTCCCTTCTTAATATCGGGAAATTGCTAGTACTTGAACGATTATTTAAATAAATATATTGTTTTTTCTACATACGGGAACGTTTTCCCCAAAAACTCCATTTTTTTAGTTCTAAAAATGTTATCAAAAAATTTTTATCTGCAAAGTAAAAATTTATGCATAAAAAAGCAATCGTTCAAGTACTGAAAACATTAAATACGAACCATTAAAAAACATTGAAGAAGATCGGTCAAATATTTTTCCGGTAATCGCAGTCACGGCAAAAGCACTTTTGGAAAAGCACCATTTCGAAATAATCGAATTTTAAGTTTCAAGTGAATGGCATCGCGACCGTGGCGAAGCGAGGCGCGCTTCGAAGCGCTGCAACTTTCCATCTATTGCTCGGATCTCTATGAAAATTTGATTCACAGAACCCACTAATTTCTTAAAGATTTTAACAAACTCACAAATATTTTAAAATATTTCAAAAATATTTTAAATACTTGAACGATTTCAATGATATTCTAAAGATATAAATTAAGAAGATTTCACAAAGATATCCATTATTTTCAAAAGATTTCAGGTACATTTTTGGAAACAATCAAACGATCTGATGAATTTAGTCATTCGATTGCAGAGCGGGGCAAATCAATACTTAGCCGCTCCTTGGGCGATTTCTAAGGCGGGGCCACTCCTGCACTGATGACAAGGACGACTTTTTAAACACTTTATCCAGCATTAATGATTATTATACGGTATAATTAAAGCTTCGAAGAATTTTAAAAATAATTTTTAGTATTTTAAACAATTGTTATTTGCTATGACAATTTTTTCCCTCTGTCAATCCTGAAAATGTATTATTTTTCGAATAAATGACACCATTTTTAAAGGTTAACATAAATATTTTTTATTAAACTTATTTGGAAAGTGTTAAAACAAATCGTGCCTGTTTAAACTTTGTTCTCGAACCAATAATTAAAAATGAGATTTTCCTGGAATTAACGACACAATTACCGAATGTTGAGAGTAAGTTTTTTCTCAGGAAAGTTTAGTAGTTTTTTAATTAATATTTTTAGTTGAAGATAATTGGGAATTATTCAAACAACTACTAATACCTAAAGTCTGCCTTTTTATGGGAAAGATGGAGAAAATGGCATCTCTTCGAATCTCTTCCACACTTACACAATATCGTTCGTCGCAAAAAGCTCATTTGGAGCTTTGAGGGTCATTCTTGTTGTCTAAAAAACAAAATTGGGAATGGAGTACTGCATTTTAAAATTAAAGAGTCTTATTGCAAGCTTTTCTTTTCATCGAATTTTTTTCGGAAACGGAAGAAATTGAAACGCTCGGGAAGCAAGATATGCATGCCATTTTTTTGGAAACAAGCGCATTGTGTGCTTGCCGCATCCACGGACTAATTTTTTACGTGCACTTCTATTTGAAAAAGAGTCCTTTTGGCCGTTTTTATTTGAGGAAATATAAGCAAACAAAAATAGCGAAAGAAAATGAAAATTTTAAATCGTTTAGTGAAAAATCTATAGTTCAGGGAACTCGACACGACGTTTGCTTATTCAAATTGTTGCAAAATACACATTATCGCATCTTCACATATGCAGACAGCTCCCTTTAATGATATATAGAAACCCTAAAGTAACTAACTGGAATACTTATAGGGAGGATCTCAAAATTTTTCTGGACGCTATACGCATACTATTGTCACCATGAAAACTGATGTTATGTTAAGGAAACTATCCTTCATGAAACCCTTCAAGGTCATTGTCAAGACCAATAATCGCATGATGAACAAAAACGCAGATATTTATTTTAAACAGGAGGCCTCGTTGAGTACACCAACAGCTCCAAAAACTCCTTGGAAACAGGGACAGTATTCCAGGCCGAAATAGTAGCTATTAAGGATTGTTTAGAGGGAATTTTTGAGTAGATATATGAAGGTCAGCAAATTTAAATTAGCTCTGATAGTCAAGTTGGTAAGTGGGACGATGGTCGTGGGGGCTAAAGCGTAGGCTTTGGACCCACTCCTTCGGCTTGCGGGTTCGATTCCCGCCTCGCACTCTGGAAGAGTCTCGGT
>NC_046662.1:138393900-138400567 GCF_010883055.1 Belonocnema kinseyi
CCCTTCCACCACCAAGTAAGTGTGTGGAGGGTGTGTAAAGGAATAAAGAAGGTGTAAGAAAAATGTAAACCCTTAGGGGACACATTAGAAGCTTCCACTAGTCAAGTTGGACTTACGGGTCTTGCATCCGAAGAGTTTACTTTCAGACTAGTCTGGAGAGCTGCATCGGCGAAAATGAACATGGAACATGGCTCTCGGAGAAGCCAGTGAAATATTAGAAGGAAAACCAAAAATGGTACAAACTAAGAAATTTACATCCAGTATATGTAATATTAGAACTACTAACTGATTACTGCTACTTGGGAAAATATTTGACTAGCATAAGAACTGGAGAAAATCCACTGTATCATAAGTTCGATTTCCGCAAAGAGGCAGATCATCATATACTTTGTGAATGTGATGCACTAGCGTACCCAAAAAGATATCTAGGAGTTTATTTTCCCAACCCAGAACATTTTTATGGCATCCCCTGTAATTTAGTATACGCCTTTA
Organism: Belonocnema kinseyi; assembly: GCF_010883055.1. Taxonomy (NCBI): domain Eukaryota; kingdom Metazoa; phylum Arthropoda; class Insecta; order Hymenoptera; family Cynipidae; genus Belonocnema; species Belonocnema kinseyi. The sequence continues at coordinate 138,394,393 of NC_046662.1, forward strand.
TGGTAAAGACTCAACTCACGGGAGATTGAATTTGAGGGTATAGTATAATTGGGTTTACCGCAGGCCTACCCGACCATGTGCATTAGCGCTGGCCAAAGTCGAGATTAGCCGTGAACTAATCCGCTGGAGTCGCTTCTGCGCTTCTTGCTGGCAGATACATTAGGCTATACGACAAATGTAAATAAAAGATTTATTTTGAATGACAAAAATAAGGTTAAGTGACTTACAGTATGCATAAGAGAAATTAATTATTTTTATGATGCAGATTTTCGTAGAAATTGAATACCCTTTCAACAAAAACGAGAACATCGGATTTAGTTTGGTTGCAGCCTATTAATTTTGATTATACTTAACTATACTAATACTTTTTGTTTTTTAACTTGTTCATCACATAAATGTATTAAATTACTTAATTTTTTATTTATAAATTTTATTTTCAAAATGAAAAGGGACATATAATGTCACATTAATTACGTGTATTATGGAATAGAGAAAAACGGAAATCCTGCAATGCAAAATTTATGAAATCATTTTTGAAACTTATATTTAAAATCTGAAAAAGTGATTTTATTGTGAAATGATGACTGGAAATTGTATTTTAACAGCAAGTTAAATATAATTATTTTTCAGAAATTTCATAGACTCATTAAAACCATTGTGTTCAGTTTTTTAAATTAAAACTTACCACGTAATGTTCCTTTTTAGTCCAACTTTTCATAGTTGTAGCCCTTTTTTCAACTTTTAATTTTAAAATATGCAAATTTTCATTTTAAAATTTCATACTATGAAGATTTTGGTTCTTTTTGGCGGATGTATAACTCGTAGTGAGAAAAATGAAAAAATTCAGTATTTACAGCATATGTAGATCAGGTCTTCCTTTTACCCCCCTAAAAATGTTGTGTTCGCCCCTAGCCTTTTTCTATTGAAGTATCAATTTTCAAAATAGCCCAAAATATTGCTATTTTGAGGTTTGGTTAACCGAGATAATGACTAACTTAAAATTGTCTAAATATTTTAGAATTCAATTTTTAGGGAGACAAAATAAGGGTCCGATTTACATTAAATATAAATGTTGATTCTTTTAACTTTCTCCCCGAGTTATTCATCCGCAAAAATGATCAGTCTCCAATCTCGAATTGGAAAAGGTAAATCTTTATACTTCAGTATAAAAAGTTTAAAAAATGCTTTTAACAATGAAAAATCTTTTCACAAATCAAGCTTATGAAGGTAAGTTTTAATTTAAAAAAAACTAAACACAGCGTTTTTTATGAGGCTATAAAAGTGCTAGAAAATGGTTATTTTCTATTTGCTGTTAAGACACACGTTTTGTTCATTATATCCCAATAAAGTTACTTTTGCAGTATAAAAACTGGCGAATACGTTTGATTGTTAAACATTTATTTTTCGGCCTGCTGGCCTTAACCCACTACCGCCCTTAAAACTTTCTTTTTTTCTGAATTTTGAGATATTTAGGAATATTATTTCTATGGCGGAGTATATACAAAACTAAAATTCTAGCTCATTACCGTTCTGACTTTCATGTAAATCCTTGCGGTAAAAATTGCTGTTCGTCTCGAAGTCATATTTAAAAAAAACTCAAGTCTTCGAAACGTTACATATATGTCACTGTGGGCGGTAGAGGGTTAAAAAATTGACTTCTAACACTTCCATTTTTTTACAGAATTTTCTTACAACTACTCCTTACAAAGTACTATCCATCCACACCTTATAACTAATCCGCTCGCTCCTATAGCCTAACCTTCCTCGCTGCGCCTCGCCTAGCCTCACACGCATTTCGCTCTTTTGTCGCTATGCGGATTTTGATTTTGCTTTTTTAGGATTGACCGTAAGGCTTAAAGGTATAAAATTTAACTGTGCAATTTTTATTTTGACTTAACGACAAGTTGTTATTTAAAAACAAATTTACAACTTTTTGTTGCTAAAGTTTTCCATGATACCATTTCTTCGATGACTTTGAAATTCATTAAAAAAGGTTATAAATTAGTGTAAAAACCAACAAAAAATAACTTATTAGTGCGTTAGAGTAACACAATTTTTATAATAATGTTATAAATAAATTATTGACACAATTTGTATAAACAAATGCACATTTTGCAAATTTTATGATGAAAAGACTTGATTCTTTTGCGGAATCAACTTAGAATGCTTTTCCTAAGACTCCTTGCCATTATATTTTTCATAGTGACCAAAAAATGTTAATTATTTAAACAATTTTTGTAAACAAATGCTCATTTTGACCAATTTATGATAAAAAGGCTTGATTTTTTTTGCGGAATCAACTTAAAATGTTTTGCCTAAGACTCCTTGCTATTATATTTTTCATAGTGACCAAGAAATGTATAATACTTAAACAACTTTTGTTAACAAATGCACATTTTGACAACTTTTTGATGAAAAGGCTTAATTTTTTGCGGAATTAACTAAAAACATTTTTCCTAAGACTCCTTACTATCATACTTTTCATAGTGTCCAAAAAGCGTTAATTTCAAGCAATTTCTATAAACAAATGCATATTTTTACCATTTTATAATAAAAAGGCTTCATTTATTTTCGAAATCAACTTAAAATGTTTTGCGTAAGACTCCTTGCTATCATCCTTTTCATAGTGATCAAAAAATCTTAATTACGTAAGCAATTTCTATTAAAAAAATGCACATTTTTACCATTTTATGATGAAAAGGCTTGATTTTTTTCGGGGAATCAACTTAAAATGTTTTTCCTAAGACTATATGCTATTATATTTTTCATAGTGACCAAGAAATGTATATTACTTAAATAACTTTTGTTAACAAATGCACATTTTGACAACTTTTTGATGAAAAGGTTTAATTTTTTGCGGAATTAACTAAAAACGTTTTTCCTAAAACTCCTTACTATCATACTTTTCATAGTGACCAAAAAACGTTAATTTCAACAAATTCTATAATCAAATGCACATTTTTACCATTTTATGATGAAAAGGCTTAATCTTTTTGTGGAATCAACTTAAAATGTTTTGCCTAAAATTCCTTGCCATTATATTTTCCATAGTGACCAAAAAATGATAATTGTTTAAGCAATTTCTATAAACATTTGCACATTTTGACCATTTTATGATAAAAAGGCTTGATTTCTTTTTGCGGAATCAACTTAAGATGTTGTGCCTAAGACTCCTTGCTATCATATTTTTGACAGTGAACAAAGATATTAATTATTTTAAGAACTTTTGTAAAAAAAAATGCACATTTTTAACATTTTATGATGAAAAGGCTTGATTTTTTTTTGCGGAATCAACTTAGAATGTTTACATAAGACTCCTTTGTTATCATCTTTTTCATAATGATCAAAAAATGTTAATTACTTACGCCATTTCTATAAACGCATGCGCGTAACTACAATAGATACTATCAATTCAATTTATCTTTGTTTCGCGGCAATAATTTTCTCTAGAAGTTAAAAAGATAATTTGTTAATTCAAAAGTATGTTTAACGCTTCAAATACAAATTTTTTGGAAATAAATGTGAATTTATTTTTCTTAACTTTATGTGCTTGAGCTTCATATAATCTTCAATATTTTAATCTATAGTACTGTACTTTTGATTTAAAAACTCGCATTATTTCTTTCAAAGAAAAATGTATTGCATTATAGAGATAAACTGTTATATTAATAATCCGGAATTCAAAAGCACCGGCACTTTTGATTCAAGAGTACTTTTTTCTCAGTGTACTCCTCCCAACAATACCGAATTCACCTCATTTTTCCGACCAGTCGACTGTACTACATTGTAACCTTTTTATTAAGTAATTTCACCTTAACTTTTATCACTTTTCTTGCTTCTATATAAATTGCTTCCCTTCCCTTTAATTTTAATATCCAAGTCAGCCTCAGTTCGCAGGCTGACCTTGCTCTAAACAAAATGGGGTTAGGCACACGACCAGTCCTTAGGTAATTTTAAGGTAAGAGGGCAAAAATGAAGACTCAACGGTTGTGTGCGGTAACTTGAAATGAAGCTGGAAATGACTACCAGCTTGAGAAGCGATGAAATAACAAATTATACACGTAAACTTTGTGCCACGAGAAATAAGCAAAAAACGAAAAAATATATTTAAGTTAAGTTTTACGTATGTAAAGATTAATAGATTTTAGACATATAACTTGATGTTTCATTTTTAAACGAAAGTGTAAAATTTAATTGTTAAAGTCGATGAAAGATAGAGAAAAGTTTCTGTTTCATTACCTAAAAAGATTCACAAATAAATGCACCACTGAAATCAAGGTTTGATGTATTTCCAGTTCAACTTTTATTTCTATTCACAAACAAATATTTCGAAAGTTTCTTGAGTATACTGACTGTGATAGCCGTTAAATTCTATTTCGTTTTTATTCACGCGTCTTTGAGCATTTAGCATTTATATTTAGAGCGAAGTAAGATGTTTTATCAGAAAAATTGTATAAAAGGAAGTTTTTAAAAATTTATTTTTCATCTTATCAGAAATAAAAATAAGTATTTTCTGTTATTTGAGGAGTTTACTTGATCGATAGTTTTGATTTCTATTTTCACAGACTGTAGAATGACATCTACACTGATCGATAGTAACTAGCTCTGATGACAATAATTATTCCTTTAAATTACTCGCATCATAAATGTAACAACCTGGCTTAAGATAGCGTGTATTTCTGACAAAGATTCTTCTTTCGATCTCTCTTAAAGCTTAATGGGAAAGCATCCGATCGACAATCGGAAGTTATGTGATCGATTCCCAATGGAGCGAAATGAGAACATCTTTTTTCAGAAAGATTGATTTTTTTTAAATTGTTCATTTATTTTCCATCTATTCAGGAATGACGTTAAGTATTTTCGGAAGAGTTAAATTGATCGATAGTTTTGATTTATATTTTCACAGACTGTGGAGTGACATCTATACTGATCGATAGTCGATAGGTCGGTAATCGAAAGTTCTGTGGTTCGATGACCAGTGGAGCGAAGTGAGATCTATTTTCAGAAAAAGTTAATTTAAAAAGTATATATATACTTTTTGAATGAATCTATATCTGGCCTTACAGTACTGTGCAAGAATAAAAAAATAAATAAGAAATTCCTTTTCCAAAAAACAGCTGAAGTTTTAGTTTTTGAGTTTCAAAATATAAGTTCTTACACTTGAGTCTGCGAAACCCTGTATATACATGTTATGATAAGCTGAATGTCAAGAGAGCATTTTATTAGCACGTTCACCGATGAGAAATTTAAACGAAGTTATTCAATTTTCCGACAGATTTTTATGTTCGTTTCTCGACTTTGTTAATATTTCGTTCTCCTCGGTGAATGGATGATCAAAACAAACAAGTCCATTCCGGCCGGCGAGAATCTGTATTGTGTATACAATGTCGGGATTAATATTCGAACGATTATACGTTGCATTCCAAAAGCTGTACAAAAGTGACCTGCCCTTCTTGTGGTCTTTATTTTGCATCAAAACATCATTAGTTTGTCATAAGTGAGTATTTTCTTGAACTTGGGTCTTTTTTCGTACTTGACTTTTGTCTTCATTTCTATTAATGATGAAGATCAGACATTGAAAACCTTGAATTCATCTTTATTTTCAGAAAAAATATCCATAAGTCTGCATCCACTCTTTCACGAACTCAGCCTTTGCCGGTTCTCTGTCAAAGACCAGGGGAACTTTTGTGCGTCCTTTCTGAGGATACGCCCGAATGGATTGACGCAGAGTCCGTTGAGGACATAGTTTCTTTAGAATTTCCGGAACCGTCAGCGACATCAGATTCCATGTATATGATTAGTAATGTAGCCTCCTGGATTGCTGAGGGGATTCCTTTTGTGAAAAAAACACCTTGATAAATTTGAGATAAAATTCTAAAGCATGAATAGCTAAAGCTATTCAGTATGCTCTAATTTTCGCAGACTGAAACATGTTGTAGTCTAAGTTTAAAACTTTAGTTTAAGTGAAAATGCCAAAATTCTACTGGATTAGCCTACGGTCAACACTACCTGAATATAATTTATACATATGTTGGCATGGGAAATGTGATAATATATATTAATTGGCATTGTGAATATATATATACAGTCTGTCAAGTTAAAGCGTGGGTGGCTTTACTCGCAGTCGGTAAGGTGTATCGACATGATTTTGGTGTCAAAATATTAAGAAGAGCTC
>NC_046662.1:138400667-138401795 GCF_010883055.1 Belonocnema kinseyi
CTGAGGGAAGCGATCAAATCAGCATGGAACAACGTCACCGCGAAAAGTCTCGAAAATCTAAATAAATCGATGGTAAAGCGAATGAAAATGGTATTCAAAAATTGCGGAAATACTATTAATTACTAATTTTGTGAATAAAATCTTTTTATAATTACGTATTTTGTTGAATAAATTGAATTCTTTCAGAAAAATTGAATTTTTTTTTAGTGGCCCTAATAATTTGGGACACCGATTTTTTCGAAAAAATGCCCAAATAAATGAACGAATGGAATTGCGAGCTCTATATTTTAGGAAAAATCGTTAACTCGACTCATTTATTCACTCAAAAAATTTGGTGCAGTTTGTTCCAATAGAAAAAAAATATCCTTAAAAAATGGGGTGGCCCTATAAATATGGGACACACTGTAATAGGGTCAGCTGCAGAAGACTTCACCGCTTTACTACTTCACCCTATAAAAAAGGGACAGATGGCGGTGACCCTGTTGAGTCTATCAGTCGTCTAGATATAATCTAGCAAGGGTTCAATTCTAGATGATGTGTTCCAAAACGATATCATCTAGAAATTGTCTATATTTCCGCCAGGGCTATAAGATTCTACGCCATGCGCCATTTCCATACGTGTTTTGCATTTTACAACATAACAATATATGTAAATATTTCAATAAATAATTTTTTTATTTGGAAAATTATTATCGATTATTATTAGCGAGATCACGGCGGCATCCTGTTATCACTTGCCACAGTTTTCCTATTCCGAGACCAAGTAAGACATGTCAATAAACAATTACAAAAAAAAAAGAACTCAAGTTGCATTTTTGTTTTAAATTCCAGCCAAAAGGGATGCGACTTTTACCGATGGTGCATTCTTGGTAGTAAGATCAAGTACGGCTAAGCGATTAGCACCAAACAGCTGTGATTTACCTGATTGCTCAATTCATGTTGTTTGCTGAACAACTTTACTCTCATTTTTTATTGGCTGCCCGATTTTTTTTGAAAAAATAGATAGTAAGAGCACATTAGGTATTTTCACATCAATAAACAGCTAAATTCACTTCGTAGATTGCTGAAGGGAAAACAATGGACAAATTGTATGTGTTTCGATCCATTTTCGCCCTATTTTGGTAATAT
>NC_046662.1:138401895-138409164 GCF_010883055.1 Belonocnema kinseyi
TTGCCATTGTGATAATATATATTAATTGAAATGTTTTTAATATCTCCATTACGTTCCTGAATAAAAAAAGGCTTCTTGTAGAGTTTGTTCCAAACTTTTTTGAGGAAAGTTCATATTCCTGCAACATATAAGAAGTACAGATAATTTGTTGTCAAAATGCTGTTAAGCTTTTACAATAATGAAAAGTGGATTTCACCAGATTGCCTATCTGCCAAATCAAAACGTAATCATGCACAATTCAATGATAACTTAAGAAATCTGAGCATCACTTTCTTATTTTCATTTTTCTTGATTAATTATCGAACTGAACGATCAGGTAGGCATATATTGTCAACCAAACTTGCCAGAAGCGCAAAATAACGCAGAATAAACATAAAATCCATGTTCAGCAAATGGCTACGTTACTTTATCAGGGGGGGGGAGAAAACCCTGCAGTTATCAGCGGGGGGGGGGTCAAAAATTGTCAAAAATTGGTAACGTAGTTTATGAACGGTCCCTAAGTTCGTTTGCTCATTCAATCAAATATAAAAAATACATAGCGTTAAAGAGTCCTTTAAATTATCATACGGACTGGCTCAGTATATGTGACCATCTACGAAGAAAGGGACCTGATACTAGCAATGCTAATTTTGAATTTTTTACACCAATTGATAGTTTTTGAATTGTTCCTTCGAAAGAAGTATTAGATCTCTTTCTTCGTGGACGGCCTCATATTTAGGCAAGAGAATAAAAATGTACTTACTTCATCATCATCATCTAGGCGTACTCTCTTTAAAGCCACGATCTCATGTGTTTCTCGATTTTTCGCTTTAAAAACAGTGCCATAAGTACCTGCATATTTTAAAACACATTAAATAATGATATAACATTTTTTAATGTTAATGATATAATTTTTTAATTTTAATGATAAAACATGGCATAGAGGGTGTATGGGCATTTTATATATCAAGTAGCTGTGTAAGTCACAAGTTTTACAGTTGCGAGACTATTTTAACAGCAAGCGAGATGTTGCGCTCTACAACGCCATCTGTAAAGCGGGTCTCTATTACACGCCCTTGAATTTGTTTCCAGAGTAGGCCTAGAATATCAGTGCAAAAACCATAGAGGAATTCTATGACCTGTTTCCAAAAATGAAAGGATTTGTCATTGCGATTCAGAACAGAATATTCAGCATCAAAAATGATCGCAAACACATATAACATCAAGACTTGGTTGACGGGTACTGATTATCTGAAGCTGAAGACGAATCCATCTAGCACATTATTGATGGTTGTCGCATAATGGCTCCGAGAGAATAAACGCACAGAAATAATGATGTGGCGGGCATTACATATCGATAACTTGCCCTAAACCTGGGACTCTTGACAGAATGGATCCCTTTCTACAGATATATTCCAGTTCCCGTTTTAGAAAATGATGATTACATCTTATATTGGGACGTTACTATCCAGAAGGATCATTATATCCAAGCTAATCAACCTGACATCCTAATGCGATTCTCGTACTATCATTGACACTAAATCATTCAAATCGAACCTGCAGATAGTCTCAAACCGGCCAAGCTATTTCGCTTGAGAATGCTCTGAAATTTCTATCGATAGGGTAATATAATATGACAAGTAAATGTAAAACGCATACAATATTTACGCCGAACCAGTGTAATTGTACAATTTTCGGCAAACTTACTCCGAAAGTAGTACCTTGTACGAGAGATGAGGTGGGAGATTCCGCATGTAATGGAATAAGAGACTCCGTCGGTAATGGCTGAAGTTAGAGAATTTTTAAAATGAGTTACCACCGGAGTTACAATTACAGGAGTTACCATGAAGATAAATGGTGTACTGTATATTTATTTACCACTCAAATACTAAATGCTTATTGTATCATTATTCTAATGAGTCAAAATTATTAGTAAGTAGTTAGACAATAAAAACTAATGATTTATTTATAAAATAAAGTTCAAAATATCATATTGTTACATAGTTATTTATATGCGATACACCATAAATTATTACTTATAATTTTAATACACTACCGGAAAAGTTTATGTTCACTTCATTTTTTTAATAATGTATAAGTTCATTTTATTTTAATTATGACAGAGCTAAACTTTTTTCTTTTTAAAACGTTGAATGCTCTCAAAAGTCAAAATTCTGTATGAAATCGAGCAGAGGATAAAGCCAATTTGTTCATTTTTTAAATACATATTGCAAAAATAGTGTAAATTTCTAATATTTTCTTAAATTTCAAGTAATATCCGAAATAAAAAACATTTTCTGATAATAGTAGGTTCTTTTTAAAGCTATTTTTCCACAGTATCGTGGGAGCTTATGAGCATAACTCTATTTTTAAAATCCTATTGCAATGCATAAGAGCTTAAATGTGTAATAAAATAGTTCGAGATAATTGAAATATATTATCTGCGTCAAATCAGAGTAAAATTAAATAAATATATATTTTACTTATTAGAAAGAATATTGCAATTCTTTCAACTCTTTTGTTACAATCTTAAGTTCTTGCACTATCATTAGAAAATTTTTCAGATATATGCCCATAAGCTGTCGTAATACTGTGGAAAAATAGCTTTAAAATAAACCCTAGCACATTAAAAAATTTCGATGATTTCGGATATTACCTCAAATTTCAGAAAACATTAGAAATTTACTTTATTTTTGCAATATCTACCTAGCAAATAGACAAATTTGCTTCATCCTGGGTTCATTTTATAAAGAATTTTGAGAACATTCAACTCTTTAGAAACAGAAAACTTTAGCTCTGGCATTATTAAAATTAATAATAAATTATTTGAAAAAGAGGCGAACCTAATCTTTTGACCGGCAGAGTATATTATTAATTATACTATCTTAAATTTTGCTTTAAGGCCATGTGATGAGTGGGTCACGTGACCGGATTCCTACCTGACCCTACTTGTTTAGTATCCCAAATTTTCAACATATAATATTTTTTTTACTGATTTATAGTATTTTAGAACGAAATTTGGGATATGATACATATATTTGAAGAAAAAAAATACAGTAGGACTCGTCGGATCGAGACGAACCAGGTCTACACTTTCGATCAGGCAGGTTGCAGAAAGACATCTAGCTACACCTTCTGGTAGTGACGTATCTTAAAATGTATAAGGCCCGAAATTTTCAGCGGCCATTACAAGCCGGTCAATTTTCATGCATACAGCACTGACTTACGTCGCGTGGAGTCTGCTGCGTTTTTACGCGCGTGCGCCTACCTATCACGTTCAGTGGAGAAGTTCACGAGTGGGGACTACATCCCTCCGAGGATTTCGATGCGACGAGTCCCGTTGCAACAAGTCCTACTGTACTTGCAAGAACTTCAATGTTTCTTATTATTGGCGTTGTTTGTCAAGCAAAAGATTAATTTAATAAAAATTCCTGAACATTTCAAAATGTTACAAACTTTTTATTCATAGCTTTTTACAATATTATTTTTAATTGTAAGATTTAAATGAACGATTTCTCTCTTGCCTTAAAATTAGAATCATATAGTTTAAAAAATATAACTAGAATATACACACAAAATACTGCCATAAAAAATAGAGTAATTCAAATAAAATAGAAGAAAACAGTAATATAAGTACTAAATATTTGAATGTAGCATAGACGATTGCAAATTCCTAAATATTAAACTGCAAACGGTTCCACAAGAGTCGTAAGTTAAGGAGATATATGGCCGAGTTTGATCAGTAGATTTGATAAGAATCAAATAAATCCTTTCTTCAAATAAAAGAGAGGCGTCAATTAGCGTGGCAGATGGAGAAAGGAAAAATGGGATGAGAGTAACACGAAAATGGGAGTCTGGGGGGCAGATAAATTACAAGAGTTTAAGCAAAAGATGGAAAAGGAGAAGGTTAGTAGTGAAAAAGAGGAGAGAGTAAACTCGTTAATTTAACGGTTGAAAGGGTCGACTGAGAAGGTAAAGGATGAGCTGGGTACTAAAGGAGAAAGAGTAAGGGGAAAGAGAGGCTGGTGGGACGAGGAATACTGAGAGAGTAGAGAGAGAATGAAAGAGTTTGTAAGAAAATGGAGAAAATGGGAAATGGAGAAGGAGGAGTATAACAGGAAGAAAAAAGAACATGAGAAGATGCTGGGAACAAAAAGACAAAGGGGCAAGGAGGAATATAAAACAGAAGTAGAAAAAGTGATCACAGAAGGTAGGGTGTGGGATGTGATAAATAGGGATAGAGGGGAAAGGAAGGCAGCTAATGAAGAAATAGAAATGGAGGAATGGACGGGTTATTTTAAGGGTCTATTAGTGGGAGAGCAAAATGAGATCCAAGGCGAAAAGAGTAGGATGGTCCAAGGAGAAATGGAGGAAGGGAACGAAATAACAAGAGAAGAAGTGGGTGAGGCAATAAATAGGTTAAACAGAAAAAAGGCGACAGAAGATGGGATGGCGAAGGAAGCGATGAAGTATGGAGGATAAGGGGTCAGGGATAGGATCTGGAAGATCCGCAACAAGGCCTGCGAAGGGGAAGGGTTAAAAATAAAGGGGAAAAGAGTAGGATGGTCCAAGGAGAAATGGAGAAAGAGAACGAGATAACAAGAGAAGAAGTGGATGAGGCAATAAATAGGTTAAAAAGAAACAAGGCGACAGAAGATGGGATGGAGAACGAAGCGATGAAGTATGGAGGAGAAGGGGTTAGGGATAGGATCTGGAAGATCTGCAACAAGGTCTGGGAAGGGGAAGGGTGGCCGGAAGAGTGGATGACAGGACTAGTGGTACCGCTTGTCAAAAAAGGGGAAGAAAAGAAAGTAGTGAAATACAGAGGAATCACCCTCATGCTAGTCGGTTATTAAATATATGCAAAAATCTTAAGAAACAGGTTGGAGAGTGAGGTAGAACAAAAATAAAGTATCCCACACAATTAGATGGGATTTTGAACAGTGATGGGAACTAAAGACAACATATACGTACTTAACTACTTACATAACAGAAATCTGGAAAGAAAGAAAGGGAAACTAGTCGCATTTTTCGTATGTTTCAAAGCAGCGTTTGACTGATTGGCAATGAAATAGAGGGCTGTAGAGGAACAGTTGGAGGAGAGGATAAAAGACATTTTTTACCGAAACCAGGATTAGGGTGAAAATAGGAAAGAAAGGAGGGCAGGTTTTCTGGACAGGAAGAGGTTTAAGGTAAGGGTGCCCGTTGAGTCCTTTACTATTTAATATGCTGCTGGCAGACTTAGGGGAGAAGCTAAAGAAGCAAGAGAAAGGAGGAACGGTTTTGGGTAATAGCAACCTATACTCCCTAGCATGCGCGTACGATGTAGTTCTGTTAGCAGATGATGAGAAGAGGATGTACCTAATGATGAGAATCTTCGAATAGTATGTGGGAGCAAACGATTTGACGGCGAACGTTGATAAGACAAAGGTGATGTGCTTTAGAAATAGAAAAAGGATTTACGTTTGGAAGATGAACGGGCAAAAAGTGGAAGTAGTGGAGTTCTGTTACGTAGGTTTTTGGTTTGAGGCAGTAGGGGGAAACGAGCTGCAGGTGGGGAAAAGTATTGAATGTGCAAGTAAAGTGATGGACCAAGTATGGGGTATAGGAAAGAGAAAGTTCAAGGACGAACGAAAAATGAGGGTATGATTTTTTGATGCATTGGTTTGTGCGGTGTTGTGTTATGGAGTGGAGATGTGGGGTTGGAAAGAACATAAGAAAGTAGAGAGCACGCATGGACGATTTCTGTGGTGGGTAATGGGGGTTAGCTGGAGTTGCCTAAGATACATGTTAAGGGAAGAATTAGGGAGGGATAAAATGGTTACTAGACAAATTAAGAATCTCGAGGTTTTGAAGAGAAGCTGAAAAGGGGGGAGGGATGAAGAATAATACAAGCATGTTTGGGAGAGATTCGAAACAATGAGGTGAGAAGCAATTTGGGAAATTCAAAATGGGAGGAACAAAGGAGACAAATTATAAGGTTTTGTAATGCACGAGAAGGGGTTATAAAGTGGCAGGACATAGATTTAGTGCAATTAGTAAAAAAAGGAGAAGAGAGGTGGAGACAAATTATAGATTCATGGTACAATAAGTGGTATTTGGTGGTCAAAGTGTTGACGGGACCAGAATATCTGCAAAAAATAAAGATGGAAGAAAATGGAGTAGGGTTGTATGGTTTAGAATGGGAGAAGGAGTCAGAGCATGCAGGTATTGAATGGATAAAGAGGAGAATTTATGTAGAGTATGTGGATACGAAATGGAGTGATGGGTACATGTATTGGAGAAATGTGCATAAGAGGAAGAGGGACAGTTGAGTGTGGACGAGTGTGTAAAATGAATTTTGGATGGTAATGGACAGGGAGTGATGTGGGTGAAGAAATTGGTTAATTCAGGGAAAGCAAGGGCATAGGGCAGAGACAAACGGGTTATCCCGAAAAAAGGCAGTAAACTTGTTTACAATATCGGGGAAAATGTACATTTATAGTAGGAGGAAACGGAAGCCCTTGAAGATGGACCTAATGTTACTATTTTTTATACTACGTATTGCGAAAGAGTCGAATATAAGTAGTAGTGATTCTAATCAAATCTACTAATTAATCAACAAGGTCAGTAACGTTCTGCATACTATGAGCTATTTGACTTACATTTTGGAGAAGTACGGTCATATCACGAGCAAAGACATCGGAAATGGGATTAACAACAGTAGAAGATTGGTTATTCTTAAGAACCAACGTAATTTCGAATAGAAATATTTATAAATGATCAACAGGATGTATCCACAGAAATGTATCAACAAGTTCAATGTACTGCAAAACAGGTTGTTAGTAAAGAAAAATCAATGTAGAGAATTTAAATTTAAAAAATGCTTTAAAATATCTTAAATGTCGAAATCCCGGATGAGGTGGCTGAAACCTTAGCACTGGGTTGGAAATTTGGTATTCCTTTCAATGTCAATAAGTTACCTATCAATAACATGGTTACTAGTATAGAAAATTGTTTTAAAACTGTAGAGCATGAAGATCAGAAACTTCGCATCAGAAAAAGTTACTCAATCCCAAACTATAATCTAAATAATATTTTCAAAGTCTTGAAAAATCTGTTATACTTGTTAAAATTTTTGAAAAGGCTAATAAAGATTTAGTTTTTATAAATGCGGACAAAAGCTACATAACTGTAGCACCTTATAGAGAAAATTACGAGGGTGGATTGATAAGTTTCCGGCCTGACCAAGAGATGGCGCCACTAGGCCTACCTTGAGGTGGCGTTCTATAGTACCATCCTTAGATAGCT
>NC_046662.1:138409264-138423472 GCF_010883055.1 Belonocnema kinseyi
CAGCCTTGGAGGAGATTATGTTGAGAAATAAAAAAAAAATTCTTAAAAACATTGTTTTTCTTGGTCAGGCCGGAAACTTATCAATCCACCCTCGTATAATAAGACTGTGGAAAACATGCTCAACAACGATAATTTGTATAAAAAGATAAAAACCAATCTTGTTCCAACAATACAAGAAAAATGTAATGATATAGCTTTTCGATCTTCCAAAAGTATATAAACCAGATTAGAAATGGAGATTAATTGTTTCCACAATTGGTTCTCCTATTTAAAACTTGTACTGTAAAAAATAAAAAAATTGTACCACAAAGAAATGGTAAAATTTCAAAAAAAATTTGGTGCAATTTTACTATTCTGAGTATAGGGTAAATACCACTTGCAGACTAGAAGTTCCAAACAATCTTGTAACTTTACCACTTTTAAAATGACAACATAGCAAGGCATTGTAGAGTACAGTTTCTGCGTGTGAATATGTGACTTTTAGAGTTGGTAATAAATGTACTTACTTTCAGTGTCAAATTTGTTGACGCTGGTAAAAGTACAGAAACTATTAAAAATTCCTTTTTGCAACGTAATCGCAAGGCTTTCAATTTGATAACTGATAACGCGGCGGAATTGCACAGCTCTGAACGTGGTATAAGTACAAGTAATTGTAAAGTTTCAAAGATGCAGAGAATAATGAAAAAATGGTAAAACTAAAATTATGTGTAAAAGAGCGTGTTTTAGAAGGGTATAAAGTATGGAAAAATTTATTTGTAAAATTGAAAAAAAAATTAAACAAGAATTTTTTATATAAAAAAATTGCTGTATTCTTTATTTTAAGGGGAAATTTATCATTTCTAGTCAAATTACCATTATTCAAATTTCCCATGTAGATGTTAACGTTACCATGTTGAATAAAAACACGAATATTTTTGGTTAGAGTGCTATCACCTAAAATTCACAATGCATTTGTAATTTTGCAGAATCTGTCTGGAAACTCAAATAGCAATAAAATGACCAGAAATGTTTTTTGCAGTATAGCTAAATATATTTCTAATGTTTTAAAACCAGTTTCAGGTAACACAGAATCATTTGTTAAAAATAGCTGGAATTGAAAGGACACTTTATATCAAATTAAAGTTCCTTCAACACATTCCTTAGATTCATTGGACATTGTTTCAATGTTTGATATCATTCCCTTAGATCTAGCATTAGACTGCATCGAAGAAAAACTAATACAAAATGAATTTTTTGTTGCTACTAGAACTGTTTTCAATAACATAGTTTTCTCTTTTAATGAAAAATATGATAAAAAATTAAATGATTGTCCTATGAGTTCACCATTGTCTCCTATAGTTTCAAATTTGGTTTTAGAAGATTTTGAAATAAGAGTTTTGGAAAAATTGAATGTTTAAACTATTTTAAATTAAAAGTATGTGATAGATATTTTAGCTATTGTTCCTGCTGGAAAAATAGTAGATTTCATAAATACTTTTAATAGTATTGAAAATTCCATACAGTTTACATTTAGACTTGAAAATAATAATTCAATAACTTACCTTGACTTACAAATTTAAAAACAACTGAAGGTAAGTTAATTACCAATTGGTTTAAAAAAGCTTTATGATCTGGTAGATATCATAATTTTAATTCCTATCATTTTAATTGTCAAAAGGTCGGCTTAATAAAAGGTTTAATCGATAGATGCATACAATTGAGTGACATTACCTTTAGGAAAGAAAATTTTGGATCAATTAAAAATTACTTTAGTTCAAAATAATTATCTGCTTCCTTGGATAAATAGTATTATTCGAAAACGAATTCATGAAATCTACAATGGTTCCAGTAAGAAAAAAAGCTGGGTTGACACAAAAAATCGGATTTAAAATTTACGTTACCGTATGTTCAAGGAGTCTGAAAGGTTGCGAAGATCGTTAAAAAAATGCAACATAAATATTTATTCTAGCAATCAAAATTCTCTTTAAAATTTTTCACTTAATCAAAACGATATTGATAGTACGGAAAATTTGTCTCTAATTGTATTTCTCATTAAATGTAATTGTTGTGAAAAAAGTTGATATTAATGAAACAGGTAGACGGTTAAAAACTAGAGTTTCAGAACATAAAAGAGATTGCTCGATTAACTTACAGACAGAAATCATGAATTTCAACAAAATATATCAAAGTATTAAAAGATAAACAAAACCAAGTTAAAATTCCAGTCACTTTGGCGCGCTTTCCTCATTCGCGGTTCCTTTACAAGAGGGTGTCGTCCCATGATTGCAGAATTGCGTTGCGTTTTGCTTAATGCGTCAAATCACTAGCCATTATAGCCAATCACAGTGTTTCTCTGAATAACTAGGAGAATATTATTGGCTAAAATGTCTAGTGAATTGACGCATCACGCAAAACGCAATTCTGCAATCATGGGACGCCACCCTGACACCTTTATTCTGTATTAATGAATTGACCACCTTAATGTATGTCTATGGTCTACTTTGCTATATGTTTGTCGTTGTCCCAAAACATTGTAATTTCAATTTTTATGAAGCTTTCCTATTATGTTTTTTGTAAATTTCAATTTCATGTTGTCATACATCATTATTACTTTTAAAAACCGGCATTAAACTATTGACAGATGTTTCACTCCATAATTAAATATTCTTGTTTTTCACAAGATAATAAGCACAGGTAATTTTTATTTCGTTTACTTTTTTTAAAAACAAATTTGTTGGTAATTATTAGTAAGAAAACATTTTTATTTATTTAGATTCTCTGAGAAAGGCACGCAGTGTTGGCCAAAACGACAGAATTTCAATAAACGAACTTTTCAGTAATTTCGTTTTATTCTTTTAATAACTGAAGACCGTAAGACCTAAAAAAAAATTTTTCTCATATGACACAGATATTTAAGGCACCCACTGCCAGGTCATCCACATTTATTTAGAACTTTTAAAGTTTCAACCCCTCATTTAAATGCGGGGAAAACACATAAAGCATTGTTCTAGAATTAAGTACGAACCTTCTACATATTTGAACAGTCCGTATACCTGGTTGAACCTAATCAATTTCGGAAATTTTCCTCCTTCTATGGTCTATTTCTGTTGTAAGAAAATTCGGTTAGCAGAATAAATGGCTCCGTAGTTGTGAGCCCAAAATTACGAAAACAGAATTAGCATCTTATTACGTTTAAAACATTGTTTAAACAATTTAGTATCATTGTTAATAATGTTCTCTTTGATTAGTTGGTAAAATGTTAGGGTTTGTTTGTCTATTTTTCATCAGGCGTGACATAATAATTATCTTCATACATATCAATGCCTGCTAGTTCCGATTTTTTCGGCATTTTTTACTTTTCGGTCACTTTTTCACTAAGTAAGGTGATCATTAATGAAAGTTAACAAAATAGCTGTTTAAAATTTTAATATTGTTTGTAACTATATTTTCTTAGATAAGTGCAAAAAAGAGTGGTGGTTTTTTATAAAATCTTTAACTTAGCTTCGCCTTTTTAATTGTAAACAAATAATAAGATAACCTGAACAAAAATTATTTTTCAAATAGTACAGTTGTTTTAAGTGAATAATTAATGAAAGTTAACCCAAAAGTTGTTCAAAAAATTAATTATTTTTTGTAACTATCTTTTCTTCGATAAGTGCTAGAAAGTTGTGGTTTTTTCTAAAATCTTTTACTTTGCTTCGCCTTCTTAGTTATCAATAAATAATTAATAAACATTAGAGAAAACTATATTTTAAATAATCTCTTTATTTTTTGTGAATATACTTTTCTGAAATAAAACAGATATTTAAAACAAGCTTCAAATTTTCTACACGGTATGTGGCTACCTGATCTATTAGTGACATGCTATAATCAATTAATTAATTGTTTCGAGTCTTTTTACTTTTAATATTGTATGCATATTTTCATCGACGAGACGTGTTTTCTCCAGGGCAAGAGGGTAGGGGGTGACTGATATTACAATATTTGCAATTCCAAGTTTTTCTTTTACGCTTTGCAATACACTTCTTGTTGTAATCCAGAACAAAACTTTCCTAAGTCATTTAAAGACCTAGTCTTTCCACCTACTCCTAATTACTCTATTCTTTGTTTTTTCCTTTTTGTAAGATAGCTTTTTTTCTTGGAATTAATTTTTTTTAAGCATTGGGAAAAGAGCGAAAATCATTCACTTAAAACAACATTACTATTTGAAAAATAACTTTTGTTGAGGTTAACTTATTATTTGTTCATAATTAAAAAGGCGAAGCTAAGTTAAAGATGTTAGAAAAAAACACAACTTTCTAGCACTTATCTAAAAAAATATAGTTACAAACGATATTAAAATGTTAAACAACTTTTGTGTTAACTTTCATTAATTATCCCCTTACTGAGTAAAAAAGGGACAGAAATATAAAAATTGCTGAGAAACCCGGAACTATGAAAAATTGATATGTATAAAGATTATCATAAACAACAATAATTTGTTTGAAACATTATTTTTGATAAATATAGTTAATTATTAAGTCACGTCTGATGAAAAATAGAAAAACAGTTTAAACTTGCACAAACAACCGTAACATTCTACCAATTCAGCAAGAATAATATTATTAACAATGATAATAAATTGTTGAAATAATTACTTTTTAAACTTGAATTAATTATTACTTCACTTCAATTGAAAATTTAACAATAAAACCAGAAATTTCAGATAAATCGCATCTTTCTAGCATTATTCAAGTGGAATATTATTAATAATACATTGTTTAAACACTTAATTTTCTTGACTCCAATTAATTATTTAACTTATTTTAATTGAAAATTCAACTTAAGTTTGAAATTATTTTTAAAAGCTGTAATTTGTAGCATTATTCTAAAAGAATATTATTATCAAGAATAATAAATTGTTTAAACAATCACACTTGTTAACATTGATGAACTATCACATCCTTTTAATCGAAAATTGGACAAGTGGAATTTTTTTGAATAAACCGCAACTTTTTAACTCTATTCTATGAAAAAATTGCTAAAAACAATAATAAATTTTTCAAGCAATTTATATAAACATCTAATCAACAGTATGAAATTGTCTTTTATGTACCAGAAACAATTTGCATTAAAAAAAAACCGCAAAAAATTCATAATTAGCACCAAAAACTCGCAAAACCCATTTTTTTCACTAATAGGGTTTTTAGGACCCTATAAAACATACTAGTGGTGTTTTTTTTCAACAAAAAAAGAATAGATTTATTTTTGTATGAAATTGAAAAAGTTGCAGACCTGCCTCCTAACGAGAAGTAAAATACAGAATATAAAAATTTTCTGATTTTGCAATCAGGAATTTCATAATATTATATTTGAAATCTACGTTTATTTGCGATTCCCACGATATGTTACTTGCAATCAAAATATTAAAATTAGAATAAGTTGTCCAAGATTTTAGTTTATGTTTTGACACTGCACGCAGAAAAAAGAACCTTAAATTTTACTGAAAACCAAGTTAAATCTACCGATCTTCCTAGTACGTATATGGACAACATGACAGTTCAGTAAACGTTACAATTATAGGCAAATAAGTATGACTATCAATGATGGTTAGTAGTACCGATTCTCAAGTGGTGCTGACCTGCGGATCAGTAGATTTTACCGATCCAGTCGCTATTCTGTACAGTTCCTGGATGCTGCAATTATGACTTATCATGTCACTTTAAATTTTGTAGAAAATTCGTCCACTGACCATTCAACTGTTAAATTCGGTAGAAACGTGACTTTTAAAAATTCCACTTTTGAAATTTGTAGAAAATGTGTCTGGCGTGAATTAAACTGTGGAATTTTGTAGCAACTTTGTCTCTCTAAATTTTAATGTGGAATTTTCCACCAAAAACATTAATTTCCTACAAAAAAGACGAATTTTCAACGACAAAAAGTTCAAATCTACGTTCTATCTCCTTTCTTATGATGGATTTTTAATTTTTACAAACTGATGAAGTCCGGCGTCGACGAGCGAAAGATGTTTTACTAACATACCAATAAACATAAACTACGGCCAGTAGACAAAAACTACAAGACCTACCTTTAATTATTATTTCATCTAGACAAAACCCTAAAACCAATTTATGACAAAGAGTTCAATTGACCACAAAAAAGAATACATTTTTCAATCGAAAATGAAATAGTTGAATTTCCAATGAACAAAAATTAATATTTTCGACAACAAGAAAAATGAATTTTCAACAGAATACACGAATTTTTACCCAATGACCTACTAAAATGTTATACGTGAAAAGATAGTTTTTCAATCAAAAATTAAATAGCTGAATTTTCAAATAAAAACATTAATTTTCAACAAAATAATTTATTTTGTAACCAAAGAGCTAAATATTCAACTCAAATGGTATCGTTTCAATCAAAAATAATTATTTATGGTACAAGTGAATTTAAAATTAAAAAACCGGGCTTTCAACCATAGAGATGAATTTTCAACTAAAATGATAAATCTTCAATAACAATAATCAACTACCAAAAAAGCCGTTCAACTATTAAGTTGTTAAATTCATTAATTTTCAGCTGCCAATTCCTTGAAAGTATACAATTTTAAGTATTCCTTTTAAATTGTTAAATTTCACATTACAGTTTAAAATGAATTATTTAACTAAACATGGTTTTTAATAATTTTTTGAACTATAAAATGTTATTAAGATAATTAAATTTTTTAAATTCATTATCTCCAATTTTTAGAATATTATTGATATTTATAATATGAATAATTATACCTCATTATTTTAATAGATATTATTTTAATTTAAATTTATTATTATTATTACGTTTTTAAAGATTTGTTTATATAATAATTGTTAGAGGATGATCTTCGAATTCAATATACAATTTTACAATATAAGTTTGTGTTAAAAAAAATTACACAGGCCGACAAGATTTGCAAAAGTCAAAAGCCAGAAAGCAGACCAAACATATCCGAAGGATTCTGATGCGCTGAATCCGAATCCGAACTCAAAATTGCTCCTGTACGTCCGGTTTTCAATATATCCTAACCCAAAAGTGCAGAAAACGCGTTTTTCAGCTGTTTTTGAGGTTATGTAACTGTACAAGAAAAATGTCTACCGCAAAACTAATATGGAATTTGAAAGTACTAATCTTCCCCTTTTAAACCTACTTGGATTTATTAGGATATCTTTATTTTTCACCAAAATATTGTAATTGGAAATTTTTTATTTTAGCGTTTTAACCCATTAACGCTGAGGTGTTCAGATTTATACAACGCTTTTTCTATTGCTGACGGTACGATATTTTTTCTTTAAAATATTATCTCAGGGGTTTTTGAGAGTGCCCTTTCTATTGCCGTTCTCAGTTTTTTGTTATAACCCCTAGAAGATCCAATATGAAGCCACAATTTGAGGCTTTAAAAAAGAACAAAGGATCTAGCACAAAATAACAACAAAAAAGCGTACAGTTGTTTGGAACCAAACTTCGCACATTGATAAAATAAAAGAAGACGGACTGCGCGGAATGGTACTGCGCACTGTGTGTGCATTCTAATGTTCACATTCGCTGTATGTGCACGCCGTTCTACGGCGCAGACAGTCTTCGATCCCTAGCTGACTCACTGAGCTGGCGACGCTTTTATGACGTGTTATGCGTAGGTCATGAAATTCGTTCTCTGCTACAAGTCTTTCCATGTTAGAGATCACGTTTGAGTGGCGGGCTAACGGTTGGAAGCTTAGGTAATAAAATTATTTTTGTATTTGAAATCTGTGTAGCGGTTACATTTCGTGTCGATCGTGATTTTTGTATATAGTGAGTTTTAGAATTTCCACGTTACTGTTCATTATAAAAAAAATGAGTTCAAGAACTCCTTGCGCTAAGAAAGTTAATACGTTTTGTCACGTTTGTGGAAAGTATGAAACGGAAAAATACCGTCGATCAATTAACGATTCGATAAAAACATCATACTTCAACTGTTATGGAAATTCAATGAAAAATTTGGATAAACCGTGGGTACCAACCTCAATTTGTCAAATTGGGAAGATGAAAGTACCAAGACGCAGACTGTTATTCAACTACCTGTTTGGCGTGAGCCCAACGATCATGATACTGATTGTTACTTTTGCTTATGTAAAACAGGAGGTTTTTCTAAAAAGTATTTGTAGAAGATCGTTTACCCTGATGTAAAAAGTGTTACACCAGCCAAGATTGGTACTAGAAATCACTTTGAAAACAAAAGTGGCCGATCAACTCACGAATCAATGGACACTGACGATCCTAATGCAACTGAAGATTCTTCTTGGGAAGAATCAGATGATGAAAGTCCTAAATTTTTTGACCAAGATGGATTAGACGATTTTATACGTGACATTGATCTTCCAAAAGATAAAGCTGAGCTTTGCGCTTCAAGGCTCAAAGAGAGGAAACTATTGTTACCTGGCACTAGAGTGACTGTTTACAGAAATAGAGAAGAAAAGTTTATCAAGTACTTTTCAATGGACAGTGGGATTGTGTATTGTAATGATATTGAAGGACTCATTAATTTATATAAACAAAAATATATACGCCAGAGGATTGGCGTCTTTTCATAGATTCGTCTACAGAAAGTCTGAAAGCAGTACTATTACATAATGGAAATAAGTACGCTGCAATTCCAGTAGGTCACTCAACTACACTGAAAGAATCTTATGTATGTATTTAATCTCTCCCTTTTACGGGTTTGAGGGCCTCGGCTCCCTGCACATATATTTACCATACCATCCTTAGTCTAATTTAACTACTACTTATATTCTACTCTTTCGCATTACGTAGGATAAACAATAGTAACAGTAGTGATATTAATTCCTAAAATGAGCGAGCTTCCAGGGCTTCCGTTTCCTCTTACCATAAAAAATGCTTTTTCCATGATATTGAAAACAATTATCGTTTTTTACTGTCCCTTTTCAGGATCACCCGTTTGGCTCTGCCCTACTCCCTTGCTTTCCCTTATTTCTTCCAATTTCTTCATCCACATCACTCCCTGTCCACTACCATCCAAGATCCATCTTACACACTCATCCACACTCAACTGTCCCTCTTCCTCTCCTATACATCTCTCTAATACATGTGCCCATGACTCCACTCTGCATAAATTCTCCTCTTCATTCATCCAATATCTGCATGCTCTCACTCCTTCTCCCATTCTGAACCGTACAAGCCTACTGCATTTTTCTTCCTTTTTTATTTTTTGCAGATATTCTGGTTCCGTTAACCCTTTGACCATCATATACCATCTATTGTACTTCGAATCTATAATCTTTGTCCATCTCTCTTCTCATTGTTTAACCAATAGCTCTAACTCTATGTCCTGACACTCCATAACCCCTTCTCGAATATTACACACCCTTCTCATTTTTCTCCTTTCTTCCTCCCATTTTGAATTTCCCACATTACCTCTCGCTTCATTGTTCCGAATTTCGCCGAGACATGCTTGTGCAATTTTACTTCCCTCTCCCCTTTTTAGCTTCTCTTCAAACCTCCATGCTCTCTTAATTTGTCTAGTAACCATATTTTCTCTTCCTGACTCTTCTTTTAACACATATCCTGGGCAACTCCAGCTAACCCCCATTACCCACCTCAGGAATCGCTCATGCATGTTCTCTACTTTCCTATGTTCCAATCGTACTTAAACCTTCCCTTTTCTATACCCCATACTTGGCCCATTACTTTACTCGCACTTTACCGGAAATCAGAAGTTTTGTGGTTCGATTCCCAATGGAGTGAAGATGGAGTAGGATCTTTTTTTCAAGAAATAATTTTAATTTAAAAATATTATTTTCCATCTAGTCTTATTAAGACGTTCAGCATTTTCTGTTATTGAAGATTCTTAACTTGATCGATATTGTGTAGATTTTCTGCCTTCATGGTTTGGAGGGTTGATCTACAGTCGGTAAGGTACAATCTCTGATGATACAGCATAAAAATTTAAAAAATTTTAAATAATTACTTGTACCATTAACACCTAGCTAAAAATTAGTGTTATGTTCTTGAATTAAGAGTTCTTATTCTGATCTCTCTAATAGCTTAATAGGAAAAGCACCTGACCAGAAATCAGAAGTTTTGTGGTTCGATTCCCAATGGAGTGAAGATGGAGTAGGATCTTTTTTTCAAGAAATAATTTTAATTTAAAAAATATTATTTTCCATCTAGTCTTATTAAGACGTTAAGCATTTTCTGTTATTGAAGATTCTTAACTTGATCGATATTATGTAGATTTTCTGCCTTCATGGTTTGGAGGGTTGATCTACTGTCGGTAAGGTACAATCTCTGATGATATAGCAGAAAAATTGTTTAAATAATTACTTGTACCATTAACACCTTGCTAAAAATTAGCGTTATGTTCTTGAATTAAGAGTTCTTATTCTGATCTCTCTAATAGCTTAATTGGAAAAGCACCTGACCGGAAATCAGAAGTTTTGTGGTTCGATTCCCAATGGAGTGAAGATGGAGTAGGGTCTTTTTTCAAGAAATGATTTTAATTTTAAAAATATTATTTTCCATCTAGTCTTATTAAGACGTTAAGCATTTTCTGTCATTGAAGATTCTTAACTTGATCGATATTATGTAGATTTTTTGCCTTCATGGTCTGGAGGGTTGATCTACTATCGGTAAGGTACAATCTCTGATGATATATCAGAAAAATTAAAAACAATTAAAATAATTACTTGTACCATTAACACCTAGCTAAAAATTAGCGTTATGTTCTTGACTTAGGAGTTCTTATTCTGATCTCTCTAATAGCTTAATTGGAAAAGCACCTGACCGGAAATCAGAAGTTTTGTGGTTCGATTCCCAATGGAGTGAAGATGGAGTAGGATCCTTTTTTCAAGAAATAATTTTAATTTAAAAAATATTATTTTCCATCTAGTCTTAGGGGGGAAGTACCTTTAGAGGCTGCAAAAAAGCACTTTTTCGTGCTTAATTTTTGGGAAAATGAAAACAGTGCATATGAAATTGATATGATATATATTTAGGGCAATGTTCGAAGAAGAAAAAAACGTATTTTACATTATTATTGATAAGAAATTAATTGAGTTATGACGGTTCCCGTAAGTTGTGTCGCCGCTGACATCGAAATCGGCCAAAACGATCCTGACCGCAACTTACATCTGAAATCATAAAATCAAACATCATTTTACTCAGGAGGTTTTTTTATCTTAGATAGACTACGATCTTTAGCAAACTCGAAGATTAACCATTAAAATAAAGTTTTAAAAAAAAAGTTTTGTTTTTTTTTGCACAAATTTTCAATCATTTTTGCGTTGAAAAGTATCTAAAAATATTTTTTTCTTTACGCCCGTAGTCTATCTAGAGTAGCTTTGTATGCCCTTTAAAATGAAACCTTGGTGAAGAAAATCGGTTCAATACTTTTTCCGTAATCACTTACGCCAATTTAAAAAACATGATTTCGAGAAAACGCTGTTTAAAGTTCGCGGTCGAGGAAAAAGAAACTTACCGAAGTTGGACACTAATCAGCTCCACTAGGCTCATAGAGCAAACCCTCAGCTTCCTCAAAATATTCGTTTTCGGCGAGTTGTGCCGCCCTACGAGCACTGCGGGCCTCCTTCGTGCAGTCGCTGTGACGTTAGTCTGCGCGCGCCAGTCTAACGTCGTCCATCTGATCGGCGAACATCTTGCAATGATGCCCAATGATGCAGTCCAGAGATCTTATCAGCCTCAAAATGGAACTGTAGCCTTCATTGAACAATTCGGCAGCGATGTACGCGGCAGTGTCAATAATTTTTTTCCCGGAATTGAGATGTTTTGGAGCCATGCGCCACACCGTGGAGTTGAATGACTCGTTCGCGTTCTCTGTATTCCCGCCTAAGCACCTATTGAGGAGATCATCCGTTGAGAGAGCATCATAAATGAAACGAATGCTGGTCTCGACGTCGGGTGGAATAAGACGCGACGGGTGCTTGTAGGACTTCAAGCTTTTGGTGGCCTCCTACGCCACTCGCACCAGGTGTCTTCGCCTGCGGGGCAGTTTCCATGTCTGGGCTTTTTGTCTGTCAAACAATAGTGATCCAGTGTCGACATTATAGCCTTTCTCATGTTCTCCACCGAATTTGCATTTCTCCTTATTTCCAGGCCGTAATAAATTGTTAATTTTTTTATTACACTATCTGTCAACCGCTCCTTGCCACCGAGTTTGTTCGTCTTTTTAACATTTCACAGTCGCGTGCCCATTCTTTTTTGGACATGGCCCACACATTCGCTTTTCGTTACCGGAAACTCGTCACCATACGGATTGCTTTTCAAGATGTTCGCTAAAGTCTTTGAGTCTCCGTCGCCAATATAATTTAAATACTTTACCCCGTGCGTTTCTTCCGACCTTTCGAACATGTCAATGATGGCATCCACCTCCATATTTCCTGCTGAACCTTCGTGATTTTTCGAACATAATTCTTCGTGTTGTTCATACCAGTCTTCATATTCCTCTGTGCCCTTCTTCGGAGCCCACGCAGTACAAGCTTGGCAATATGAGCTTTTTACCACCATATCGACAACTTTCCCGGCATAATGACCAATGAGCGTTGTTACTCCGTAGAGAGACGTGAACCCCCGCTTCTTCCAGGAACCATCGCCAGACACTTTCACATGAGTTTCGTGGATTCCGTTTTCAACATTCTTCTTTCTCTCCTGCTGGACTGCTTCCTTCGTGGTTCTCTCGAAAACCGCTTGTGCCGTATTGTGAATGTGTTCCACCACTCTATTGTACGTGGTATTCGATAACCCCTTGCAAAAATCCATCAGGCCACAAAGAATGTTAATTCCTTGTCGACCTATGCCCAGTAGTCGAAAACGAAGACAATTCTCCTATTGATTTCATAGCCCGTATTTAGAGTTGGCCCCAAATTTATTTCTCTTCGACCGCATAAACACGAAACAACAATCTTAAAACCCAAACATCTTTGTCCACTTTCCGCGAATTTCACTTTTTCACAAGTTGCGCAGATAAGAATGTCCGTGAGCGCGCCAAAAACAGTCAAAAATTCGATTTCCATAAAATTTACGTTTTCTCGAAAACGAACTACGCGTCGCGGAGTCTTTTTTGCCTTTGGGATACACGTCCTTCTTGTATAAGTCGCATTCTTTACACTACATTCTTGGAAAGAAAAACAACAGGGTATTCCGGATTACGTGCGCAACGAGGATCCTTGACGCCAGGCGCGCTCGGTCGGCTCGGCGCGCACCACTTTCAAGTGGCATAATTTTCAAGATCGGCTTTTGAAATTTTGCAATAATATTCCTAGAGCATATACCTATTGATTAGGACAATAAAAAAAATCGATTTTTTGAAACTTCTAAAGGTACTTCCCCCCTTAAGACGTTAAGCATTTTCTATTATTAAAGATTCTTAACTTGATCGATATTGTGTAGATTTTCTGCCTTCATGGTTTGGAGGGTTGATCCACGGTCGGTAAGGTACAATCTCTGATGATATAGCAGAAAAAATAAATTTTTTAAAATTATTTACTCGCACATTCAATTCTTTTCCTCATCTGCAGCTCGTTTCCCCCTTCTGCCTCAAACCAAAAACCTAGGTAACAGAACTCCTCCACAATTTTCACTTTTTGTCCGTTCATCTTCCAAACGTAATTTATTTTGCTCTTTCTTTTTCTGAAACACATCACCTTTGTCTTATATACGTTCACCGTCAGCTCTTTTGTTCCCACATACTCTTCGAAGACTCTCATCATTAGGTTCATCTCCTTCTCATCATCTGTTAATAGAACTACATCGTCCGCGTATGCTAGAGAGTATAGTTTGCTATTACCCAAAACCGTTCCTCCTTTCCCCTTCTCCTTTAGCTTCTCCTCTAAGTCTGCCAATAGGATACTAAATAGTAACGGACTCAAAGGGCACCCTTGCCTTAGACCTCGGTTTGTCCAGAAAACCTGCCCTTTTTTCTTTCCTATTTTCACCCTAATCCTGGTTTCAGTCAAAATTTCCTTTATCCTCTCCACTAACTTTTCCTCTACATCCCTCTCTTTCATTGCCTGCCATGGTACTTTTCTATTCACTGAGTCAAACGCTGCTTTGAAATCTACGAACAAAGCGACTAGTCTCCCTTTCTTTCTTCCCAAATTACTGTTAACTAAATAGTTAAGTACGTAGATGTTGTCTATAGTTCCCATTCCTTTTCTAAATCCCGTCTAATTATGTGGGATACTTTCTTTTTGTTCTACCTGA
>NC_046662.1:138423572-138426204 GCF_010883055.1 Belonocnema kinseyi
CTTGTTGCAGATCTTCCACATCCCATCCCTAATCCCTTCTCCTCCAAACTTCATCCCTTCGTTCTCCATCCCATCTTCTCCCGTCGCCTTGTTTCTTTTTAAGCTATTTATTGTCTCATCCACTTTTTCTCTTGTTACCTCGTTTCCTTCCTCCATTTCTCCTTGGACTATCCTACACGTTTCCCCTTTGACCTTATTTTGCTCTCCCCCTCATAGACCCTTAAAATAATCCGTCCATTCTTCCATTTCTCACGGATCAATGGACACTGACGATCCTAATGCAACTGAAGATTCTTCTTGGGAAGAATCAGATGATGAAAGTCCTAAATTTTTTGACCAAGACGGATTAGACGATTTTATACGTGATATTGATCTTCCAAAAGATAAAGCTGAGCTTTGCGCTTCAAGACTCAAAGAGGGGAAACTATTGTTACCTGGCACTAGAGTAACTGTTTACAGAAATAGAGAAGAAAAATTTATCAAGTACTTTTCAATGGATAGTGGGATTGTGTATTGTAATGATATTGAAGGACTCATTAATTTATATAAAGCAAAATTATATACGCCAGGGGATTGGCGTCTTTTCATAGATTCGTCTACAGAAAGTCTGAAAGCAGTACTATTACATAATGGAAATAAGTACGCTGTAATTCCAGTAGGTCACTCAACTACACTGAAAGAACCTTATGATACTCTCCAATTGCTCCTGATAAAAATAAAATACAATGTCCATAATTGCCTTATTTGTGGTGACTTCAAAATGATAAATCTTACAATTGGTTTAAAATCAGGAAATATTAAATACCCTTGTTTTCTTTGCCTTTGGAAGAGTCGCGGAAGGGATCAACATTGGATAACGGAGAAATGGCCAGATTACAGTGGACAGTTGGTCAGTATAATGTTGTTTTGGAAAGTCTTGTTGACAGAAAGAAAGTATTATTGCCACTACTCCATATGAAACTAGGGTTAATAAAGCAATTTGTGAAAGCCCTAAAGACCGAAGGAGAATGTTTCAATTATATCAGATCTACATTTCCGCATTTAAGTGATGCCAAAGTTAAGGAAGGTATATTTGTTGGGCCTGAAATAAGAAAACTTATCAAAGATGATGACTTTATAAAAACCATGACGTCTACTAAAAAGGATGCAGGTTTGAGTTTCAAAGATGTTGTACAGAAAGTTTTAGGAAACAATCGAGATCTAAAGTTTAGAACTATTTTATCTAGTATATTAAAGAATTTTAAAAGATTTGGTTGTTTGATGAGTATGAAATTACATTTTCTCAACTCTCATATGGATTATTTCCCAGAAAATGTTAGAGCATTCAGTGAAGAAATAAGCGATCGCTTTCATCAAGACTTTCACCAAAAAGAGCAACATTATCAAGGTCGATGCAAATAAATGATAATGACCCTACTAGTCATAAATGA
This sequence comes from Belonocnema kinseyi, assembly GCF_010883055.1. Classification (NCBI taxonomy): domain Eukaryota; kingdom Metazoa; phylum Arthropoda; class Insecta; order Hymenoptera; family Cynipidae; genus Belonocnema; species Belonocnema kinseyi. Next base: position 138,425,003 of record NC_046662.1, read on the forward strand.
AAGTCTCTTCAACGATCGTTTGGCATGAAGCGCGAACGTTTCCATAAAAAAACAAGCAATTAGTTTCACCTTCATTGGACATACAACCGTAGGTCTTGCTTTAACTGGCTGGGCAATCGTAAGTCTTACCTTGACTGGCTGGACGATTCAAAGTCTTGCCTTGACTGACTGGGCGATTCAAAGTCTTGCCTTGACTGGCTGGGTTATACAAAGTTTTGCCTTTATTGGCTGGGTAATTTAATATCTTTCCTTGATTAGCTGGGCTATCTAAAGTCTTTCCTTGATTGGCTGAGCAATCTAAAATCTTTGCCTTAATTGGCTGGGAAATATTAAGTACTTCCCTGCGTAGCTGAACAATCCCAAGTCTTGCCTTAACTGAATAGACAATCGCAAGTCTTTCCTTGATTGGCTGGGCAATCTAAAGTCTTGCCTCCATTGACTGAAAAATATTAAGTACTTCTTTGCTTAGCTGGACAATCCCAAGTCTTGCCTTGACTGGCTGGGCTATCGTAAGTCTTGCCTTGCCTGGCTGGACGATTCAAAGTATTGTCTTGACTGGCTGGACGATAAAAAGTCTTGCCTTTATTGCCTGGGAAATCCAAAGACTTGTCATAATTGGCCGGGCAATCTAAAGTCTTGTCTTAATTGGCTGGAAAATATTAAGTACTTTCTTGCTTGGCTGAAAATATTGAGTCTTGCCTTAGTAAGCTGCAAAATCGTAAGTAAGTTTACAATATTAAATTAATCATAATAGCAAATTTTTTTTAAAGCCCTAACTGTTTTCCATATTAGCTCTTGTAAGAGTTATAACAAAAAACTGAGCCAATGGAAAAGGAACCCCCGAAAACTCCTCAGATAACATTTTCAAGAAACAATGGCATACCATCTCGGTGTTGATGGGTTAATACGCTAAATTGCAAAATTTAATTTCAAGGTTAGCCCAATTGTAGTGTGGAATTCAATTATTTCACTAAATGTAAACGAGTAAATTCGCTGCTCCCAGGGTTAGGTAGGTTAGCCTGCTTATGATTTGGTAGGGGTGATTTCAGTGTTTAGGTGGATTAGCAGGTAGGTGGGTTAACCCACTTGTGCCATGGAACTTCATTATACGAGGGTAGTTCAATAAGTCCTTAGAATGAAGTATAAAAACAATTTTTTTTGGGTAAATTTTTTTTTATTTTTCAACATAATCTCCTTGGAGC
>NC_046662.1:138426304-138430244 GCF_010883055.1 Belonocnema kinseyi
CATTTTTCTTAACGAACAATTTTTTTTTTCAATTGGTTATAAAAACACGTAAACTCAGAAGATGTGGACTGTGACTGCACCATATATCTAGTCGGGAATGGTCAGATGATTTGGAGCGATTCACGCGCCATCTGTTGGTCATTCTAAGGACTTATTGAACTACCCTCGTATCAAGAAAAATATGCGACTAAACTTATTGTTCCCAGAGTCAGGTGGGTTAGCATGCTTATGGCTTGTTAGGGGTGGTTTCTACCCCTAGGAAACCGCCTCCGTAGAAATAAAAAGACACGGTTTTCATATTTTTTATTGTTTTATCAATGTGCAAAGTTTGGTTCCAAACGACTGTACGCTTTTTTGTTGGTATTTTGTGCGGGATTCTTCGTTTTTTTTAAAGCCCTAAATTGTGGCTCCATATTGGATCTTCTAGGGGTTACAACAAAAAACTGACCCCGGCAATAGAAAGGGCAACCTCGAAAACCCCTGAGATAATATTTTGAAGAAAAAATATCGCACCGATTTAAATATCGTATCGGTTTAAAAGGGGAAGATTAGTACTTTCACGTTCCATATTAGCTTTGTGGTAGATATTTTTCTTGCACCTAGTGTTCCCGGGCTGATTTTTCGTGCTGAACATGAATCTGGGTTCAAAAACTTCCAATGATCTCACGTTTTTAAGAAAATAGGGGTTAAAATCCCTACAAACAGCGTTTACAGCCATTGTTGAAAAATTGTAGAACTGAACCATGACGTGCTAAAAACTTAGCTAATATGAGAAATTAAAGGCTGTAACAAGCTCTTTCATATAAGCCTTATGTGAAATTAATCGAATGCGCCCTTAGAGCGGGGGGTGTTTTTTTGTCTAGAGGTGGAGGAAGAAAATGACTACAGAAAGGATTTAAACTACTTACACCCACGCCCAGGCATAATAAAACATGCAGTGGTTTTAAATGTTTTAAAGTTCGCTGATTACGAATATGCAGTTAGGTTTTAAAAATTCAAAATTGAATACTGGAATTGGTACAATTGAAATCCTTTCTGTTTACATTTTCTTCCTCCACCCCTAGACAAAAACACATCCCCCGCTCTAAGGACGAATGCGATTAATTTAACATAAGGCTCATTTGAAAGGGCTTGTTACAGCCTCTAATTTCTGATATTAGCGAAATTTGTAGCACGTCATGGTTCAGCTCTATAATTTTTCAAAAATGGCCAAAAACGCAGTTTTTAGGGGTTGAACCCAAATTGGTGTTCAACATGAAAAATCCATTCGGAAGAAATCCATTCTAATTTTAATGTTTTGATTACAAGTGACATATCGTTGGAATCGGAAATTTACGTATATTTCGAATATAAAATTGTGTAATTGCTGATTACAAAATTATAACATTTTTATGTTCCGTATTTTATTATTCATGCTGACAAATGGGCACCCCGCAAGCAATGCTCAACACAGCGCACTCGGTCAGTCAGCGACGTAAAGGGAAGTCGATTGAAGAGGTTACGTCGAGTAAGTAGACCACGATCAAATTCGGTTATGAGGTTTTAAAAATGCAATTTGAAGATTGTCCGAACCCGTAAGGGGTTTCGCGGTTGTGGTATCCCTACTAGAAATTCCTATATAGGAACCTACATAGGATCCTACATAGGAACCTATATGTTTCACCTATAGTAAATTACATAGGATCCTGTATATGTTCCTGTATGAGACTATATCCAGATGCGCAGCAGTACTCTATGGCACCTACGGCTACGCAGAAGTTTGTTTGGTCCCCCGGGAGCACCTAAAGATATTCGTACCATTAGGCGCCATGAGTTGCCATTAGTTTGGTACCATTAGGTACCTTATTAGGGAGGGTCCCATACAGCCCCCTATATAGGATCCTATGTAATTTCCTATAGGTGGCACCTGTAGGTTTAACATATAGGATCCTATGTAGAATCCTATATAGGTTCCTATATAGGAAACTATAAAGGAAATTTCAGTGAGGATGTGCGCTTACTATCTATTTTTTCGAAAAAATCGATTAATTGATAAAAAAAATGAGAGTAAAGTGGTTCGACAAACGACATGAATTGAACAAAAAGGCGACTCACAGCTTTCTGGCGCTGATCGCTCAGCCGTACTTGATTGTGCTACCAAGATGCACTGTGGGTAAAAGTCATATCCCTCTTGGCGGAAAATTTTAATTAGAATCAAAATGCAACTTATGTTCTTTTTTTGGTAATTTTTTAGTGACATGTCTTACTTGAGTCTCGGAATAGGAAAACTGTAGCAAGTGATGAAAAGATGCCGCCGTGAACTCGCTGATAATAATCGATAATAATTTTTCAAACTATTGTCTACGTCCTTATTTGTATAGATTCATTATTTTCAGATATCGAGGTAGTGCACTCTGAGAGATCCAACGTACAAATTAATTAATATAGAAATTATTCTACACAGAAGACGTTGAATTAAGTAACAATTTTTGCAGGACAAATTTGCAAACTATTTTCTACATTCTTATTTGCAAAGATTCATTATTCTTAGATATAAAGGTAGTGCCTCGGAGAGATTCAATGTACAAATTAATTAAAATAGGAATTATTCTTTTATTTCTATTCTATATCTCGATACCTAAAGGACGATGATTTTTAAATATCCGCAAAGATCTGCAGGTATTGTTATTTTCAATGAAGATTCAAATAATAATTTTCTCTATGGCAATAGCAAATTTTTGTAAGGTTTCTGGTCTTTCGGAGGGTGTTTTAGATTTTGGAAATACGATTAATATTAGTGTTCTATAAAACCAAAATACGTTGTATAATGCTCACCTAACCTCCCTACCGGAAATCTGGACAATTTCCAGATACTTTCTAGACTCAGCTCGTCTAGCGAACGTCTAGGGCAATTTTATGCCGGTCGTCTAGTCTAGGGTTCGTCTAGAGTTCATCTAGCGGCGTCTATCATGTTTGACCTGCAGTCAGGTACCGCACTGTCTTGTCTAGGGTTCGTCCAAAATTCATCTAGCGGCGTCTAGTAAGTTTTAACTGCAACCAGGTATCGCACTAACGATCAACAGACTTATTACTCTCTATTGTATACTAACGCACAACCTACCGCTCCTTTAATTTTCAGCATTAAAGGAGCTCCCCTTCCAATTTATTTATAATTTTTATGTCGAGTGTTTATTGGACTGATTTTGAACTGTTTAGAAAGAATTAGTTGATTATTTTAATCAATATCTTAATGCTAAATTTTAGACTTCATATTACTAAAATTTAAAAAAGAAGTTGAAGTAATGTGAAATCTACGGTAATTAACACACAAACTTAACGATATATATATATATATCGGTTCGGTTTTGATTCCTCTAGAATCAAACCGAACGGCCTATGATAAAGCCACCGAACGCGTCCTCGGGTTGCGGGTAGAGGGTCTCTGTACCAAGGGTTTGTGCTGAATATGGTTACAAAAATAAATAGGGAGTCGCGGACAATTGTCCAGGGGTGGTCCCGAAGGAACTAACCCCCAAGCGGAGGTGTGAAAACCGTGCCGAAAGCTGAATGGCACCTGGGTGAGGTGTCTAGAACGGTAACTCTGGGATACCAGGCGACCTCTCAGAGTAAGCAGCCTTATCCGTGCATGCGGGGCTCTACAAGGATGGACGAACCACTTTCCCTAGCTTCTCGTGGGAACAACAATGACAGCACCAAACATAGTTGTAGTAAGTGCGGTTCAAAACAACAGAACGCGCAGGGCTCCCAACAATGGGTCGGCCAACAATGCCGAACAATCTAGAGCTGGGGGAGCCAATGAAAATGGATTCAATGCGATGGATCGGCGGGATCTCGTGAGCTTTGGGTGGACGGAGCGACTGAATCACGACTTGCCAGACTGCTACGATGCGAGTGTGGCCCGTGAACGGGGTTACATGGCACGGCTGCATGCTCTGTGGTG
>NC_046662.1:138430344-138433878 GCF_010883055.1 Belonocnema kinseyi
ATTTCGCTGGAAGCGGGTGCAATTTTTCAGATTAGCACCCGCTTCCGGCGAAATCCTGCGGTTGTCCTTATGACAAATTTTTAATTATATATATATATATATGTTATATCAAATCTGCTGTCCGACGGAGCAACCTAAAAAGTTATGTTTACCATAGAGACTATTGTCCGGCAATACATGAGTAAATTTATGTTCGTACTCTTTTAATTAAATTAGATATAAAGTCGAACTTTGTGAAAGTATTTGCTGGATGAGCAGTAAGTAAATGTCGGAACTTTGTTTAGATTAAAAAGACTATGAACTTTCATTTTGAAAGCCAAAAACTTTATTGAAATTCACAAATATGACACAAAGGGGAACAAGCACTCGCGAAACATTGATACAGAATAGAATAAGCGAGATTACACGGCGATCAAGATGAATTCTTTCAAATTGGCACGAATTAATATAAGGAGCTACAACATGCCGACCGCCTTGTTCCGATTTTGAAGGACCCCACACAGAATGCATGGAAAAACGTCTTTCAGTGCATTTGGTTAAAATTTGGTAATTTTTTAGGTTAGAAAGGCCCAATGAAATATCCATAAAATAATTTTTTTTAATGAACGGTATTAACGCTATCGGGCGTAAAGCGCTGAATGTCATAGCATAAGATATATCCATATAGCATGAAAGGCAAAAACGACGAAAAAATCAGTATCACGCATTCAAATGTTGTAAGAATTACGTCTTTCTCCCACAGCGCGCTTCTCGCAACGGCCAAGCGGTAAGCGCTCAATATTTTAATCAACTGCGACACTCACTGTTTCGAAGCAGCAACGGTGATAAAATAAGATCAGTATCAAGTGCGGTAATGACAATCATATGAATCACCCGCTTCAAATAGGCGCGAATTAACCAAAATCAAAAGTGATTATTCATGACAGTTTGAATCTCGTGTTAACAGCCATTCGAGCCGGGCGTGTTGTCGTTCGTTCCGCTCGAATCTAAATCTAATTGTGGATTTTCCGCAAATTGGTGAATACTGAGTGGTCTGTGGGTATACAATATTGATTTGTCTTTTATGAGATTATAGATCATTTATGGTGCAGTGAAGTGGCGATCGATTAGACATCAAGAAAATGGCGGAAGCTGAGTCGAATGCTCAGATTCTGCAGAAAATACTAGATAACATACAATTGCTTACGGCCTCAAATGAAAAAATCCAAAAGGACAAAGACATCATAAAATCATCACAAACATTAAATATGGGACAAATCGATGGAGTAGAAAAAAAATGGAACGGATTAATAAAAAATAACCGTCAAGGAGAAAAATGAATGAATCACAATTAGAGGAACAGCCTTATACAGATATAAAAAACAGGTTGCCGATCAGGAAATCTAGAGCATCTTGGAAGGGATGCAGTTAGCAAGTGCTTGCGAAAGTAGCCAAAGCCGATTGGAGGTACATACAATACCAACAAATCCAAAACGGTTCTTAATTCGTCCAGCACACTTTCGGACTCAACAGCGGATCATCAAGGAAATGATACTCCTCGACATTCACGAACTAGGAAGGCGAATAGAGTTTAGCAATCGAAAACAGAAGAGAAAAGGGATAAGGAGTCCACGGCAGAAGAGGTAACTGTTGATAAAAAGAATGTAAAAGAGGACGATGAAAAGGTTGATAGTTTAAATCTTAGGTTCATTTTTTGGAATGTAAGGGGATTAATACATAATTCAGATAAAGCGCCATTTGTAGGACCCATGGATATACTTTGTTTCACTCAAACGTGGGTTACGTCTCCTCTTACTATATTACCGGCTGATTCTTTGCTATCGCAGTACAATGTAGAGTACTCATATACTATCAGAGAGCATTCAGGAGTGTACGTTTCGCCACGATCCAATCTTGGTTTTTCTGTCGAGGGTCTTAACTCTGCATTATAGGATATTTACTATAAATACCCTAACTTTCCGGTCGTGTTAGGGGGGGGGGGGCTTCATTTCTAGAATAGGAAATCTAGGATCCTTAGAAAGGGATGCACTTACAGAAGGAAACTTGTTGTATCCGAATAGACTGTCTTAAGACCAGGAAGTTGATAAAAGAGGAAAGGAATTAATAGAGAATTTATAAAGCAATGGACTTATAATTGTAAATGGTAGGTGCACGGGGATAGACCTGGTTGTTTCATATGTCATTGTAGTTTGCAGTGACCAAGCGTTATTGATTTGATATTCTGTGATTGGATGCATTTGGATATTTTTAAAAAATGAAGTAATGAATATTTTTACATCTTCGGCTTATATGCCTGTAGCTCTGGAGACCTTTATATGTCAGGATTCAGGTAGTGACATATCGACATACATATCGACATTTGGAGTTTTCGAGCCTTTGAGATGGATAGAGGAGCATAGTACTATATATAAACAAAGCATGAAAATTAAAACTTTTAGACAGTCAATTTAACGGAGACGTAGATGAGTTAAATAGTGATGTTACTGAAACCATCTTAGAGGAGGCTCAGAAAATTGGTATGTTAAAAAAAAGCCTGACGCAAATAATAAAAACAAGTATAAGGAACCATGGTATTATAAGGACTGTACAGAGGCTAAACGTAGGGTAAGACGCCTCTTGAGAAAATGTGTTAAAAATAAATTTATGAATCTGCAGTTAGAACAAAATTTTACAACTGAGAAAACGAAGTATAAAAGCCTTTTGAAAGATAAACATGAGTATTATATTACAGAAACCATTAGATCATGTAGAGATAGTAGGCAATTTTGGTCTTTTATAAATAAGTATAGATCAAAAAAATCTATGCAAAATGTAATCAACTTTATTGAATGGTTTGATTTTTACAGGAGCTATTACTTATAAGACCTATTAAACTACAGACCCATCTCTCTCCTGAACTCAATCACAAAAGTCTTCACCCAAGTATTATAAGAAAGACTAATTAAATAGATTGATATAATGGGTATTCTTCACGAATTTCAGTCTGGATTCAGAAGAGGTGGGGTGTATTGACAATATTTTGGTTATGAACTCTATTGCTCAAATTCGCCTTAGTAGGCCAGGAAGAAGGGTTTACACATTTTTTCTTGACTTCGTAAGGGCCGTTCCATCTGTGAATCACTCACTGTTATGGTAGAAGCTTTTTGACATTGCAATTAGTTCTAAATTCATTAGAATTCGCAAGAATCTTCATGATAGGGCCGTACTTTCTGTCCGCACAGCTGATGGTCTGACGAATACAGTTGAAATAACAGAGGGGGTTAAAAAATCTTTTTAATAGAATTTTGGAAGTCGAGAAAGTACCTTGTTCCTGGACCTATTCGCATACTGTAATGTTACATAAAAAGGTGACTTAAAAGACCTATTAAACTACAGACCCAACTCTCTCCTGAACTCAATCACAAAAGTCTTCAAGCAAGTATTATAAGAAAGACTAATTACCAGGTGTATACATATGAAACCGGTATTTTTTCAAGAAAAAAACACATTTATTTCAAGAGAATGATAACAAATATTTTATTCAAAGTATGCGCC
>NC_046662.1:138433978-138436395 GCF_010883055.1 Belonocnema kinseyi
TCGACATTTTCAAGAGCGAAAAAAATCACGATGTCATATGAAACTTGAAATGTTTGGTATTGGATATTGTTGACAGATGACAATAGGCCAATTAGCACAAATTTTAAGTTCCGACAGTGCCTACAAGTGTGCCTACTGGCCGCTAGATGGCAATACCGTTTTCATATGTATACACCTGGTAAACGGATTGATATAATGGGTATTCTTCACGAATTTCAGTCTGGATGCAGAAGAGGTAGGGTGTATTGACAATATTTTGGTTATGAACTCTATTGCTCAAATTCGCCTTAGTAGGCCAGGAAGAAAGGTTTACACATTTTTTCTTGACTTCGTAAGGGCCGTTCCATCTGTGAATCACACACTGTTATGGTAGAAGCTTTTTGACATTGGAATTAGTTCTAAATTCATTAGAATTCGCAAGAATCTTCATGATAGGGCTGTACTTTCTGTCCATACAGCTGATGGTGTGACGGATACAGTTGAGATAACAGAGGGGGTTAAAAAATCTTTTCAATAGAATTTTGGAAGTCGAGAAAGTACCTTGTTCCTGGGCCTATTCGCATACTGTAATGTTACATAAAAAGGTGACTTATAAGACCTATGAAACTACAGACCCATCTCTCTCCTGAACTCAATCACAAAAACCTTTACGCAAGTATTGTAAGAAAGACTAATTAAATGGATTGATATAATGGGTTTAAAAAATGTATAAAAATACAATTATTACATTTTCTTGATAATTACAAAAAATACTGTATCTTTTTAAAGCAAAATATTTAAGGAAAAAGAGTTCAATAACTTTTTTAAAAAGCTGATTAAGATTGTATTTCATGTTATAAAAAAATAATTCAAAATTTAACAATTAAGCACTTTAAAATTATTATAATTGTAAATGCAAGGATGAAGCACAAACATATTTTTCATCCGACCACCGAGAGTATCACTTTCAACCTGCAAGTTCTTGCACTCCACTTTTCTTTACAGAATTCTTTTTTATGCTTATTTCGAAGTATTTTATATTCGAAAGAAAAAATAAAGTATCAAGCACTTTTTAAAATACGTAATATTCAAACTATATATCAATTTTTTTCTTTTACATGAATCGAAATCTGTGCGTTTTACAGAGGTTTTTAAAAAGCAGAAAATGTTTTTTGTCACTGAGGTTATTAAAAAGTCTTTGAACTCAAGAGTTCCTTATTTTTGATCAGTTTTAGACAGCTATAGACAGTTTTTAAGCGGATTAAATTTCTTAAAAAAAAAAGTATTAAACCGTTTGTAAAATAAGTGAAGTTTTAAATATTTAAAGAGAAAAAGTATCGAGTCCTTTATTAAATAAGTGAAACTTAATTAATTGTTTCACATATTTTAAATTATTGCTTAGAAAGTGTTATTTCGCACTAAAAACTGAGAGATTACATAAAAGATTTGGATAAATGGATAACTGCGCATTTTATAGAGGTTTTTGTACAGAAGAAAATCGTTTTTTGACGTCAAGGTTATTAAAGCATTTTGTACTTTAAATTTCTTTAGAGTTTATCGCTTTTGAATATTTTATAAATCTTTTTAATATTTAAAGAAAAAAAGCTTTTAGTTTGAAGGCGGTTGAGGCTCAGCAGACCACTTGGCACGACGCCGCCTTGCAATACTAGGGCTACATTTTATTACCGAGTTCCAAATGCTTCGATAGTGAAGTGGTTAGAACGTGCGGTTAGGACACACTAGTTTAGGTAGTTTAGGTAGTGTTGGAATCATCGGGGACTGCATTTTTTCAAAGCGTTTAAGCGTGCGATTATATGTATAAATAACCGTGTGTGCGAATTATATAACCTAATAATTTAAAAAATGAATGTTATACGACAATAATTTTTCATTTCGTCAAAAAATCGTGTTTGGAATTTTAATAAATTGTCGCTTAGAATTTAGATTCCTGGTCTAAGAGAATCAGCTTTGTACAAATTACGTTCGGTTAAGGCAATATTTTATGGTTCTGATACTACATATTCTTAGATTAAGAAAATATATTTTTGGAGTACGTCAGAAATGATTTCTTGGAAATAAACAATGTTTTGCATTTGAATACATCTCTATATGGAGTAATACAATCAAGTTTCAGAGTATTGCTCCAATTTCACCCAATAAAATTTATTAAAGTTAAAAAGAATATTTATTGGTACGTTATTTTGTATGCGTTCCTAGATTCACACTATACGATGCCTATATTCACACTATGCGATGCCTAGATGCTTCCTAGATGCCCACCAGATGCTTCCAGTGGCACACTATAGGATCCCTAGATGCGCACTAGACGTTTCCTAGAAATAAATATTTCTCCTATTTTTATTGCGGGGATCCCCGTAAGTAGCGGGAGTTCCCGGGTTTTTCTCGCTTTACCTGGCATGCACATATGTATACTCCTG